>NC_079196.1:5740217-6048960 GCF_029499605.1 Hyla sarda | reverse complement strand
TTATTATCGCTTTAACATTGCCGCACACTCGTAGGGCCCTATGGCTGTGATCTTTTAGGAATTTTTGTTGTTTTCTTTATTACATTTTATAACATTTATTGGTCTGGAAGTCTCTTATATTCTCCATTTGAACCATCCATCCATCATACACTTCTTTGAGTGATATAGCTGAGGACTGAGTAATCTATATTTTCTATATACTCTTTTGCTACTTCAGTTTCTGATTGTACATTTTTTTATTGTATTTTTTTGTACATTGTTATGAGGGCAATTTTTAACAACATTTAGTGATATGGGAACATTTCCAGACTCTATTATTTGTATGGGGGAAGCTAATAAACTGATCTGTGACCTGTGCGGGTGTCATAGTACAGGGAGGGGGAGGTTGAGAGCCTACTGTCTTATCTATCTATAGAAAGGGGGAAGCTTAGCTCCTATTGTCTTCTCTATCTAGAGGGAGGGAGAGGAGGAGCTCCCTTTGTCTTCTTTATCTACTGGGAGGGAGAGTCTGAGCACTTATTGTCTTCTCTATCTATAGGGGGGATGCTGAGCTCCAATTGTCTTCTCTATCTACAG
Source organism: Hyla sarda (assembly GCF_029499605.1). Taxonomy (NCBI): domain Eukaryota; kingdom Metazoa; phylum Chordata; class Amphibia; order Anura; family Hylidae; genus Hyla; species Hyla sarda. Next base: position 6,048,384 of record NC_079196.1, on the reverse strand, counting down.
GGAGGAGGAGGCTAACTTCCTATTATATTCTCTATTTATATGGAGGAGGAGGCTGAGCTCATTTTGTCTTCTCTATATACAGGGAGGGGGAGGCTGAGCTTCTTTACATGATAAGGGGTGTGGCTTTAAGGACAGGAGGTGTGGCATATAATATGGGTGCAAAGTAAGTCAAGCAATCAATGGCAAAGAATATTAGACTATTATATGTAATGTAACTATTGGTTGTTCTAGGTTTACACTGTTTTACAGTTGCACAGTGTAAGATTGTATCTGCCTGTAGCCACCACCAGGGGACGCTAAGGAGCTTATTATATATTGCATTATTATTGTGTTTAGTGTTTATTGTATTATTATTGAGTTCAGTGTATATTGTATTATTATTGAGTTCAGTGTATATTGTATTATTATTGAGTTCAGTGTATATTGTATTATTCTTGAGTTCAGTGTATATTGTATTATTATTGAGTTCAGTGTATATTGTATTATTATTGAGTTCAGTGTATATTGTATTATTATTGAGTTCAGTGTATATTGTATTATTATTGAGTTCTGTATATTGTATTATTATTGAGTTCAGTGTATATTGTATTATTATTGAGTTCAGTGTATATTGTATTATTATTGAGTTCAGTGTATATTGTATTATTATTGAGTTCAGTGTATATTGTATTATTATTGAGTTCAGTGTATATTGTGTCATTATCGAGTTCAGTGTATATTGTATTATTCTTGAGTTCAGTGTATATTGTATTATTCTTGAGTTCAGTGTATATTGTGTTATTCTTGAGTTCAGTGTATATTGTGTTATTATTGAGTTCAGTGTATATTGTATTATTATTGAGTTCAGTGTATATTGTATTATTATTGAGTTCTGTATATTGTATTATTATTGAGTTCAGTGTATATTGTATTATTATCGAGTTCAGTGTATATTGTATTATTCTTGAGTGTATATTGTGTTATTCATGAGTTCAGTTGTATATTGTATATTATTATATTGAGTTCAGTGTATATTGTGTTATTATCGTGAGTTCAGTGTATATTGTATTCTTGAGTTCAGTGTATATTGTATTATTCTTGAGTTCAGTGTATATTGTATTATTCTTGAGTTCAGTGTATATTGTATTATCTTGAGTTCAGTGTATATTGTGTTATTATTGAGTTCAGTGTATATTGTATTATTATTGAGTTCAGTGTATATTGTATTATTATTGAGTTCAGGTATATTGTATTATTATTGAGTTCAGTGTATATTGTATTATTATTGAGTTCAGTGTATATTGTATTATTATTGAGTTCAGTGTATATTGTATTATTATTGAGTTCAGTGTATATTGTATTATTATTGAGTTCAGTGTATATTGTATTATTCTTGAGTTCAGTGTATATTGTATTATTCTTGAGTTCAGTGTATATTGTATTATTCTTGAGTTCAGTGTATATTGTATTATTCTTGAGTTCAGTGTATATTGTGTTATTCTTGAGTTCAGTGTATATTGTGTTATTATTGAGTTTAGTGTATATTGTATTATTCTTGAGTTCAGTGTATATTGTATTATTCTTGAGTTTAGTGTATATTGTATTATTCTTGAGTTCAGTGTATATTGTATTATTCTTGAGTTCAGTGTATATTGTATTATTGTTGAGTTCAGTGTATATTGTATTATTCTTGAGTTCAGTGTATATTGTATTATTCTTGAGTTCAGTGTATATTGTATTATTCTTGAGTTCAGTGTATATTGTATTATTATTGAGTTCAGTGTATATTGTATTATTATTGAGTTCAGTGTATATTGTATTATTATTGAGTTCAGTGTATATTGTATTATTCTTGAGTTCGGTGTATATTGTATTATTATTGAGTTCAGTGTATATTGTATTAATTTTGAGTTCAGTGTATATTGTATTATTATTGTGTTCTGTATATTGTATTATTATTGAGTTCAGTGTATATTGTATTATTCTTGAGTTCGGTGTATATTGTGTTATTATTGAGTTCAGTGTATATTGTATTATTATTGAGTTCAGTGTATATTGTATTATTATTGAGTTCAGTGTATATTGTATTATTATTGAGTTCAGTGTATATTGTATTATTATTGTGTTCTGTATATTGTATTATTATTGAGTTCAGTGTATATTGTATTATTCTTGAGTTCGGTGTATATTGTGTTATTATTGAGTTCAGTGTATATTGTATTATTATTGAGTTCAGTGTATATTGTATTATTCTTGAGTTCGGTGTATATTGTATTATTATTGAGTTCAGTGTATATTGTATTATTATTGAGTTCAGTGTATATTGTATTATTCTTGAGTTCAGTGTATATTGTATTATTCTTGAGTTCAGTGTATATTGTATTATTGTTGAGTTCAGTGTATATTGTATTATTCTTGAGTTCAGTGTATATTGTATTATTCTTGAGTTCAGTGTATATTGTATTATTCTTGAGTTCAGTGTATATTGTATTATTATTGAGTTCAGTGTATATTGTATTATTATTGAGTTCAGTGTATATTGTATTATTATTGAGTTCAGTGTATATTGTATTATTCTTGAGTTCGGTGTATATTGTATTATTATTGAGTTCAGTGTATATTGTATTAATTTTGAGTTCAGTGTATATTGTCACGATGCCGGCTGGCAGGTAGTGGACCCTCTGTGCCAGAGAGGGATTGGCGTGGACCGTGCTAGTGGACCGGTTCTAAGCCACTACTGGTTTTCACCAGAGCCCGCCGCAAAGCGGGATGGTCTTGCTGCGGCGGTAGTGACCAGGTCGTATCCACTAGCAACGGCTCACCTCTCTGGCTGCTGAAGATAGGCGCGGTACAAGGGAGTAGGCAGAAGCAAGGTCGGACGTAGCAGAAGGTCGGGGCAGGCAGCAAGGATCGTAGTCAGGGGCAACGGCAGAAGGTCTGGAAACACAGGCAAGGAACACACAAGGAACGCTTTCACTGGCACTAAGGCAACAAGATCCGGCAAGGGAGTGCAAGGGAAGTGAGGTAATATAGGGAAGTGCACAGGTGAAAACCCTAATTGGAACCACTGCGCCAATCAGCGGCGCAGTGGCCCTTTAAATCGCAGAGACCCGGCGCGCGCGCGCGCCCTAGGGAGCGGGGCCGCGCGCGCCGGGACAGAACAGACGGGGAGCGAGTCAGGTAGGGGAGCCGGGGTGCGCATCGCGAGCGGGCGCTACCCGCATCGCGAATCGCATCCCGGCTGGCAGCAGGATCGCAGCGCCCCGGGTCAGAGGACGTGACCGGAGCGCTGCAGCGGAGGGAGTGAAGCGAGCGCTCCGGGGAGGAGCGGGGACCCGGAGCGCTCGGCGTAACAGTACCCCCCCCCTTGGGTCTCCCCCTCTTCTTGGAGCCTGAGAACCTGAGGAGCAGACTTTTGTCAAGGATGTTGTCCTCAGGTTCCCAGGATCTCTCTTCAGGACCACAACCCTCCCAGTCTACTAAAAAAAAAATTTTCCCTCTGACCTTTTTGGCAGCCAAAATTTCCTTGACCGAGAAGACGTCCGAGGAGCCGGAAACAGGAGTGGGAGGAACAGATTTGGGAGAAAAACGGTTGAGGATGAGTGGTTTGAGAAGAGAGACGTGAAAGGCATTAGGGATACGAAGAGAAGGAGGAAGAAGAAGTTTATAAGAGACAGGATTAATTTGACACAAAATTTTGAAAGGACCAAGATAGCGTGGTCCCAACTTGTAGCTAGGGACACGGAAGCGGACATATTTAGCGGAGAGCCATACCTTGTCTCCAGGGGAAAAAACGGGGGGAGCTCTTCTTTTCTTATCCGCGAACCTCTTCATGCGTGAAGAAGCCTGTAAGAGAGAATTTTGGGTCTCTCTCCATATAATGGAAAGGTCACGAGAAATTTCATCCACAGCGGGCAGACCAGAGGGCAAGGGGGTAGGGAGGGGGGGGAAGAGGGTGACGGCCGTACACCACGAAAAATGGGGATTTGGAGGAAGATTCAGAGACCCTGAAGTTATACGAAAATTCGGCCCATGGAAGGAGATCTGCCCAGTCATCCTGGCGGGAGGAAACAAAATGTCGCAAATAATCACCCAGGATCTGGTTAATTCTTTCTACTTGTCCATTGGACTGGGGATGATATGCAGAGGAAAAATTTAATTTAATCTTGAGTTGTTTACAGAGAGCCCTCCAGAATTTAGACACGAATTGGACCCCTCTATCCGAGACAATCTGCGTAGGCAACCCGTGAAGACGAAAAATGTGTACAAAAAATTGTTTAGCCAACTGAGGCGCAGAAGGAAGACCAGGAAGAGGGATGAAATGTGCCATTTTGGAGAATCGATCAACGACCACCCAAATAACGGTGTTGCCACGGGAAGGGGGTAAATCAGTAATAAAATCCATACCAATCAGAGACCAAGGCTGTTCGGGGACAGGCAGAGGATGAAGAAAACCAGCGGGCTTCTGGCGAGGAGTCTTATCCCGGGCACAGATAGTGCAGGCTCGCACAAAGTCCCCAACATCCGTCTCCAGAGTCGGCCACCAATAGAAGCGGGAGATGAGTTGCACAGATTTCTTGATGCCCGCATGACCTGCGAGATGGGAGGAGTGACCCCATTTGAGGATTCCGAGGCGTTGGCGTGGAGAAACAAAGGTCTTTCCTGGAGGAGTCTGCCTGATGGAGGCAGGAGAAGTGGAGATCAGGCAGTCAGGTGGAATGATGTGTTGCGGAGGGAGATCAACTTCTGAGGCATCCGAGGAACGAGAGAGAGCATCGGCCCTAATGTTCTTATCGGCAGGACGAAAGTGAATCTCAAAATTAAATCGGGCAAAGAACAGAGACCACCGGGCCTGGCGAGGATTCAGCCGTTGGGCCGACTGGAGGTAGGAGAGGTTCTTGTGGTCGGTGTAGATAATAACAGGAAATCTTGATCCCTCCAGCAGATGCCTCCATTCCTCAAGTGCTAATTTAATGGCTAGAAGCTCTCGATCCCCGATGGAGTAGTTCCTCTCCGCTGGAGAGAAGGTCCTAGAGAAAAAACCACAAGTGACAGCATGCCCGGAAGGATTTTTTTGTAGAAGAACAGCTCCAGCTCCTACTGAGGAGGCATCAACCTCCAATAGGAAGGGTTTGGAAGGGTCAGGTCTGGAGAGCACGGGAGCCGAAGAAAAGGCAGACTTGAGTCGTTTAAAGGAGTCTTCTGCTTGAGGAGGCCAGGACTTGGGATCAGCATTTTTCTTGGTTAAAGCCACGATAGGAGCCACAATGGTAGAAAAATGTGGAATAAATTGCCTGTAATAATTGGCGAACCCCAAAAAGCGTTGGATAGCACGGAGTCCGGAGGGGCGTGGCCAATTTAAGACGGCAGAGAGTTTGTCTGGATCCATCTGTAGTCCCTGGCCAGAGACCAAATATCCTAGAAAAGGAAGAGATTGGCATTCAAACAGACATTTCTCAATTTTGGCATAGAGTTGGTTGTCACGAAGTCTCTGAAGAACCATACGGACATGCTGGCGGTGTTCTTCTAGATTGGCAGAAAAAATTAGGATATCGTCCAGATATACCACAACACAGGAGTATAACAGATCACGAAAAATTTCATTGACAAAGTCTTGGAAGACGGCAGGGGCATTGCACAGTCCAAAGGGCATGACCAGATACTCAAAGTGTCCATCTCTGGTGTTAAATGCCGTTTTCCACTCGTCCCCCTCTCTGATGCGGATGAGGTTATAGGCGCCTCTTAAGTCCAATTTAGTGAAGATGTGGGCACCTTGGAGGCGATCAAAGAGTTCAGAGATGAGGGGTAAGGGGTAGCGGTTCTTAACCGTGATTTTATTAAGACCGCGGTAGTCAATGCAAGGACGTAGGGAGCCATCTTTTTTGGACACAAAGAAAAATCCGGCTCCGGCAGGAGAGGAGGATTTACGGATAAAGCCCTTTTTTAGATTCTCCTGGACGTATTCGGACATGGCAAGAGTCTCTGGGGCAGAGAGAGGATAAATTCTGCCCCGGGGTGGAGTAGTACCCGGGAGGAGGTCGATAGGGCAATCATAAGGCCTGTGAGGAGGTAGAGTCTCAGCTTGTTTTTTGCAGAAAACATCCGCGAAGTCCATATAGGCCTTAGGGAGACCGGTTACTGGAGGAACCACAGAGTTACGGCAAGGGTTACTGGGAACCGGTTTTAGACAGTTCTTGGAACAAGAGGACCCCCAACTCTTGATCTCCCCAGTGGACCAATCCAGGGTTGGGGAATGAAGTTGAAGCCAGGGAAGTCCAAGGAGAATCTCCGAGGTGCAATTGGGGAGGACCAAAAGTTCAATCCTCTCATGATGAGATCCGATGCTCATAAGAAGGGGCTCCGTGCGGAAACGTATGGTACAGTCCAATCTTTCATTATTTACACAATTGATGTAGAGGGGTCTGGCGAGACTGGTCACTGGGATGTTGAACCTGTTGACGAGAGAGGCCAAAATAAAATTTCCTGCAGATCCAGAGTCCAAGAAGGCCACTGTAGAGAAGGAGAAGGCAGAGGCAGACATCCGCACAGGCACAGTAAGACGTGGAGAAGCAGAGTAGACATCAAGGACTGTCTCACCTTTGTGCGGAGTCAGCGTACGTCTTTCCAGGCGGGGAGGACGGATAGGACAATCCCTCAGGAAGTGTTCGGTACTAGCACAGTACAGGCAGAGGTTCTCCATACGGCGTCGTGTCCTCTCTTGAGGTGTCAGGCGAGACCGGTCGACCTGCATAGCCTCCACGGCGGGAGGCACAGGAACAGATTGCAGGGGACCAGAGGAGAGAGGAGCCGAGGAGACGAAACGCCTCGTGCGAACAGAGTCCATATCTTGGCGGAGTTCCTGACGCCTTTCAGAAAAACGCATGTCAATGCGAGTGGCTAGGTGAATAAGTTCATGTAGATTAGCAGGAATTTCTCGTGCGGCCAGAACATCTTTAATGTTGCTGGATAGGCCTTTTTTGAAGGTCGCGCAGAGGGCCTCATTATTCCAGGACAATTCTGAAGCAAGTGTACGGAATTGTACGGCATACTCGCCAACGGAAGAATTACCCTGGACCAGGTTCAACAAGGCAGTCTCAGCAGAAGAGGCTCGGGCAGGTTCCTCAAAGACACTTCGGATTTCCGAGAAGAAGGAGTGTACAGAGGCAGTGACGGGGTCATTGCGGTCCCAGAGCGGTGTGGCCCATGACAGGGCTTTTCCGGACAGGAGACTGACTACGAAAGCCACCTTAGACCTTTCAGTGGGAAACAGGTCCGACATCATCTCCAGATGCAGGGAACATTGGGAAAGAAAGCCACGGCAAAACTTAGAGTCCCCATCAAATTTATCCGGCAAGGATAAGCGTATCCCAGGAGCGGCCACTCGCTGCGGAGGAGGTGCAGGAGCTGGCGGAGGAGATGACTGCTGAAGCTGTGGTAGCAACTGTTGTAGCATAACGGTCAGTTGAGACAGCTGTTGGCCTTGTTGCGCTATCTGTTGTGACTGCTGGGCGACCACCGTGGTGAGGTCAGCGACAACTGGCAGAGGAACTTCAGCGGGATCCATGGCCGGATCTACTGTCACGATGCCGGCTGGCAGGTAGTGGACCCTCTGTGCCAGAGAGGGATTGGCGTGGACCGTGCTAGTGGACCGGTTCTAAGCCACTACTGGTTTTCACCAGAGCCCGCCGCAAAGCGGGATGGTCTTGCTGCGGCGGTAGTGACCAGGTCGTATCCACTAGCAACGGCTCACCTCTCTGGCTGCTGAAGATAGGCGCGGTACAAGGGAGTAGGCAGAAGCAAGGTCGGACGTAGCAGAAGGTCGGGGCAGGCAGCAAGGATCGTAGTCAGGGGCAACGGCAGAAGGTCTGGAAACACAGGCAAGGAACACACAAGGAACGCTTTCACTGGCACTAAGGCAACAAGATCCGGCAAGGGAGTGCAAGGGAAGTGAGGTAATATAGGGAAGTGCACAGGTGAAAACCCTAATTGGAACCACTGCGCCAATCAGCGGTGCAGTGGCCCTTTAAATCGCAGAGACCCGGCGCGCGCGCGCCCTAGGGAGCGGGGCCGCGCGCGCCGGGACAGAACAGACGGGGAGCGAGTCAGGTAGGGGAGCCGGGGTGCGCATCGCGAGCGGGCGCTACCCGCATCGCGAATCGCATCCCGGCTGGCAGCAGGATCGCAGCGCCCCGGGTCAGAGGACGTGACCGGAGCGCTGCAGCGGAGGGAGTGAAGCGAGCGCTCCGGGGAGGAGCGGGGACCCGGAGCGCTCGGCGTAACATATATTGTATTATTATTGTGTTCTGTATATTGTATTATTATTGAGTTCAGTGTATATTGTATTATTCTTGAGTTCGGTGTATATTGTGTTATTATTGAGTTCAGTGTATATTGTATTATTATTGAGTTCAGTGTATATTGTATTATTATTGAGTTCAGTGTATATTGTATTATTATTGAGTTCAGTGTATATTGTATTATTCTTGAGTTCGGTGTATATTGTGTTATTATTGAGTTCAGTGTATATTGTATTATTATTGAGTTCAGTGTATATTGTATTATTCTTGAGTTTGGTGTATATTGTATTATTATTGAGTTCAGTGTATATTGTATTATTATTGAGTTCAGTGTATATTGTATTATTATTGTGTTTAGCGTTTATTGTATTATTCTTGAGTTCAGTGTATATTGTATTATTATTGTGTTCTGTATATTGTATTATTCTTGAGTTCAGTGTATTTTGTATTATTATTGTGTTTAGCGTTTATTGTATTATTATTGAGTTCAGTGTATATTGTATTATCATTCAGCTGTATTACTATTGAGTTTAGTGCATTTTGTCTTATTATTGTGTTTAGTATGTTTACAGTATGCAGCAACTCCAACTGCACTACAAAAACCTGGGCGCCAAGTGCTATAAAGATACATTATCACGGTGATTAGCACAGAATTGCGCCTGGCGGACTTTAATAGCTCAGTATTTTGCAACAAACTTTCTGCTCAGCGTATGTGGGTGTGAAGTCTGGGGGATGGGTTTGTGCCCAGACGAGGAGCGATAACAATTCAGGAGAATGTAGGTTTAATTTTCACATTCTAATCATTGTTTATTATTAATATATTAACGAAAACCCCAAAATCCTCTAAACGTTAATAAAGAGATGAAATCTCATCCCTTGTTATTAAAGTTACATATTATAGAAGCGTTAATGTGACAACGGCGCGCGCCGCTAGCTGTACGCATATGGGGAATAGTGTATATAAACAGAGGAAGAGAAGTCACTGCGAATATTCAGCGTTATAATTGTCTGAAAACTTTACCAAAATAGGTAGGTGAAAGTGTACATGCAATGATAGGCTTCACCGAATTATACAAATATAAAATGTGAGAAATATATCAATCTTTATTGGAAACTTATAATAAAAACATCACCTTAAAACTAAATGAATGCACCAAGACACATACTGGACAGTACATATGGATCATGGCCCATAATGTATGGATCCAGAGGGGTATATAAAACAAAAACACAAAAAAGATAAAGAGGGCAGGGGGGAGGAATAAAGTAAAGTGTTACAAAAAGGAATGCACCCAATCATCATATGCTATAGATAAATAAAGTACAAGCCTGAAAGAGTAGGAAAGAAAAGATACCTAAATGCCCCCTGAAGAAGCTCCACAGCGAAACGTGCGTTGGGGTAATGCTGAACACTGTTCCTAAGTGCCTCTATTTTGAAGTTTTCTTGATGAATCAGGATGTATTTTTAAGATCTGCAATAAAGGGGTACACCGCTGCTAGACATCTTATCCCCTATCCAAATGATAGGGGATACGATGTCTGATCGCGGAGGTCCCGCCGCTGAGGCCCCCCGGCAATCTCCCACACCACCCAGAGTTCTAAACAAACACCGGGTTCCTGTGGCAGTGGTCGTGACATAAAGGCCATGCCCCCTTGTCACGTCACGCCCCCCTCCATTCATGTCTATGGGAGGGGGCGTGTCAGCTGACACGCCCCCTCCCATAGACATGAAGGGAGGGGGCATGTCGTGCTGTCACGAGGGAGCGTGGCCGTGACATCACGATCACAGCCTCCGGCTCCGAGCACTCTGAAGAAAATATTCAGAACGCTGGAGCACCGGAGTACCCCTTACAGACAGTAAGGAGCCAGGGTCCAGCAGAGCTTCTGCACCTCTTCCATATACATCCTGTTCCATGATGGGAGTAGTAGTACCTGTACTAATAGTATCAGTCCTGACACCCGATGCGATCGTCCATAATATAGCAGAGATGTGGAGCGGCTCTATACAGCGCTCACATCTCTGCTCTGTACTCCGGCCAGTGATGTGAATAGAACATCATTCATTCATATTTCCCGGATGGTTGCAGCCAATCACAGCTCTCTGAGGGAAATATCAATGAATGAGTGAGTACAGAGCAGAGATGTGAGTGCTGTATAGAGCCGCTCCATCTCTGCTATAGACAGGACGATCACAGCGGGTGTCAGTAATGATACCCGCTGTGATCTGTTCTTAACTGTAGGTACTACTACTCCCAACATGGAGCACACTCTGCTTCATGCTGGGAGCTGTAGTACCTGCATTAATAGACAGAACAAAGCGAGTGTAATTTCTGACACATGATGCGATCTGTCTATTAATGCAGATACTACAGCTGCCAGCATGGAGCCGAGTGTACTCCATATTGAGAGTAGTAGTACCTGCAGTTAAGGAAAGATCACAGCGGGTATCACTTCTGACACCCATTGTGATCCTCCTGTATAATGTTTAGATGCAGCCGCTCTTCTATGGTCCCCTGCACTAACGTATATATACACATATTCCTAGAGCTGTAATTGGCTGGAAACATCTGGCCAATCACAGCTCTCTGCAGGAAATATGAATAGGTGTATATATACGGCAGTGCAGGGGGCCATAGAAGAGCAGCCGCATCTATACATTATACAGGAGGATCGCAACGGGCGATCTGTCTATTAGTACAGGTACCACTACTTCCATCATGGAACAGTGTGTTCTATGCTGAGAGTAGTAGTACTACCTAAAAAATGTTGGAAACAAAAGTGAAAAACACACACACTACATTTTTAGTGCTTTACCCGCCCACATAAATTGATCCCTGTTTAAAAATGAATAAACATTTCGTAATAAAAAAGATACATTTTGTTAAATACTATTTACTATTTTTTCCATCACTACTGTATCTTTTTTATTTTTATTTTTTTTAATGATACCCTATAAAATTTTAATAAAAAAAAGGCATCTCCATCACTTTTTTGGATCGCTTAAGTCCAAAAAAGAATAAAAACTGCCTGAAAAAATGCCAAACTAGGTTTTGTCGGGCGTTTTGAAAAAACATCCTGCTGAAAAACGCCAAAAGGATAAGAAAAAAAAACGCCAAACTGAAAAACGCCAAGTGGATCCGGCATTTTGCAGTTTAGTTGCCCAAAGCTTCCGTACCCCCAGCTCCTATCCCGGAGGTGCGGACTATGTTGTCTATGGACGCCCTCTGGTTTACAGCACAGTATTTTTCAATGAGTAATTATAAATATGATTCCTCAAATTGCCTGGATTCTGTTTGCTGTAAATATCAGTATTGATAAATAATTTTCACACGACGGGATGGCAGGTGTGTATAGTATCCATTACTGAGGTGTGTGTTATGTGGGAGGTGAGGATGTGCCCCGGGGAGGGAGTTATTAATGCCGGAGCCAGGAGGTGAGAATGAGGAGCAGCTGGAGTGACCCAGAGACGGCGATCCCATGGGAATACTCCGCCTGTCAGTGGAGCTGGTATAACGGGAATGTATCACCTTGTTTCCTCTTTATTTTGTTACTAATTAGAACCAGACTCTGATACTTTGTTTTATGCTTCTTATTTGTTTTAATTTCCTGATTATAGACTTGTTAATAATTTTTCCTGTACAAGTTTCCTAATTGTCGCCTGAACTTCTGAAGAAATGTAATTTGTATTCTTTGGTTTAACTTTATATACAAAAACAAAGAAATAAATAAACATTTAGTGATCGGAACGTGAGAAAAGGAGATGTAGATTGATTGAATTGTCACTGTGTAGAGATCATTGTATGGAGGGGTTGTGGACATAATCAATGTGGAGAGGAGGGGCTGAGTTTTCTAGACTTCTACGGGAGAGTGTTGTGGGCATGCTCAGTGAACTGTACAGAAGTCATTGTGTAGGGAGGAGAAGAGATGAGATGTATCCATCAGCTATATGCTATTTATTGGAGAGTGTTGTGGGCATGCTCAGTGAACTGTACAGAAGTCATTGTGTAGGGAGGAGAAGAGATGAGATGTATCCATCAGCTATATGCTATTTATTGGAGAGTGTTGTGGGCATGCTCAGTGAACTGTACAGAAGTCATTGTGTTGAGAGGAGAAGAGATGAGCTGTATCCATCAGCTATAGACTATTTTTTGAAGAGTGTTGTGGGCATGCTTAATGAACTGTACAGAAGTCATTGTGTAGGGAGGAGAAGAGATGAGATGTATCCATCATCTATATGCTATTTATTTTCGAGTTTTTTGGGCATGCTCTGTGAACTGTACAGAAGTCATTGTGTAGGGAGGAGAAGAGCTGAGATGTATCCATCACCTATATGCTATTTATTGGAGAGTGTTGTGGGCATGCTCTGTGAACTGTAAATAAGTCATTGGTTAGGGAGGAGAAGAGCTGAGCTGTATCCATCACCCATAGACTATTTAATGAAAAGGAATGTAGGCATGCCCTGTGACCCATTAAGAATTCATTGTGTAGGGAGAAGAGCTAAGCTGTGTCCATTATCTATAGATTTTTATTGGAGAGTATTGTAGGCATGCTTTGTGAACTGTACATAATTCATTGTGTAGGGAGGAGAAGAGCTAAGCTGTGTCCATCACCTATAAACTTTTTATTAAAGAGTGTTGTGGGCATGCTCTGTGACCCAATAATAATTAATTGTGTAGGGAGGAGAAGAGCTGAGCTGTGTCCATCACCTATGGATTTTATTGGAAAGTGTTGTAGGCATGCTCTGTGAACTGTACAGAAGTCATTGTGTAGGGAGAAGAGATTAGCTGTGTCAATCACCTATAGACTATTTATTTAAAAGTGTTATAGGCATGCTCTGTGAGCTGTGCATATGTGACTGTGAAGGGGGTTGAGCTTTGATTATTGTCCATTGACTTATATTGGAGACTTTTGTGAGCATCCTGTGTGACCTGTGTAGAAGTCAATCTGCAGAGACAGGCAGAGGTGAGCTGTGACCATCACCTATAGACTTCTATGGGAGAGTGTTGTGGTCATGCTCTGTGACTTGTGCATGATGGATCCTGTGCTAAATACTGGTGTCCTGGTGTAAACTGGTGTTTCGGTGTAATCCTGTCTGTGATGATAAAGTTGAGACTGTTGAATGGGAAGGGTCAGAGTGATATTAGGCTTAGTGGCCAGACTGAAAACTGCTTTTTTCCCCTTTATTTATTTATTTATTTTTATAAATGCAATTCAAAATGAATGAAAAATATGTGAAATGTAAGCACCTAATTTAATCAAAGTTATTTTCTGATGTGATGTTACATATATTTGTTGTATTTTATTTATTTATTTATTTATTTTTTTTTTTTTGGGGGGGGGCATGATCAGTAATCAATGTCATTTTATTCCTCATCATGATTCTTTTGTGTACAGTATGAGGGCTTATACAGAAACTCCCAAAAAGAAGACCAAATCAACAACAAACCCTAAATACAAATATGTTAAGTTTTGTTAAATGAAAACCCGTATATAAATGTGATACATAAAAAGAAATGAAATGAAAAAAAAAATAAGAGAAGTATATGAGCACTAAGTGAACTCATAGATGGGAATACAGTGAGGATGGCAAATGTACTATGGTTAAAAAAGGTGTAAACATAGAGCAAAGTGCAATAAAGATCACCCAGCGGACTTCAAAGAAGTCAAAAAACAAAACAAAACAAACATAAAAAAAAGAAAAAAAAAGAAAACCGCACAGAAAGGGATCAGTCCACACAGAATAACTTAATGCTGCAGATTTGTTGCACATTTTGACTTTCCCATTAGGCAATGTTCACACTATGGAAAGTACCCGTTATCTAACAGCCGTTATAAAATAGCGAGCGATCGTGGGGTTAAACCGCCATTAGAAAATCCCTAACATACGTTAGAAAATCCCATTGTAGTCTATAGGATTTTTTAACCCGTTATTGCCCGTTATTCATAATGTGGTTATTTTATGACGGGAGATAGTAACAGGAGTAATAGAACATGCACTAGTTCTTCTGTTCAATCGCCCGTCATAAAATAAGATAACGGGTTAAAACGGCTATTAGAAAAATCCTATAGACTATAATGCGATTTTCTAACATATGTTAGGGATTTTCTAATGGCGGTTTAACCCCGCGATCGCCCGCTATTTTATAACGGGTACTTTTCACAGTGTGAAAGCAGCCTCAGGCAATGTTCACACGGCGAGAATATTCCGCTCTGGAATTCTGCTGCAGAAAAGACTTCGGATATCAATGAGATTCTGCTGCACTCTGCACACGGCGGAATTTATTTAGCAGAAATCCCGATTATTTCCATTCTTTCAGTGGATTTCGCTTGGAAATACATTGCCGTCTATAAGAAGGTTCATTACTGAGCGGTCTTAGCGCCCGCCGAAACATTGAAATGTGCAGAATGTCTGCCCGTGTTTTCCGTGTGCACATTGCGCACATTTTTTAGTCCTGTGTGAACACCCCCTTACATGTTAGCCTGTACCCCCGATGCCATATCGCAGGGGACACTTGTCTGAATCTCTGAACCTTTACTAAACACCTTCAGCCTCTTCTCCCCAGAACGTTCCGTCTCTGCTCCCGGTTTCCAGGTTACTGCGGCGCCTCATTACGGAGAGAAAACATAATGATATAAGTCAATATGTAATGAGGTGTTTTCTCGTCGCTCCCTCCGGATTCTCGTTTAGGTGCTGAGCGGGACGGCAGATCTCATTAGAAATATATTTCCCGCCATCTCCGGCTGCTTAGTTTAGGCTGATGAGAACTTAAACAGTGAATCTCGCTGTTCTCCGCTGCTATTCAGTCCCAGCAAGGGTGCTAAGATCCATTTACACATCACACATTACGCTCCGGAGTTCTCCTAAGTGACTCCTCAGCTCAGATATTAAAGAGATATTCCCGGATTTTTGGTTTTTTAAGGGGGTACTCCGCCCCTAGTCATCTTATCTCCTATCCAAAGGATAGGGAATAAGATGTCTGATCGTGGGGGTCCTGCTGCTGGGGACCCCCACGATCTCAGCTGCAGCACCCCAGACATCCAGTGCACAGAGCAAACCTTTCTCCGTGCCGGATGACTGACGATGTGGGGCGGAGGCTCATGATGTCATGGATGCACCCCGCTCATGATGTCACGGGCACACCCCCTCAATGCAGATCTATGGGAGGGGGCTTGATGTCCGTCACTCCCCCTGTATATAACGCCCCTGCCTCCTACTGGATGGTCGTTCGTGACGTTTATCGACCGTTCCCAACCCTCCCTCTTTTTCTTCATTCATCCATTACAGGGTATGTCCCCTAAAGGCGTGCCCTCTGTCGTTGTTACTGGGCACAAATCTGAGTGCTTTGTTAAGTTTAAAAGTCCTACATAACAGGTAGGTATGTACCATTGTAATCACGAGCACGAGTGTGAACCCCCAAACACAAATATACTTCGCTTACCTGTGTTTGGTGACTGGTATCAAATTAATTTGTCTTTATTTTCCCAGAAAGTTCATGTTCTGCAGCCAACAAAATGAGTGTTGTTTCGGACCATTCCCAGCTTGCTGTGTGGTCCAAGACAATACATCACAAGTCAGGTGCTGAAACGGGGCTTGGCTGCATCATCTGCTTTGTGTGAAGCCGACCCCCGATGACGTTACAGGCTCACATGTGTATGCATTCATTATCACACAGCTCCAAAACTTGTGTGTCAGGTGATGTCGGGCAAGTCATTTGATCAAAGGGAGCATGGCTGTGCTGCAATGGGTGTGGCGACCAATGTGTGGGAGGGAAATAATTCACCTCTCACCTTGAAACAAAGGATCCTGGGGATTGTAGTCTGAGGGAGTCCACAGAAACAGGAAGTCAGTTCCCAAAAACAAGCCAGCAGCATAATGGGGGACAGGACATGACCATTTACCACCAACACAAGCACAGATGCTTGGTAAGAATGTCTGTATAACAATTAATAACTAAATTCCCCTACTGTTGGATAATCCCTTTAAACTGCAAAAACAAACAGTAAGATGTCTGGTCTATACTGGGTCTGGGACCCCCATATACCCGGCGCTAGGGCTGAGGTCACATACAGATGTGGGTAAATAGACATTTCCTGTATCTTCTAAGCCAATGTTTTATGATCTTTAGCTGTCTGGGCATGCTGGAAATTGTAGTTTGGAATCAGCTGGAAAGCAACTGGTTGGGGGGGCATGTTGTAGATCCACATACCTGGCTATAGATTCCAATAACCCCAGTAGGATAATCAGAGACCTATGGGAGGAACCAAACCCAAGACTCCAAGGTCCAAGGGTTAAAAGTTAGAATTGTTCTCTAAGAAAATGAAGTAAGATGCATCCAATAGCCAGTGACGGCTCCAAAACTCACAACAATACACAGAAAAAAATATTTTTTGGATCTTAATAAGCCCCAACCACACTAATGCATATTTGCATAAGCCCAGCCCACTATAGGATCACAAAACATGGCATGGGCATGTCACTACAGCCGGAGTGTCAGAACTAGGTAAGTATAGCTCCCCACCCACTGGACTACTTACAGGGTGGCAGGAGAGACTTACAAACTTCATATCCTCACCTTCCCTTGGGGCAAAAACTTCCCCGGGGATGGTGAGGAAAAATATTTTACCACAAATAAATCACTGCCAAGCTTTGTATATGGTAAAATCTAGGGCTTTATTCCCTTTAAATAATTGTTTCCACCAGAGATAAATAATGTCCTAAATCTCTATCAAATATCTCTAATCCATAAAGCTATACCAAATAGAACATCCATGACCATGTTATCATCTGTGACCATAAGGATAATTCTGTGGCAGTCGTGGCCATATCTACCACTCCTAGCTAGAAACTTGCGACCATATTGGACTTTTCACCTTTTCTCAGGTTGTACATGTTGAAGTGTCAGGATAATCTGCAGCCACGAGCTTCACTGCGTCTCCAACATGTAGAACCATCTTTACTACAAGATGCCTCTGAAGGGTTAATATCCGTGAATAATGCATCTGGCACAGAGAGGGAGCACGTCTCACCTGTTGGGCTCAACTGATTGGATCAGAGACCCTACATGTGGGTGTACGATACTTGGCCCTGCAGGAAGGCAACGTGTCGACTCTTATTAAATCTCCAACTGTTGGGAAATCTGCTGCCGATGAGTAAGATGTGATCAGTGCCGCCACGTCTCGTCGTTTTCATCCACGTTAATTAACTTAATTTGGCCTGAGATTAGCGATCCGTTTATCTCCCAAATGTCCACAATGAGAGTTGAGGCGCAGATATTTGTTTGTTTCCACATTTAATTCCTTTCTTATTGACCATTTGATTCCCGGAGCAGAATGTCCATTGGATGACCCAGTGCTGCCCGACATGGGGCTCAACAGCTGTTACAAAAATACTCCTAAATTTTAGGATGTTAGGAGTTGTAGTTCAGCCACAGTCTGGAGAGTCAAAGTCTGGAGGGGAGGGGTATATCTACTATATATCCTGATACCGTAGAGATAGCAGCAGCAGCAGTATACATATAGAGCTGGAGGGGAGGGGTAGAACTACTATATATCCTGATACCGTAGAGATAGCAGCAGTATACAGATAGAGCTGGAGGGGAGGGGTATAACTACTATATATCCTGATACCATAGAGATAGAAGCAGTATACATTTAGAGATGGAGGGGTATAACTATTATATATCCTGATACCGTAGAGATAGCAACAGTATACAGAGAGAGTTGGAGGAGAGGTGATTATTTACTATATATCCTGATCCCATAGAGATAGCAGAAGCAGTATACAGATAGAGCTGGAGGGGAGGGGTATAACTACTGTATATCCTGATAGCATGGAGATAGCAGTAGCAGCAGGAGGTGTCTGGGAGCTAGTTGGAGGGATCCTGTAGGTGATGATGTCATCCTGTTGTTAGCAGGCACCTACCCAGGACTGACCACTTCCTCTGAAACATTAAACACTGTGATTTTTTGGGGGGGTCAGACTGGTGATCACATGACCCAGTTGTATTAATAAAAAAAACACACACAAATGCCGCTGTGCTGGAATAAAACAGATAGCACTATAGGACTAATAATGGTGAATGTGCATGATAAGGGAAATAATACCTAGAGTGCTTCTTTATGCTGATCTTTCCAGAATCTTTGACTCTTTGGATAGGATCAGTAGTTGATTTTTTTACATTTATTAATAACTGCTGAAATTCTAAACATATGTTCAGACCATTGTATTCTGTGTTGTGTTTTTCTCATCCGGCTGGTCGGATACATGACTAGGCTCTTGTGACACACGAGACTTTGACGTACATCAAACAATATTTTTTAGCTCACAGAGTCTCAGGGAATTGAATCCTTTCATGCCTCTTTTCTCGCCTTCCCTACGTGCGCGCAATTGTTAACTTCAAGGCTTCTTTTTGTGGAATGAGACCTTAACCTCACAGTAGAGGAGCGCCTCTGATAAACACTAGGCAGGGTGAACGCCGCTCTACGGTATTATGTCTTCTGCTTGGTCTTTAGTTTCTTCATAAGATTTCATGAGAGGAAAGAAAATAAAACCAAAGCTGGAAAACAATTAATTGTATTAGTAAATATGGTAATGGACTGAAGACGACCCTCACCCCGGCAAAATAAACAAAACAAAGACCTTCTATTGATATAAGAGGTGAAGAACTAGTAGGTTGTGCAATGATATTGACAATCTAACATGTTAATATAACATAAGTGTCCTTAGCATAGATGGATTATTACAGCAGCCGACAACCTCCAGGGCTGTAAAGAAATACAACCCTCCAGGGGGCAAAAGAAGGAAAATGTTATCACTCAACAGTGGAGAAACAAGGCCTGATCAAATGGATCCAGATCTCTGTAGAGAAACATGTCCTGGTCAGATGGATCCACATCTCTATAGAGGAACATGTCCTGGTCAGATGGATCCAGATCTCTATAGAGAAACATGGCCTGGTAAGATGGATCCAGATCTCTATAGAGAAACATGTCCTGGTCAGATGGATCCAGATCTCTATAGAGAAACATGTCCTGGTCAGATGGATCCAGATCTCTATAGAGAAACATGACCTGGTCAGATGGATCCAGATCTCTATAGAGAAACATGGCCTGGTCAGATGGATCCAGATCTCTATAGAGAAACATGACCTGGTCAGATGGATCCAGATCTCTATAGAGAAACATGTCCTGGTCAGATGGATCCAGATCTCTATAGAGAAACATGGCCTGGTCAGATGGATCCAGATCTCTATAGAGAAACATGTCCTGGTCAGATGGATCCAGATCTCTATAGAGAAACATGGCCTGGTCAGATGGGTCCAGATCTCTATAGAGAAACATGGCCTGGTCAGATGGATCCAGATCTCTATAGAGAAACATGGCCTGGTGAGATGGATCCAGATCTCTATAGAGAAACATGGCCTGGTCAGATGGATCCAGATCTCTATAGAGAAACATGGCCTGGTCAGATGGGTCCAGATCTCTATAGAGAAACATGGCCTGGTCAGATGGATCCAGATTTCTATAGAGAAACATGGCCTGGTCAGATGGATCCAGATCTCTATAGAGAACCATGGCCTGGTCATATGGATCCAGATCTCTATAGAGAACCATGGCCTGGTCAGATGGATCCAGATCTCTATAGAGAAACGTGACCTGGTCAGATGGATCCAGATCTTTGTGGAGAAACATGACCTGGTCAGATGGATCCAGATCTCTATAGAGAAACATGTCCTGGTCAGATGGATCCAGATCTCTATAGAGAAACATGGCCTGGTCAGAAGGATTCAGATCTTTGTGGAGAAACATCACCTGGTCAGATGGATCCAGATCTCTATAGAGAAACATGACCTGGTCAGATGGATCCAGATCTCTATAGAGAAACATGGCCTGGTCAGATGGATCCAGATCTCTATAGAGAAACATGGCCTGGACAGATGGATCCAGATCTCTATAGAGAAACATGTCCTGTTGGATCCAGATGGATCCATGTCCTGTTGGTCAGATGGATCCAGATCTCTATAGAGAAACATGACCTGGTCAGATGGATCCAGATCTCTATAGAGAAACATGTCCTGGTCAGATGGATCCAGATCTCTATAGAGAAACATGGCCTGGTCAGATGGATCCAGATCTCTATAGAGAAACATGTCCTGGTCAGATGGATCCAGATCTATATAGTGAAACATGACCGGGTCAGATGGATCCAGATCTCTATAGAGAAACATGGCCTTGTCAAATGGATCCAGATCTCTATAGAGAAACATGTCCTGGTCAGATGGATCCAGATCTCTATAGAGAAACATGGCCTGATCAGATGGATCCAGATAACTATAGAGAAACATGGCCTGGTCAGATGGATCCAGATCTCTATAGAGAAACATGGCCCAGTCAGATGGATCCAGATCTCCACAGAGAACCATAGCCTGGTCAGATGGATCGAGATCTCTATAGAGAAACATGGCCTGGTCAGATGGATCCAGATCTCTATAGAGAAACATGGCCTGGTCAGATGGATCCAGATCTCTACAGAGAACCATGGCCTGGTCAGATGGATCCAGATCTCTGTGGAGAAACATGACCTGGTCAGATGGATCCAGATCTCTATAGAGAAACATGGCCTGGTCAGATGGATCCAGATCTCTATAGAGAAACATGTCCTGGTCAGATGGATCCAGATCTCTATGGAGAAACATGGCCTGGTCAGAAGGATTCAGATCTTTGTGGAGAAACATCACCTGGTCAGATGGATCCAGATCTCTATAGAGAAACATGACCTGGTCAGATGGATCCAGATCTCTATAGAGAAACATGGCCTGGTCAGATGGATCCAGATCTCTATAGAGAAACATGTCCTGTTGGATCCAGATGGATCCATGTCCTGTTGGTCAGATGGATCCAGATCTCTATAGAGAAACATGACCTGGTCAGATGGATCCAGATCTCTATAGAGAAACATGGCCTGGTCAGATGGATCCAGATCTCTATAGAGAAACATGGCCTGGTCAGATGGATCCAGATCTCTACAGAGAAACATGTCCTGGTCAGATGGATCCAGATCTATATAGTGAAACATGACCGGGTCAGATGGATCCAGATCTCTATAGAGAAACATGGCCTTGTCAAATGGATCCAGATCTCTATAGAGAAACATGTCCTGGTCAGATGGATCCAGATCTCTATAGAGAAACATGGCCTGGTCAGATGGATCCAGATCTCTATAGAGAAACATGGCCTGGTCAGATGGATCCAGATAACTATAGAGAAACATGGCCTGGTTAGATGGATCCAGATCTCTATAGAGAAACATGGCCCAGTCAGATGGATCCAGATCTCCATAGAGAACCATAGCCTGGTCAGATGGATCGAGATCTCTATAGAGAAACATGGCCTGGTCAGATGGATCCAGATCTCTATAGAGAAACATGGCCTGGTCAGATGGATCCAGATCTCTACAGAGAACCATGGCCTGGTCAGATGGATCCAGATCTCTGTGGAGAAACATGACCTGGTCAGATGGATCCAGATCTCTATAGAGAAACATGGCCTGGTCAGATGGATCCAGATCTCTATAGAGAAACATGTCCTGGTCAGATGGATCCAGATCTCTATGGAGAAACATGGCCTGGTCAGATGGATCCAGATCTCTATAGAGAAACATGGCCTGGTCAGATGGATCCAGATCTCTATAGAGAAACATGGCCTGGTCAGATGGATCCAGATCTCTATAGAGAAACATGGCCTGGTCAGATGGATCCAGATCTCCATAGAGAACCATAGCCTGGTCAGATGGATCGAGATCTCTATAGAGAAACATGGCCTGGTCAGATGGATCCAGATCTCTATAGAGAAACATGGCCTGGTCAGATGGATCCAGATCTCTACAGAGAACCATGGCCTGGTCAGATGGATCCAGATCTCTATAGAGAAACATGGCCTGGTCAGATGGATCCAGATCTCTATAGAGAAACATGGCCTGGTCAGATGGATCCAGATCTCTACAGAGAACCATGGCCTGGTCAGATGGATCCAGATCTCTGTGGAGAAACATGACCTGGTCAGATGGATCCAGATCTCTATAGAGAAACATGGCCTGGTCAGATGGATCCAGATCTCTATAGAGAAACATGTCCTGGTCAGATGGATCCAGATCTCTATGGAGAAACATGGCCTGGACAGATGGATCCAGATCTCTATAGAGAAACATGTCCTGGTCAGATGGATCCAGATCTCTATGGAGAAACATGGCCTGGTCAGATGGATACAGATCCCTATAGATAAACATGGCCTGATCAGATGGATCCAGATCTATGTGGAAGGGTTGGGATTTAACATTTGGCACAACAGTATGAGTCGATGAGTTCTTCTTGTGAGTTGTGAACAGTTCCGGCTGGTGGAGATGTGATGATGGAGGAATGTCTTCTTGGTGCACCCTGGATCCCCTGATACCCGTGGTTGGATATTTGGACAGTATTGCTTATCTAAGAAATTTTGGTGACCAAGTTCATCCCCTCATGGTGTTCGTTTCCCCTATGGCAGAAGGAGACAATGCCCCATCCACCAGGCTCGTATAGTCATGGATCGGCTCCAGGAACATGACAGTGAGTTCCTCTTGCTTCCCCCTCCTGCAAAGTCCTCAGATCTTAATCCTATAGATGTTTCTGGAATGAGGTGAAACCTGCTGTTCATAACATATCTGGGCCTCCATCTAATGTGCGGCAAGAAGCTATCCTGATCACACGTTCCTGCAGAACGATCCCTCCACCCAGGGGAATCTCCGACACAATGAATTGCTGCAGCTCAGAATGGAAAAGAAGACCCAACACCCCACTATATGTGGGCACTAATAAATGGGCATTCTCACTTTAAAGGGGTACTCCGCCCCTAGACATCTTATCTCCTATCCTTTGGTCCTGCCGCTGAGGACCCCCGCGATCTCGGCTGCGGCACCCCAGATATCTGGTGCATGGAGTGAACATCTCTCAGTGCTGGATGACTGGCGATGTGGGGCGGAGGCTCGTCATGTCACGTCCACGCCCCGCTCATGACATCACGGCCACGCCCCCTCAATGCAAGTCTATAGAAGGGGGGCGTGATTGCCATCACACCCCCTCCCATAGTCACAAGCTGGGCGTGGTCGTGACATCACAAACTGGGCGTGGCCGTGACATCACAAACCTCCCGCCCTCCGCCGCTGCACCAGGGATTCTAAACAAACGCCGGGTGCAGCAGCCGAGATCGTGGGTTGTCCCCAGCAGCGGGACCCCCGAGATCAGAAATCTTAGATGTCTAGGGGCGGAGTACCCCTTTAAGAAATGGTGGTAGAAGCAGACATAACATGGCGGTGGATTTCTGTGTGGTGTGAACAATATATATATATATATATATATATATATATATATATATATATATATATATACCTGATGACTAAGCCAGTGTTTCCCAACCAGGGTGCCTTCAGCTGTTGCAAAACTACAACTCCCAGCAAGCCTGGACAGCCTTCGGCTGTCTGGGCATGCTGGGAGTTGTAGTTTTGCAACAGCTGGAGACTCCCTGGTTAGGTAACACTGGTATAAGCATTAGGGACCCATACCTGACTATAACAGGGCCCTTTGAATTCTTGCTATGCCCATGGCCCTAGTTAGTATCCCATCGATGCTCTTTATACACACGTTTCATACATTTCTGGAATTTTCTGTAGTTGCTTCTATTAAAGGGGTACTCCGGTGAAAAACATTTTTATTTTATTTTTTAAATCAACTGGTGCCAGAAAGTTAAACAGATTAGTAAATTAATTCTATTAAAAAATGTCAATCCTTCCTGTACTTATTAGCTGCAGAATACTACAGCGGCAAATTGTTTTCTTTTTGGAACACAGAGCTGTCTGCTGACAACATGAGCACAGTGCTCTCTGCGGACATCTCTGTCCATTTGAGGAACTGTCCAGAGTAAAAGGAAATCCCCATAGAAAACATATGCTGCTCTGGACAGTTCTTAAAATGGACAGAGGTGTCAGCAGAGAGCACTGTGCTCATGATGTCAGCAGAGAGCTCTGTGTTTCAAAAAGAAAATAATTTCCACTGTAGTATTCTGCAGCTAATACGTACAGGAAGCATTAAGATTTTTTAATAGAAGTGATTTACAAATCTGTTTAACTTTCTGGCACTAGTTGATTTAAAAAAATAAATAATTCACCGGTGTCCCCCTTTAAGCTCCATTCAGCTCATCTGAAATCTAAATTAGAATCCGTCCATCCCATTATAAAGGATAGCATAGCGATGGGATACGGCGTGACCCCGTGCATGGGAGTCGGAGTGATCCCATATATCCTCCTCCGGTACAATAAACTGCTTCCTATAAAAGCTTTTCTGTCTTGCAGATTAATCGTTTACGATTTTCACTTGTCACTTAAAACAAGCAATGGAGGTGAGAGTGATGCCATCTCCATACTGATGGGGTCTCCGTAACTGCAGCCCAGGGCCAGGCTGACTCTGCTCTTATACGACGTCGGGTCCCCGGGGGCCCCCGGCTGTATATTGGCTGCTCGCAGCATTGATTTTAAGCTCCCAGGTAGTAAAGAGATTGCAATAAGTCCACAGCCGTAATGTGTTCACAGTAACAGCGCAGAATGGATATCACGTGTGTGTATATATATATATATATATATATATATATATATATATATACCGCTCACATATATAACACAAGTGACATTAGATGCAGCTGGAAAAACCTGCAAATAAATTATTTATTGTAAAAGGATTCGCCTTAAGGTAGAATGAGGTAAATGCTGATATAGCAGAGTTGGATTTGTCATTGGGATGTTTCTTCTTTGCAGGAGGGAGGAATATTAAGCTGCATTTATGTCTTTGGCCTCCTTACTGATGTGTTCACATGCTGCAGTTTTGCAAAAAACAAAAAACAAAAAAAACATGTTTTTACCACAGTGTCTGCACACCCCTTAAAGAGTTAACTAACTTTCCCTTCTGGCAGAGATTGTGGCTTGGCACATAATCCCCAGTCATGTTCCAAGGCTCCTAATGTATCAAACATTGGTTTGAATGGGTTGTACCCCCCACTAGGTGGCAGCGAGGAGTGGAGGAGGCTACTTCAAACACTTTTCCTTGTAAAGCATTGCAGGTCTTATAAGACTCCATTTGCCACCTTGGTGCAATCCTTAAGGGGTAGTCCGCCCCTAGACATCTAAGATGATGCGGGGATCTCGCCGATGGGGACCCCTGCGATTTCGGCTGCGGCTGAACTTTACTCTATGCCAGATGACTGGTGATGTGGGGCGAAGGCTCGTGACGTCACGGTCTCGCCCTGCTGGTGACTTCATGGCCATGCCCCCTCAATGCAAGTTTATGGGAGGGGGCGTGACTGCCGTCACGCCCCCTCCCATACACTTGCATTGAGGGGGCGTGGCTGTGGCATCACGAACGGGTCGCAACCGTGACATCATGAAACTCCGGCGCTGCCCCCGGCACTCTAAACGAATGCTGGGTGCAGCAGGGAGATCACGGGGGTCCCCAGCAGTGGGACCCCAAGAGTAGACATCTTATCCCCTATCATTTGCATAGGGGATAAGATGTCTAGGGGTGGAATACCCATTTAAAGGGGTACTCCCGTGGAAAACTTTTTTTTTTTTTTTTTAAATCAACTGGTGCCAGAAAGTTAAACAGATTTGTAAATTACTTCTATTAAAAAAATCTTATCCTTCCAGTACTTATTAGCTGCTGAATACTACAGAGGAAATGGTTTTCTTTTTGGAACACAGAGCTCTCTGCTGACATCACGAGCACAGTGCTCTCTGCTGACATCTCTGTCCATTTTAAGAACTGTCCAGAGTAGAAGAAAATACTCATAGCAAACATATGCTGCTCTGGACAGTTCCTAAAATGGACAGAGACGTCAGCAGAGAGCATTGTGCTCGTAATGTCAGCAGAGAGCTCTGTGTTCCAAAAAGAAAACAATTTCCTCTGTAGGATAGACCCTAAAAACTACTGGAAAGATTTAGGTGTTTTAATATAAGTAATTTACAAATCTGTTCAACTTTCTGGCACCAGTTGATTTAAAAAAAAAAAAAAAAAGTCTTCTACGGGAGTACCCCTTTAAGGGTGGCACCCTCCCCTCTCAGTTCTGTGGTCTTTCGTGTAAGGATAAATAATTTCTTTTATCTCAAACGAGTGACAACCCAATGAACCCTATACGGGAATATGACTTTATATAGTCTTCTATGTCCATGTATAGCGTCTGCCCCCCTTTTAGTCTAAGTGCAGATGTAGCAGAGCTGAATACGTCCACTGTATTCTGCACCACAATAAACTCATCTTGTGACCACGGACAACACCCCTGAGGAAGTTGCCACTCCTAGGCAACGGAACGCAGGGGGTTTCTTGTGACCCCGTCCTCCAGTATTGACCTCAGTCTGGGACGCTAGCTTCTGCCTTGATACCCTAAAATGTGCAAGTATTAGGTGTTGCCTCGTGATGGGATTATATTAGGCTCTATTACTCATGTCAGAAGTGCTCCCCAATATCTGTATGGACATGTGCGCTTTGCAATATCTACGATATTTTTCATTATTTACATGTTGCATTTAGCCCCATTGCCTATACATTGATAGGCTACACGCCAGGATCAGACCTGTATTGACCGATTGTTTTGACCATTGAGGACGGTTGTCATTATAAGAGAGGGGGTTCATGGCCCCTCCCCTAGGTTGTGCACTGGCTTTATTTAGCTAGGTTTTAATGGATTTTAATGTGTTTGTTTAAAGGGGTACTCCGGTGAAAACCTTTTTTCTTTTAAATCAACTGGTGGCAGAAAGTTAAACATATTTGTAAATTACTTCTATTAAAAAATCTTAATCCTTCCATTACTTATTAGCTGCTGAATGCTACAGAGGAAATTCCTTTCTTTTTGGAACATTGATGACATCACGAACACAGTGCTCTCTGCTGACATCTCTGTCCATTTTAGCAACCATGCATAGCAGATGCATGCTAAGGGCAGCATGGTGGCTCAGTGGTTTGCACTGCGGCCTTGCAGTGCATGGGGCTTGGGTTCAAATCCCACATAGGACAACTATAAATAAAGTGTTATTTTTATTTTAATAACGTCCGCAGAGAGAACTGTTGTCGTGGAGTCATCAGAGAGCATTCCAAAAAGAAAAGAATTTCCTCTGTAGTATTCAGCAGCTAATAAGTACAGGAAGGATTAAGATTTTTTAATAGAAATAATATACAAATATGTTTAACTTTCTGCCACCAGTTGATTTAAAAGAAAAAAGGTTTTCACCGGAGTACCCCTTTAAGACTTCATAACCCTTGTGTGTGCAACTTGTGTTTTTTTTCTGTACTGAATTGTACTAATAAAATTATTCATTGTTTATTGCTGGGTGTGCTGCTACTTTTCAGTGATATCTTTTTCTTACTTTTTATACACGGACAACACAAGGCGGGTATCACTATTATTGGACCACGTGACAAGTTCTACTCTGCTGCATCTTATTTGTATTCCTGGTCCGTCAGGCAGAATCGGCAGAGGCCGCTATCATAGGATAAGACTCTGATATCATGAGACACCTGTTCAGGTTTCATTTGATCCTAGACGGCCCCGGGATTGTGATTTATTCCCACAGAGAGAAGCCGGGCAGAGTCAGGAGAGATCACAGGTGGGAGCCAATGCCTCAGCCTGATAGGCCGGGACAGCTGGGGTAATGGAGGCTCCGCGCCGTCACGTCTTAGTCTTTTCCAATCTAGCCTGATACGTGTGTTAGCCCTGAGCTCTGCTCCTGTGCAGGGAATCTAGAAGCTCAACAAATTGTCCTGACAGCTCAGAATTAGTCGTGTGGAGCCCGGCACCCCCTGACCTGAGTGGAGTCACGGCCCCACGGGCCACAGCTGGGTGGGGGCCTAGATGGGGCATCAAAATATCATCATGTAAAGTTCAAGAAAAACAATGAGAAGCAATGGCCGGCTCCTTATATTCCTCTATAGAGCTGTAGTTGAGCTGAGTTTGTCATTTGGCACCGCTCACAAGTTGGGTGTCGTATTCTTTTGTTAAGATCTGATAAGCCGCTGCCAATGATCTTTATATTAACCATTGTTAATAGCGGTAGCAGAGGGGTGAATATTAACAGAGGGGGAACTTTAAATTGGCTTAAATTAGTTTTCAGGGACTTTTCAGGGATGATTTAGCTTAAAGGGGTACTCCGGTGAAAACCTTTTTTCTTTTAAATCAACTGGTGGCAGAAAGTTAAACATATTTGTAAATTACTTCTATTAAAAAATCTTAATCCTTCCAGTACTTATTAGCTGCTGAATGCTACAGAGGAAATTCCTTTCTTTTTGGAACACTGATGACATCACGAGCACAGTGCTCTCTGCTGACATCTCTGTCCATTTTAGCAACCGTGCATAGCAGATGTATGCTAAGGGCAGCATGGTGGCTCAGTGGTTAGAACTGCTGCCTTGCAGTGCTGGGGACTTGGGTTGAAATCCCACAAAGGGCAACAATAAATAAAGGATTATTATTATTATTATAATAACGTCAGCAGAGAGAACTGTGCTCGTGATGTCATCAGAGAGCATTCCAAAAAGAAAATCATTTCCTCTGTAGTATTCAGCAGCTAATAAGTACAGGAAGGATTACAGGGATGTGGAACTCCTATCGCCCCACGCCCGGGACAAGCAGTTCTGGGCGCCGGGCAGGTGAATTTGTCCGGCCCTTAGCCCGGCTTCGGGCAAGCAGGGCCGGACCTGACAAGTGCGGCGGCGATCTGCAGTCTGTATGGAGCGGCCCCCGACTCCTGCCCGCTCCATACTCTGCAGCCCCCGGCTGTAAAAACCTGTGTGATCAGAAGCAGAGCAGGGGAGATGAGAAGCTGTGTATTTGTATTCTCTCCCCTGCTCTGCAGACGTGCGGGGGGAGATGAGGGGGCGTGGCTTCTTGCTCTGCAGACGTGCGGGGGGGGGAGATGAGGGGGCGTGGCTTCTTGCTCTGCAGACGTGCGGCGGGAGATGAGGGGGCGTGGCTTCTTGCTCCCCGTGCAGACCTGCGTCCTCTGCCTTCGGAGAGCTGAGGGGAGGAGGCGCGTCTGCACGGGGAGATGCATGCGGCGCTCTGCAGTATGTATGGAGCGGGATTCCTGCCCACTCCATACTCTGCAGCCCCCGGGTGTTCTCAGTAGCCAGGGTCCGCTAATAGCCAGCATGCGGCGATCGCCCAGGCTGGCTATTAACCCTTTAGATCACCGCTGTCAAAGCTGACAGCGGCGTCTAAAGGGACATGTGAATGCTCCCTGGTGGGCTAGTGGGGTGGATTGCCGCCCCCCGCAGCGCGATCGCAGGGGGGGGGGGGGGGCGATCCACTATGGAGGTGGCCGGAGGGCTTACCTCTGCTTCCTCCTGTCCCGCTCTGTCATTGATAGATCCTGGCTGGACTAGGCTCTATCAATGGATCACAGAGCACACAGATCAATGGGGTTCAATAGAATCTATTCATCTGTCTGAGGAATCTAATGTAATAAATAAATGTAATAAAGTGTTAAAAAAAAAAAGTTTTAGTAAAAGTTTGAAAGACACACATTAACCCAGTGGTCTTCAAACTGTGGCCCTCCAGATGTTACAAAACTACAATTCCCAGCATGCCAGGACAGCCGTTGGCTGTCCGAGCATGCTGGGAGTTGTAGTTTTGCAACATCTGGAGGTCCGCAAGTTTAAGACCACTGGATAGGAGGTAATACTCACGTCTCCCCACCGTTCCGGACCCGTCACCGCTGCCCTGGATGTCGCTTCATCGCTGTCGCCGCGTCCCCGTGGTGTCCCCTTCACTCCGGATGTCTTCTTCACCGGGATCCACGCTCTCGGTCGCTGTCATCACGTCGCTACGCACGCCGCTCCTATTGGATGACGGGACGGCGTGCGCGACGATGTGATGATGTCGAAGGAGAGCACCGCCATGCAGGGGATCCCGGCATGGAGCAGACACCGAGGAGGCAGGTAAGTCCTCTTCCGGTGTCCTGTAAGCTGTTCGGGACGCCGCGATTTCACTGCGGCGGTCCCGAACAGCCCGACTGAGCAGCCGGGTTAGTGTCACTTTCTATTCAGACGCGGAGGTCAGCTTTGATCGCCGCGTCTGAAGGGTTAATACAGGGCATCACCGCGATCGGGTCCCGGCCGTTGATGGCCGCAGGGACCGACCCCATAGGTGTGTATTCGTCGTATAAGACGCACCAACTCCCCCCCCCCAGTTTTGGGGAAGAAAAAGTGCGTCTTATACGGCGAAAAATACAGTAAAACTGCAGTAGGGCCACTAAAAATGTAAGCAGCTGTGCCTTCACTTGAGAGCTGCAATACCATATACAATAAATGTATGGTGCTATACGTTCGCTTGAATAGGACTCAGCATTACAGAACTGCAGTACCAGATACAACCACTATAAATTGTATGGCACTGTGCCTTCACTTGAATGGGACTAAGCAGCAGAGTTGCAGTACAAAAAACAACCATTATTATTATTATTATTATTATTATTATTATTATTATCATTATTATTATTATTTAGGAAAAGAAAATATCAAAAGACCAATTTATATGTTTAGAAATATAATCATCATAAAAAAAATAGAAAAAATAAAAACACCAGCTGCTACAATGTATAAACCAGATTGTAACAATGAATACAGGGAGCACAATGTTCTGTGGGGTCGGATTGGCTGCTATAAGCCACACCCTTTCTGACAGTAATTGTCCATTATGACAGGTTCTTATCTTTCTGTTATATTGATATGAGTTTTTCTTTTTAATTTTTTATATTATTATTTTATTAATATTTTTTTATTAGATTGTTGCAAACAGGATACATTCTTGTTCCCTGCAGACGTCCCCCCTTTATTATGAATGGCGGCGAAGCTCCTATCCTACACGCTCCTCTATAATTAGGCGTCTCTGCGTGGCGGCTGATAGCGGCTTTGTGCGGCGCGGTAATGATGTTAAATTTAGTGGGGATTTTGATACTATACTTTGAAATAACAAACCCGGCGCCACCCGCTGCTTCCGTGTAATCAGCATTGGTATTACTATGATTACACCCGCAAAACAATCGATCTCCGGATTTATGTAGCACGAAGGGGAAAAGTTTTGTTTTATATTCTGGAGGATCTTACTATGCAAATGAATGTTCGGAGTTCAGAGCGGCGAGAGATAAATGAGACGGGAACAAGTGGGGGAGGCGGCGTTCCCTGACTCCATCGCGTGGCATTGCTTTATCTAAAGCCGCTTTCATCAGGTTTTTAAAGAGAAAACATCTACAATGGGAAAATACAAAAAAAAAAACATAAAAAAAAACCAATAATAATATAAAAAAAGAGATGTCGGCTCAGAAAATGTGAACGTGCCAATCTACAAGCAGCGAAAGCGTGTGCTGTATAAAGCAACGCCACGTGCACCTAATGTTCACCGTCTCCTGGCCTGCTCGCTGTGTGCATTGTTAGAGCAGCAGTTTGTGCATTTAGGGCCGGTTCTGCCTATAGGCAAAATAGGCAGCTGCCTAAAGCGCCATCTTCATGGGGGGCGCCACTCTGCCTGCTGCGTGAAAGTTAGTAACCAGCCAGCATCTGAAGCTCATCCGAAACATCCGCCTAGCCGGAACCACTGTCGCATGAGGAGGGGGTTTGTTACAGTGTCACCCCAGTAGTAAGGAGATTACATGAGGAGGGGGTTTGTTACAGTGTGTCACCCCAGTAGTAAGGAGATTATATAAGGAGGAGGTTTGTTACAGTGTGTCACCCCAGTAGTAAGGAGATTACATGAGGAGGAGGTTTGTTACAGTGTGTCACCCCAGTAGTAAGGAGATTACATGAGGAGGAGGTTTGTTACAATGTGTCACCCCAGTAGTAAGGAGATGCCATTAGGAGGAGGTTTGTTACAGTGTGTCACCCCAGTAGTAAGGAGATTACATTAGGAGGAGGTTTGTTACAATGTGTCACCCCAGTAGTAAGGTGATTACATGAGGAGGAGGTTTGTTACAGAGTGTCACCCCAGTAGTAAGGTGATTACATGAGGAGGAGGTTTGTTACAGTGTGTCACCCCAGTAGTAAGGAGATTACATGAGGAGGAGGTTTGTTACAGTGTGTCACCCCAGTAGTAAGGTGATTACATGAGGAGGAGGTTTGTTACAGTGTGTTACCCAGTAGTAAGGTGATTACATGAGGAGGAGGTTTGTTACAGTGTGTCACCCCAGTAGTAAGGTGATTACATGAGGAGGAGGTTTGTTACAGTGTGTCACCCCAGTAGTAAGGAGATTACATGCGGAGGAGGTTTGTTACAGTGTGTCAACCCAGTAGTAAGGAGATTACATGAGGAGGAGGTTTGTTACAATGTGTCACCCCATTAGTAAGGAGATTACATGAGGAGGAGGTTTGTTACAGAGTGTCACCCAGTAGTAAGGTGATTACATGAGGAGGAGGTTTGTTACAGTGTGTCACCCCAGTAGTAAGGTGATTACATGAGGAGGAGGTTTGTTACAGTGTGTCAACCCAGTAGTAAGGAGATTACATGAGGAGGAGGTTTGTTACAGTGTGTCACCCCAGTAGTAAGGAGATAACATGAGGAGGAGGTTTGTTACAGTGTGTCACCCCAGTAGTAAGGAGATTACATGAGGAGGAGGTTTGTTACCGTGTGTCACCCCACTACATTATTTGTAGGTTCCCTATAATATCGCATTATTTGTAGGTTCCCTATAATATCCCATTATTTGTAGGTTCCCTAATACATCCAATTATTTGTAGGTTCCCTAATACATCCAATTATTTGTAGGTTTCCTATAATATCCCATTATTTGTAGGTTCCCTATAATATTCCATTATTTGTAGGTTCCCTATAATATCCCATTATTTGTAGGTTCCCTATAATATCCCATTATTTGTAGGTTCCCTAATACATCCAATTATTTGTAGGTTCCCTATAATATCCCATTATTTGTAGGTTCCCTAATACATCCAATTATTTGTAGGTTTCCTATAATATCCCATTATTTGTAGATTCCCTATAATATCCCATTATTTGTAGATTCCCTATAATATCCCATTATTTGTAGGTTCCCTATAATATCCCATTATTTGTAGGTTCCCTATAATATCCCATTATTTGTAGGTTCCCTATAATATCCCATTATTTGTAGGTTCCCTAATACATCCCATTATTTGTAGGTTCCCTATAATATCCCATTATTTGTAGATTCCCTATAATATCCCATTATTTGTAGGTTCCCTAATACATCCAATTATTTGTAGGTTCCCTATAACATCCCATTATTTGTAGATTCCCTATAATATCCCATTATTTGTAGGTTCCCTATAATATCCCATTATTTGTAGGTTCCCTATAATATCCCATTATTTGTAGGTTCCCTATAATATCCCATTATTTGTAGATTCCCTATAATATCCCGTTATTTGTAGGTTCCCTATAATATCCCATTATTTGTAGGTTCCCTATAATATCCCATTATTTGTAGGTTCCCTATAATATCCCATTATTTGTAGGTTCCCTATAATATCCCATTATTTGTAGATTCCCTATAATATCCCATTATTTGTAGGTTCCCTATAATATCCCATTATTTGTAGGTTCCCTATAATATCCCATTATTTGTAGGTTCCCTATAATATCCCATTATTTGTAGGTTCCCTATAATATCCCATTATTTGTAGGTTTCCTATAATATCCCATGATTTGTAGGTTCCCTATAATATCCCATTATTTGTAGGTTCCCTATAATATCCCATTATTTGTAGGTTCCCTATATAATCAGGTTACGGATTCTCTTTGGCGTCTTTGTAGGTGTCGGACCCCTCTACTTACTATGATGTTTAATAAATTGAGGTTTTATACATTTTGAGGCGAATGCACCGGACCGTGTTGCGTGCGTCGCCTGACTGCCGCAGAGAAGAAGAGATTCAGCAAGATTTTGGAATATTTTATTAGGGCGCCGCGCAGGGCAGGGATAGCAGCCATTACTCAAGATTACACCCTTCACGTCTGGTCCTGGATCCTTGTGTGACGCTCCATAACCCCGGATGACAGGATGAAGGTTATTACTGTTCTCTGACTTTGAAAATTGAATTTTAGCTTTTCTTGCGCTCAGCCCCGGTGCACCTGCTCCCCCGCCTTGACTTCTCATGTCGCCGCCGCCGCCGCTGCCCGGAGACCGGACATAAAGGCATCCAAATGTGCCCAAAAGGATTACGCCAATATTTTCCAAACAGTGTCTCTCCAGTTGTTGCAAAACTACAACTCTCAGCATGCCCTTCGGGCATGCTGAGAGTTGTAGTTCTGCAACAACTGAAGATAAACTGTTTGGAAAATATCCTTTTGTAAATTACTTTTATTAAGAAATCTTAAACCTTCCAGTACTTATCAGCTGCTGTATGCTCCACAGGAAGTTGTGTAATTCATTTCAGTCTGACCACAGTGCTCTCTGCTGCCACCTCTGTCTGTGTCAGGAACTGTCCAGAGCAGGAGAGGTTTGCTAAGGGGACTTGTTCCTGCTCTAGACAGTTCCTGACACGGACAGAGGTGTCAGCAGAGAGCACTGTGGTCAGACTGGAAAGAACCCCACACGACTTCTTGTGGAACATATAGCAGCTGATAAGTACAAGAAGGATTAAGAATTTTTTTTTTTTTTTTTTTTTGTGTATAGAAGTAGTTTACTAATCTATTTAACTTTCTGGTACCAGTTTATTTAAATAGTTTTTTTTTATTATTATTTTTTTAATCCACCAGAGTATCATTTAAATCCTTGCAATAGGATGTCTGGTCTGTGTAGATGTTCAGGTTAGATAATGCAGAAGTGATAACAACAATGAGTTCCTATAAAAAGCTGTGGTGTCCCGGTACCATATTGCATACCGTACCTAGTGTGGTGGTCCCCAAAGTCAGAGTAACTACGCTCAGGTAGGGTCCCCCAGGTGGGACAGACCCTAGTCGCCTCTTCTCTACTCTAATTCTACAGTCTTAATATATGTATGTATTTAACAATACTGTATATTTAATATAATGTATAGTACTTACCTTGTGTAGCGTTGCAGGACCTTCGGTCTTGTGACCATGTTAATATCCCCTATGGTATGTTGGAGGACCTTTGGAGGTCCTTGGGTCCCATGTTGCCCATAATCCTTTGTAATGGTGATTAACATAAGTATTGGAATAATTAGCTTTAGTCCAGCCCCCGCTCATATAAGGGATCTGCATCCAATTATCGCTCTCTTGGGTTGCTGCTCTCGTGGATGCCGGACTAGCAGGATGGATCTGCGCAACTTTCAAAGACACGCTAGGCCTCAAAACCTACGGCCTCAGCAGAACCAAAACCATGAGTTCTAAACTACCCCCACTAAAGCTAGCGTGACTACTGGACCGCAACTAAATCCCCTAAATCCAGTGGAACAGCGCATATTATCCAAAAGACTCTAAACTGCTAAAGTCCCAACCTTTGTCAATCTCCAAAGAAAGCAGTCTTATGTATAGAGACTGTTCCGGTTATGAAGCTTGCATAAAATCTTCAGTAAAAGTTACACCTGTTTCAGAAAACTCTCCGGTTGTGGACATTCCATTATTATCTACCTCCCTATCGCTCTTGGGAAGGGCGGTGGTAGGAAAAGCATTACTGAGGGAGCCTCACCCTGGCGTCACGAATAGCAAGGGTTAACAAGCACCCTTTAGTCACCGCACAGCTACACTCCCCATACCCTACTCCCCCAGGCAATCACAAAGCTCTTCCCTAATTAGCCATTTTGCATTGAAAAAATGTCTCGAAATGACTTTGTATTGCGGCTTTAATAACTTATTTATTCTGTAAATGCATCGATTTATCAACATTTTCATTTGGAGGGGGGAGGGGGGGTCTCAGGATACACTAGAGGTGGCGCCCCCCATGTACCTTCACCGTCTGCCATTATTAGACGAGACTTGTGCAATGATGAGAACAGAACTTAGGGAGCTCGGCGCAGCCTCAACCTTACGTGAAACACTTAGAGGAAGACAAAATGGATTCCGTATTTAATCCTGATGCCATTGAGCCTTCAGTTTCCCGGTGGCTTATACCGTATCGATAGCCGTCGGCTTAGAACATTTAATACGGAATTGATATTCCACCAGCGGACAGAAGGCGTCCTTGTTATCGACTGCGCAATTCTTAACCTTGTAGTTATTTCTCAGCTCCACATCCCCCTGAGATACTGACCGGATACAAAGGAAAGTATATGGGGTGTTTAAGTCTGTATTACATAGTTATTGGTCCGGATTGTATCCTGTCACCGCTATATACAGAGGTGGGAGGTGGAGACAAACTCACTGGGATCCTAGCATTTCATTATCTAATATGGCTGTTTAATGGTTGTTATTAAAATTATTAGTGTTGCTTGCAAATATTCGCAATGCGAATTTTATTCGCGAATATCGCATATTCGCGAATTCGCGAATATTCGCGAATATAGCACTATATAATCACAGTGATCATCCCCCTCTGCTTTCAGCTTGTATGGTGTAAAGAAGGCTGTAATACTACTGTGTGAGACTGGTGTGCGAATTTTCACATATGCGAAAAAAAACGAGAATATTACGACTATGCAAATATTCGCGAATATATGACGAATATTCGTCCATATATTCGCAAATATTTGTGAATTTGAATATGGCCTATGCCGCTCAACACTAAAAATTACATTAATGTACTCGTCATCATAACAGGGCCACATACCGGGATCGGGAGTCACATGTGGCCACTGGTGTAAATGTAGACAAGTCCTAAGATAAAGAATAGAAAAGTATCTAACAAACGTATCATGTTATGTGCAACAGTGTCACCAATAGTGTTGCTCGTGAATATTCGCAATTCGAATTTTATTCGCGAATATCGCATATTCGCGAATTCGCGAATATTCGCGAATATAGCGCTATATATTCGTAATTACGAATATTCGTTTGTTTTTTTTTTTTCCGTTTTTTTTTACAGTACACATCACAGTGATCATCCCTCTCTGCTTCCAGCTTATGTGGTGTAAGAAGGCTCTAATACTATTGTGTGAGACTGGTGCGCGAATTTTCGCATATGCTAGTTTTTGTGTATGCAAATTTTTGCATATGTTAATTTTCGCACACGCGAATAGTCGCATATGCGAAAATAAAACGAGAATATTACGAATATGCGAATATTCGCGGATTCGAATATGGCCTGTGCCGCTCAACACTAGTCACCAACTATTAATACATCCACCCCGATCAAGAATAAAAAGACATCCTGATAGTTATATTCTTGTATATAGGAGCAGTATTATAGTAGTTATAGTCTTGTATATAGGGAGCAGTATTATAGTAGTTATATTCTTGTATATAGGAGCAGTATTATAGTAGATATATTCTTGTATATAGGAGCAGTATTATAGTAGTTATATTCTTGTATATAGGAGCAGTATTATAGTAGTTATATTCTTGTGTATAGGGGCAGTATTATAGTAGTTATATTCTTGTATATAGGAGCAGTATTATAGTAGATATATTCTTGTATATAGGAGCAGTATTATAGTAGTTATATTCTTGTATATAGGAGCAGTATTATAGTAGTTATATTCTTGTATATAGGAGGCAGTATTATAGTAGTTATATTCTTGTATATAGGAGCAGTATTATAGTAGTTATATTCTTGTATATAGGAGCAGTATTATAGTAGTTATATTCTTGTATATAGGAGCAGTATTATAGTAGTTATATTCTTGTATATAGGAGCAGTATTATAGTAGTTATATTCTTGTATATAGGAGCAGTATTATAGTAGTTATATTCTTGTATATAGGAGCAGTATTATAGTAGTTATATTCTTGTATATGGGAGCAGTATTATAGTAGTTATATTCTTGTATATAGGAGCAGTATTATAGTAGTTATATTCTTGTATATAGGAGCAGTATTATAGTAGTTATATTCTTGTATATAGGAGCAGTATTATAGTAGTTATATTCTTGTATATAGGAGCAGTATTATAGTAGTTATATTCGTGTATATAGGAGCAGTATTATAGTAGTTATATTCTTGTATATAGGAGGAGTATTATAGTAGTTATATTCTTGTATATAGGAGCAGTATTATAGTAGTTATATTCTTGTATATAGGAGCAGTATTATAGTAGTTATATTCTTGTATATAGGAGCAGTATTATAGTAGTTATATTCTTGTATATAGGAGGAGTATTATAGTAGTTATATTCTTGTATACAGGAGGAAGTATTATAGTAGTTATATTCTTGTATATATATGAGCAGTATTATAGTAGTTATATTCTTGTATATAGGAGCAGTATTATAGTAGTTATATTCTTGTATATAGGAGCAGTATTATAGTAGTTATATTCTTGTATATAGGAGCAGTATTATAGTAGTTATATTCTTGTATATAGGAGCAGTATTATAGTAGTTATATTCTTGTATATAGGAGGCAGTATTATAGTAGTTATATTCTTGTATATAGGAGCAGTATTATAGTAGTTATATTCTTGTATATAGGAGCAGTATTATAGTAGTTATATTCTTGTATATAGGAGACAGTATTATAGTAGTTATATTCTTGTATATAGGAGCAGTATTATAGTAGTTATATTCTTGTATATAGGAGCAGTATTATAGTAGTTATATTCTTGTATATAGGAGCAGTATTATAGTAGTTATATTCTTGTATATAGGAGCAGTATTATAGTAGTTATATTCTTGTATATAGGAGCAGTATTATAGTAGGTATATTCTTGTATATAGGAGTAGTATTATAGTAGTTATATTCTTGTATATAGGAGGCAGTATTATAGTAGATATATTCTTGTATATAGGAGGCAGTATTATAGTAGTTATATTCTTGTATATAGGAGCAGTATTATAGTAACTATATTATTGTACATAAGAGGCAGTATTATAAGTTATATATTATATTAGATATATTATATATATATTCCCTGTTATTAAGGCTCATTTCCCGGCCTCTCTCGAGTCCTCGCAGTTCACACTCTGTACATTTTATCACCCACCTGGAGATGATGAACGGTTCCTGATAATGGTGAAATGTATTGTTTGGCAGTAATTAATCTGAGGAATAACAAGGTGACGTCGCCTCATTTATATCGTGTGACTAATGTTCTGCATCTCTCCGGTGAATATGTAAATTAGCCACTTTAGTTGCACAATGTGGTGAAAACAATCAGCGTATTTGTTATCTGTGTTGGTCGGGAGATCCATCAGACACCATCACCCTTCACGTATCCGTCAGCGCCAATATCTCAGGACTCCTCACTTTCCTGTTATCGTTACTGGCAGAGTGTTCATGTCATTGTACATTGTCACGACCACTGCTGCTGTATACACTGTGCCAACACCATCAGATATTACACAATTGTCACAGTGATTCATTTACATACGGTTCAATCATTGTGCCGTGAAATGTTCTGCAGCGACCAATGTGCGTTATGTTATAATGCCGCACGATGGTTAAGATCTCTGCTTACTGTAAAGAAAGTAAATTTTTTTCCTCATTACACTGACTCTATAATCAGGTTGTAAGTCCAAGGAAGTGTATCCCAATCAGGCTGCCTCCAGCTGTTGCTAAACTACAACTCCCAGCATGCCCGGACAGCCAACGGCTGTCCGGGCATGCTGGGAGTTGTAGTTTTGCAACAGCTGGAGGGACACTGGTTTGAAAACACTAATCTTGAAAATGGTAGAAGGGGGGTGGAGTTATCAATGGCTTAAAAGGGGAACTCCGCTGGAAAACATTTTCTTTTTAAATCAACTGGTGCCAGAAGGTTAAACAGATTTGTAAATTATTTTTATTAAAAAATCTTAATCCTTCCAGTACTTATCAGCTGCTGTATGCTCCACAGGAAGTTGTGTAGTTCTTTCCAGTCTGAGAACAGTGCTCTCTGCTGACAATCCTATGTTGCTCTGGTCAGTTCCTGACATGGACAGTGGTGTCAGCAGAGAGAATTGTGGTGAGACAGAAAGGGAATTTAAAAAGAAAAGAACTTCCTGTGGAGCATACAGCAGCTGATAAGTACTGGAGGCATTAAGATTGTGTAATAGAAGTAATTTACAAAACTGTTTAACTTTCTGGCACCAGTTGATTTAAAAATAATAATAATAATAATGTTTTCCAGTGGAGTACCCCTTTAATAATAATTTTGTTTCCAGAGGGGGGAGGCTCCTGCTGCAGCCAGTTGTTCTATATAGTCAGACAAAGGACAGTGAGGAGGAAGAGAGGATAGAGGACATTGAGGAACTTATGGGACACCTAGAAAATATTTCTTTGTTACATTTCCTACCTGAAAAAAACAAAACATTGCACAAATACAATGTTGCAAAAGTTTGGGCATGATGGGAGTTGTAGTTCAGCAACAGCTGGAGGCAGCGTGCTTGGGAAACACTGCTATACAGGATAAGGGCCTGTGAACAAAACCAGGAAGACAGAAATAGAACAAGACTTCAGAGAAAAAAACTGGATTTTCGGCGCTGACCATAGAGAAGGTATCGGAGCCCAGGTAAGAGAAGGAGGTTTATCAGCAACGCGTTTCACTGCGCTTGTGCGGCTTCATCAGGCTTAACACACGGCAGTTGTACCAGGGTTATATACCCACACGGGATTAACCCATGGAGTGTATAATTAAAATATATTACAAACCATAACAAATGGACAATATAAAATGTATAAATAACAATGATCATACATATACACTCAGCACTGATCATAATAAAATATTATGTTAATTACAACCATAAAAATAAGGAGACATACAAAAATAATAATCAAAAATCAAATAACAAAAATAATAATAATAATAATAATAATATTTATCACCTAACCCACACCATGCGGTTATTTGATTTTTGATTATTATTTTTGTATGTCTCCTTATTTTTATGGTTGTAATTAACATAATATTTTATTATGATCAGTGCTGAGTGTATATGTATGATCATTGTTATTTATACATTTTATATTGTCCATTTGTTATGGTTTGTAATATATTTTAATTATACACTCCATGGGTTAATCCCGTGTGGGTATATAACCCTGGTACAACTGCCTTGTGTTCAGCCTGATGAAGCCGCGCAAGCGCGGTGAAACGCGTTGCTAATAAACCTCCTTCTCTTACCTGGGCTCCGATACCTTCTCTATGGTCAGCGCCGAAAATCCTGGTTTTTCTCTGAAGTCTTGTTCTATTTCACACATTCTCCAGGAAGACTGCAGACAACAGGATTGTGATCCTTAAAATCCCATGCATTCAGCATAGTTGTGTATGTCCTTACACAACTCAGCAGGGTGAGCACGGATATTGCAGTTTTCCTCCTCCCCACCCTCGTGCTGGCTTTACTACACAGGGAGCGCCTTTCCACTATTCTTTTTTAGGAAGACAGAAAGGAATACAAGCAAACAAACAAGTTAAATCAGGCAGGCCAAGGTCAGAACTAAGAGGACAACAAGGTAGAGGAAGACTCGCAATAGAATAGTCAGGCCAGTTGTAGTTTTGCAACAGCTGGAGGGACACTTGTTAGAAAACACTTCTCTTGAGAATGGTAGAAGAGGTGGAGTTAGCAAGGGGGTATGGCTTAAAGTGGTACTCCGCTGCTCAGCATTTGGAACAAACTGTTCCGGATGCTGGAGCCGGGAGCTCGTGCCATACTAGCCCCGCCCCCTCATGACATCACGCCCGCCCCCTCAATGCAAGTCTACGGGAGGGGGCGTGACAGCTGTCAGGCCCCCTCCCTTAGACTTGCATTGAGGGGGCAAGGCATGCCATCATGAGGGGGCGGGGCTATGACGTCACAAGCTCCCGTTGCCTGCACCAGCATTCAGAACAGTTTGTTCCAAACGCTGAGCAGTGGAGTAAAGTAATCTTTTTGTTTCCAGAGGGGGGAGGATTCTGCTGCAGCCAGTTGTTCTATAGTCAAAGAACAATGAGGAGGAGGAGAGGAGAGAGGACATTAGGGAGCTCCTGGGACACCTAGAAAATATATCTTTGGTACATTTTTGTGTGCAGTACTGTTGCACGACTGCAATGTGGCAAAAGTTGGGCATGCTGGGAGTTGTAGTTCTGCAACAGCTGGAGGCACCCAGCTTGGGAAACACTGTTATACAGGATAAGGGTCAGGGAACAAAACCAGGAAAACAGAAAGGAATACAAGTAAACAAGTAGGGTCAGGCAAGCCAAGGTCAGAACTAGGAGGACTACAAGGTACAGAAAGACTCGCAAAAGAATAGCCAGGTCAGCCATGCTGGGAGTTGTAGTTTTGCAACAACTGGAGGCGCCTTGTGGGAAAACACATGTGTAGGGCTTTTGGAGAATTAGTTACATTTGTATCCAGTCCAGACAATGCTCTGTGAGCCAAACAGCTAAGATTCTAGACTGGAACAATTATCTGCACTGATACATTGTAACGGGAAGAAATGTGCTAATCTCTTATTTGTTTTGTGTGTATATTGTGATGATCAGAGGCGGCTGATCCATTATTGTCGCTGATCCAGTATAATATCTTTGTGTGTATATTGTGATGATCAGAGGCGGCTGATCCATTATTGTCGCTGATCCAGTATAATATCTTTGTGTGTATATTGTGATGATCAGAGGCGGCTGATCCATTATTGTCGCTGATCCAGTATAATATCTTTGTGTGTATATTGTGATGATCAGAGGCGGCTGATCCATTATTGTCGCTGATCCAGTATAATATCTTTGTGTGTATATTGTGATGATCAGAGGCGGCTGATCCATTATTGTCGCTGATCCAGTATAATATCTATGTGTGTATATTGTGATGATCAGAGGCGGCTGATCCATTATTGTCGCTGATCCAGTATAATATCTTTGTGTGGATATTGTGATGATCAGAGGCGGCTGATCCATTATTGTCGCTGATCCAGTATAATATCTTTGTGTGTATATTGTGATGATCAGAGGCGGCTGATCCATTATTGTCGCTGATCCAGTATAATATCTTTGTGTGTATATTGTGATGATCAGAGGCGGCTGATACATTATTGTCGCTGATCCAGTATAATATCTTTGTGTGTATATTGTGATGATCAGAGGCGGCTGATCCATTATTGACGCTGATCCAGTATAATATCTTTGTGTGTATATTGTGATGATCAGAGGCGGCTGATCCATTATTGTCGCTGATCCAGTATAATATCTTTGTGTGTATATTGTGATGATCAGAGGCGGCTGATCCATTATTGTCGCTGATCCAGTATAATATCTTTGTGTGTATATTGTGATGATCAGAGGCGGCTGATCCATTATTGTCGCTGATCCATTATAATATCTTTGTGTGTATATTGTGATGATCAGAGGCGGCTGATCCATTATTGTCGCTGATCCAGTATAATATCTTTGTGTGGATATTGTGATGATCAGAGGCGGCTGATCCATTATTGTCGCTGATCCAGTATAATATCTTTGTGTGTATATTGTGATGATCAGAGGCGGCTGATCCATTATTGTCGCTGATCCAGTATAATATCTTTGTGTGTATATTGTGATGAGCAGAGGCGGCTGATCCATTATTGTCGCTGATCCAGTATAATATCTTTGTGTGGATATTGTGATGATCAGAGGCGGCTGATCCATTATTGTCGCTGATCCAGTATAATATCTTTGTGTGTATATTGTGATGATCAGAGGCGGCTGATCCATTATTGTCGCTGATCCAGTATAATATCTATGTGTGTATATTGTGATGATCAGAGGCGGCTGATCCATTATTGTCGCTGATCCAGTATAATATCTTTGTGTGTATATTGTGATGATCAGAGGCGGCTGATCCATTATTGTCGCTGATCCAGTATAATATCTTTGTGTGTATATTGTGATGATCAGAGACGGCTGATCCATTATTGTCGCTGATCCAGTATAATATCTTTGTGTGTATATTGTGATGATCAGAGGCGGCTGATCCATTATTGTCGCTGATCCAGTATAATATCTCTGTGTGTATATTGTGGAGACGGCTGATCCATTATTGTCGCTGATCCAGTATAATATCTTTGTGTGTATATTGTGATGATCAGAGGCGGCTGATCCATTATTGTCGCTGATCCAGTATAATATCTTTGTGTGTATATTGTGATGATCAGAGGCGGCTGATCCATTATTGTCGCTGATCCAGTATAATATCTTTGTGTGTATATTGTGATGATCAGAGGCGGCTGATCCATTATTGACGCTGATCCAGTATAATATCTTTGTGTGTATATTGTGATGATCAGAGGCGGCTGATCCATTATTGTCGCTGATCCAGTATAATATCTTTGTGTGTATATTGTGATGATCAGAGGCGGCTGATCCATTATTGACGCTGATCCAGTATAATATCTTTGTGTGGATATTGTGATGATCAGAGGCGGCTGATCCATTATTGTCGCTGATCCAGTATAATATCTATGTGTGTATATTGTGATGATCAGAGGCGGCTGATCCATTATTGACGCTGATCCAGTATAATATCTTTGTGTGGATATTGTGATGATCAGAGGCGGCTGATCCATTATTGTCGCTGATCCAGTATAATATCTATGTGTGTATATTGTGATGAGCAGAGGCGGCTGATCCATTATTGTCGCTGATCCAGTATA
Organism: Hyla sarda; assembly: GCF_029499605.1. NCBI lineage: Eukaryota > Metazoa > Chordata > Amphibia > Anura > Hylidae > Hyla > Hyla sarda. The sequence goes on along the minus strand of NC_079196.1, from coordinate 6,003,441 downwards.
ATATCTTTGTGTGTATATTGTGATGAGCAGAGGCGGCTGATCCATTATTGTCGCTGATCCAGTATAATATCTTTGTGTGTATGTTGTGATGAGCAGAGGCGGCTGATCCATTATTGTCGCTGATCCAGTATAATATCTTTGTGTGGATATTGTGATGATCAGAGGCGGCTGATCCATTATTGTCGCTGATCCAGTATAATATCTTTGTGTGGATATTGTGATGATCAGAGGCGGCTGATCCATTATTGTCGCTGATCCAGTATAATATCTTTATGTGTTTGGTGTTTGCAGATGGCGCCCCCTTCACCTGGTGGATGGGCAGAGGCAATGAGAAGCACACGTATTGGGGAGGGTCACTCCCCGGGCAATGCACCTGCGGCCTAGAGGAAAGCTGCCTGGACATGAGACATTACTGCAACTGCGACGCTGACAGGAGCGAATGGTAAGACTGCGCAGATGGTAAATACACATGTAGCAGAGCTGAGTTTGTCATCTGACACAGGGAGTGGAGGTATCCCAATGAACCAAGGGGGATGTTCAAAATGCTTTCCTTTACAGGCTCCGGTACAGCAAAAGCTGAGCTGTGATTGGTTTTTGTTATTTTTCATCAAAAATAGGGGCTTTTTAGTTTTCCCCTGCATTTTTCAGATTACAAGTCATGTGATTTGTTTATCATGTGACTTAAAGGAGTACTTCACTGGAAAACATATTTTTTTTATTTCATTTTGTATAAAAATGTGTATGTATATATATATATATATATATATATATATATATTTTTTTTTTTTTTTTATTACATTTTTATCATTTATTTTTTAATCAATTGGTGCCAGAACTGCCCAGAGTAGGAACAAATCCCTGTAACAAACCTATTCTGCTCTGGACGGTTCCAAAAATGGACAGAGGTGTCAGCAGAGAGCACTGTGGTTAGAGAGAAGGAAATTCAAAAAGAAAACACTTCCTGTGGATCATACAGCAGCTGATAAGTACTGGAAGGATTAAGATTTTTTAATAGAAGTAATTTACAAACCTGTTGTCTGGCACCAGTTGATTTAAAAAAAAAAAAATTAATGTTTGCCAGTGGAGTACCCCTTTAACCTCTTAAGGACCAAGGACGTATGAGTACGTCCTTGGTCCCGCTCCCGTCATATAACGCGTGACCCCGCATCATATCACGGCGGGACCGGCGTCATAGTGAAGCCGGGACCCGCCTCTAATAGCACTGATCGCGGTGCTGCGCGCTATTAACCCTCAAAGCTGAGCCACGCGGCTAAAAGTGAAAGTAAAAGTGCCCGGCTAGCTCAGGGAGCTGTTCGGGATTGCCGCGGTATAATCGCGACATCCCAAACAGCTGTAGCACAGGAGGACGGTCTCTTACCTTCCTTACTGCAGTCCGATCGCCGATTGAATGCATCAAGCATGAGATCCAGGCTTGAGCAATCCATCACCGAAAACACTGATCATTGCATCTCTATGGAGATGCATTGAACAGTGTTGAAGATCAGTAAATGCAATGTTATAGCCCCCCCAAAAGAAAAATCATTAACCCTTTGAATTATCCCATCCCCTAATAAAAGTTTGAATCACCCGGCATTTCCAATAATAAAAAAAAAAAAAAAACAGTGTAAATAAAAAGTCAGATCAATGCAAAAATGGTACCGACAAAAACTTCAGATCACGGCGCAAAAAATGAGCCCTCATAGCGCCCTGAACACGGAAAAATAAAAAAGTTATAGGGGTCAGAAGATGACAATTTTAAACGTATAATTTTCCTGCATGTAGTTATGATTTTTTTCTGAAGTACGACAAAATCACCTATATAAGTAGGGGAACATTTTAACCGTATGGACCTAGAGAATAAAGATAAGGTGTAATTTTTACCGAAAAATTTACTACGTAGAAACAGAAGCCCCCAAATGTTACAAAATAGCTGTATTTTTTCAATTTTGTCACGCAATGATTTTGTTCCCCGTTTCGCCGTAGATTTTTGGGTAAAATGACTGATGTCATTACAAAGTAGAATTGGTGGCACAAAAAATAAGCCATAACACAGATTTTTAGGTGCAAAATTTAAAGAATTATGTTTTTTTAAAGGTGAGGAACAGCAAAAACGGAAAAACACCCGATCCTTAAGGGGTTAAAGAGTACGCCTCATGAGTCTTGTTAAATGTTATAATTCTCCCAGGTCACGGCCCCCATCATGATAAACCACCCCCGGACTTTATTTTTATTATTTGTTAGTTTTCCACCTTGACATTGCTCAATATTTTCTGCTCAGTCTCATTCAGATTCACAGACTGGGAAGGGGCGTTCCCCAACAGGTGTGACAACATCCGATCCATACAGGGGAGAACTTCCTCCCTCACTCTGCTACACACAGCCCAGAGCAGTTCATTTGGAGATGAGCTATGATTGGCTAAGGCTGCACACACCCTCCTCAGCACTCCAGACTGCACTTCCTGATTTTGGACTTCTGCCAGGCCACAGCAGGAGTCCAAAGTCTGCGCAAGAGATGGGGGGGATGTTATGTGCTCTGGACAAGTAGGGAGACACATAGTGGCAGTTTTTTTAAACACAAATGAAACATAGGAAACTTTAAACATTAAATATATTTTTTTTAAACATTAGAAAGATTTTTTATTTATTTACCATAAGCAGTGCAATAGCAAAATATAGTTTTAATGATAGTGCCCATTTAAGGATGGGGGCTGCATGTTAAACCCAAGGTACAGGAAGACTTGCAAAAGAGAAGAAAAAACAAGTGGAAAAACAGCCCTATAAGTTAGAAAAAACAGAAAAACAATGCCCATGTGCGCATGTATGTTGGCGTTTTTTTTTTTTTTTTCTGATGTTCCACCCCCCAGGAGCAGGCTGCTGGGCTGAATATACAGCAACAGGGGGATACAGCAGCACACTACTAGCACAAATATATAGATAAAACATGAGTATATAGATACAACATGAGAAGCTATACAGCTATGGTGCAGTAATGAAATAGTGAGATACTTAGCTTGCAATTTGGTGGCCAAATAGCTTGGACCGTCCCACCACGGTAAGGTGATCTCATTGGGATGGACCCTACACTATGAATATGCCTCTGTGTGAACAGTACAACAGGCATGCAAGGTCTGCAACATCCAGCACCTTATATACACCTAATAGAGGTGGGTGGGGTGCAAGAGCCAACATGGAGGTAGCCACTCCCCCTTGTGTGTAATACAAACAAAGAATAAGTTGGTCAGCACTATTGATTCCAAACTATTATATGGACCTGGCTTACAGGTGCAGGGCTAAATTCTCCTACAGCAACAGGAGAATACAGCAGCCCACTGCTAGCACAAAGATATAGATAAAACATGAGTATATAGATAAAACACGAGAAGCTATTCAGCTATGGTGCAGTAATGAAATAGTGAGATACTCCAGTGGAAAACATTTTTGTTTTTAACCCCTTAAGGACCAATGACGTACCGGTACGTCATTGGTCCTGCTCTTCTGATATAACGCGGGGTTACACAGTAACCCCGCGTCATATCATGGCGGGCCCGGCGTCATAGTGAAGCCGGGACCCGCCTCTAATAGCGCGCAGCGCCGATCGCGGCGCCGCGCGCTATTAACCCTTTAGCCGCGCGCTCAAAGCTGAGCCGCGCGGCTAAAAGTGAAAGTGAAAGTTCCCGGCTAGCTCAGTCGGGCTGTTCGGGATAGCCGCGGCTAATCGCGGCATCCCGAACAGCTGACAGGACAGCGGGAGGGCCCCTTCCTGCCTCCTCGCTGTCCGATCGCCGAATGACTGCTCAGTGCCTGAGATCCAGGCATGAGCAGTCATGCGGCAGAATCGTTGATCACTGGTTTCTTATGAGAAACCAGTGATCAACATAGAAGATCAGTGTGTGCAGTGTTATATGTCCCTATGGGATAACAATGATCAGTATAAGAGATCAGTGTGTGCATTGTTTTAGGTCCCTATGGGACCTATAACACTGCAAAAAAAAAGTGAAAAAAAAAGTGAATAAAGATCATTTAACTCCTCCCCTATTAAAAGTTTGAATCACCCCCCTTTTCCAATAAAAAAAAAACACAGTGTAAATAAAAATAAAAATAAACATATGTGGTATCACCGCGTGCGGAAATGTCCGAATTATAAAAATATATCATTAATTAAACCGCTCGGTCAATGGCGTGCGCGCAAAAAAATTCCAAAGTCCAAAATAGTGCATTTTTGGTCACTTTTTATATCATTTAAAAATGAATAAAAAGTGATCATTAAGTCCTATCAATGCAAAAATGGTACCGTTAAAAACTTCAGATCACGGCGCAAAAAATGAGCCCTCATACCGCCCCATACACGGAAAAATAAAAAAGTTATAGGGGTCAGAAGATGACAATTTTAAACGTATTAATTTTCCTGCATGTAGTTATGATTTTTTCCAAAAGTCCGACAAAATCAAACCTATATAAGTAGGGTATCATTGTAATCGTATGGACCTACAGAATACATATCAGGTGTCATTTTTACCGAAAAATGTACTACGTAGAAACGGAAGTCCCCAAAAGTTACAAAACAGCGTTTTTTTTTCAATTTTGTCGCACAATGATTTTTTTTCCCGCTTCACCATAGATTTTTGGGCAAAATGACTGACGTCATTACAAAGTAGAATTGGTGGCGCAAAAAATAAGCAATCATATGGATTTTTAGGTGTAAATTTGAAAGAGTTATGATTTTTTAAAGGCAAGGAGCAAAAAACGAAAATGCAAAAACGGAAAAACCTCCGGTCCTTAAGGGGTTAAATCAACTGGTGCCAAAAAGTTAAACAGATTTGTAAATGACTTCTATTTAAAAATCTTTACCCTTCCAGTACTTATTAGCAGCTGTATGTTACACAGGAAATTCTTTTCTTTTTGAATTTCTTTTTTTGTGTTGTCCACAGTTCTCTCTGCTGACACCTGATGCCTGTATCAGGAACTGTCCAGAGTAGGAGAAAATCCCCATAGCAAACCTATGCTGCTCTGGACAGTTCCTGACACAGACAGAGGTGTCAGCAGAGAGCACTGTGGACAAGACAAAGAAGAAATACAATAAGAATAGAATTTCCTGTGTAACATACAACTGCTGATAAGTACTGTAAGGATTAAGATTTTTAAATAGAAGTAATTTACAAATATGTTTAACCTTCTGGCACCAGTTCATTAAAAAAAAAAAAAAAGTTCTCCACCGGAGTACCACTTTAAGATCTCTGCTTCCTGTAAAGAAATTGCATTTTTTTTGTCTTTAAACTGACTCTATAATTTGGTTATAAGTCCAAGGAAGTGTTTCCCAATCAGGCTGCCTCCAGCTGTTGCAAAACTGCAACTCCCAGCATGCCCGGACAGCCATTCGCATTATGCGAATTTCATTACCAATTTTCGCATGAGAATATAGCGAATATGCAAATTTCACAAACATAGGACGAATATTCGTCCATATATTCGCAAAATATCACAAATTCGAATATGGCCCCTGCTGCTTATCACTAATATTAAAGGGGTGCTCCGGTGGAAAACTTTTTTTTTTTAATCAACTGGTGCCAGAAAGTTAAACAGATTTGTAAATTACTTCTATTAAAAAAATCTTAATCCTTCCAGTACTTATTAGCTGTTGAATACTACAGAGGAAATTATTTTCTTTTTTGAACACAGAGCTCTCTGCTGACATCACGAGCACAGTGCTCTCTACTGACATCTCTGTCCATTTTAGGAACTGTCCAGAGCAGCATATGTTTTCTATGGGGATTTTCTCCTACTCTGGACAGTTCTTAAAATGGACAGAGATGTCAGCAGAGAGCACTGTGTTTCAAAAAGAGAATAATTACCTCTTTAGTATTCAGCAGCTAATAAGTACTGGATTTTTTAAAAGAAGTAATTTACAAATCTTTTTAACTTTCTGGCACCAGTTGATAAAAAAAAAATAAAAAAAAGAATTTTCCACCGGAGTACCCCTTTAAGTTGTGTCCAGGGTGGAGCCCTGCTTTAGAAGTCTGGGGCCCCTGGATGTAATTTCTTGGCGACGTCTTGTGCAGATTAGAAGAAGATGTTTCGGATGTGTAGAGTTTCCTCCTCCATCTTGATAACCGTCACTTACGATATTGCGCTCGGTAGCTCACCGGCCGGGGCTCAGCTCCATTTGACCTCTTGATATAAAATGTCTCTTAGATTTTGTGCCACGCTGAGAGTGGAATCTATGGCGTTTGCCGCAGACTGGAGGGCCGTGTGGACGTGCAGGATTTTATGGCCGCTCCTGTAGGGATTGCTCGAATACAGAAGCCCAGAGATGACTTTGTGATGGGGCCGCGGCCCTCTGGGGATTGAGCGGCAGCCACCGCCACATTCACTTTCCTGGAGGAAGTTCATAAAATCTGGACTTAAAGTTTCTTCAGCTAATAGGAGCACCGCGTGACGGGGGTTTTACTGCAGGGGTTTGGTAGTTTTATGACAGAATTTTGTCCCTGTTTGTCTGCACATTCCTGAAATCCCTCCCAGCACACGGGGTTATTCTCCAGCAGATCAGATTTAGGGACAGAAGTAGAGGTGGAGTTTGGAAATGGGTGTGGCCTAGAAGCCGGCTCCACCTATAGGCAAAGTAGCAGGGGCACACTTAGAGCATTTGGCACCCGGGGAGGACCCTTTGATTGGCACCCCCCCCCCCTCCCACACACACACATGCACCCCCCTTAATTACACCCCCTCCCTCCCCTCCCCCCAAGGGCCCCTGCTAGTCTCTGCAGCTCGTCAATCTTCTGCCACGCTCCTATTCCTCCCAAATCCCACACACAATAAACTAAAATGTATATATGTCAGAAACACTTTAACGTAGGTAAATTTCCATGACTAATAATACTGGTATACAAGGAGTAAATATATACCACCACTCAATAACTGGATAATACCGCCATACTGTACTGAATAAAACCACTATACACAGACCAGTATACTATAAAGGATCTGTATACAATATAAGTGATTATATACAGGACCATATGGCGGTAGATATCAGCTGTACATAGGATGCGTATACCATATAAGTGATTACAGTTGCATTTTGGGACTCACAATTTAGAATTTTCTGATCAGCGGCGTCCTCTTTCTTTTTCTTCTCCGTCCGGATAAGACCGCCATGTGGATCTCTTAACATCTGCAGGAAAAACATGTCAAGACTGCATTTTTTCAGTGCCCTCCCCTCCTCTACACAATCTTCCCATCTATAGGCCCACAAACTGTAATAATGCCATCCTTGGTGTCCTGCACAGTAAAAGGGCAGGTAGGTAGGTAGCCAGGTAACCTCCTCTTTCCCATAGGTATATGCAGAGTTACCCCCCTCTCTTTCCCATAGGTATATGCAGAGCTACGCTACACCCCCTCTTTCCCATAAGTATATGCAGAGTTACACCCCCTCTTTCCCATAGGCATATGCAGAGCTACACCCCCAACCCCTCTCTCCCATAGGTATATGCAGAGCTACCCCCCTCTTTCCCATAGGTATATGCAGAGTTACACTCCCCCCCTCTTTCCCATAGATATATGCAGAGCTACATCCCCCCTCTTTCCCATAGGTATATGCAGGGTTACCCCCCACCCCTCTTTCCCATAGGTATATGCAGAGCTACCCCCTCTCTTTCCCACAGGTATATGCAGAGTTACACTACCCCCCTCTTTCCCATAGGCATATGCAGAGCTACACCCCGCCCCCTCTTTCCCATATGTATATGCAGAGCTACACCCCCCTCTTTACCATAGGTATATGCAGAGCTACACACCCCTTTCCCATAGGTATATGCACAGCTACACCCCCCTTTCCCATAGGTATATACAGAGCTACACCCCCCCCTTCCCCATAGGTATATGCAGAGATACACCCCCCTCTTTCCCATAGGTATATGCAGAGCTACACCCCACCTTTCCCATAGGTATATGCAGAGCTACACCCCCCTTTCCCATAGGTATATGCAGAGCTACACCCCCCTTCCCCATAGGTATATGCAGAGCTATACCCTCCTCTTTCCCATAGGTATATGCAAAGCTACAACCCCCCCTTTTTCCCATAAGTATATGCAGAGCTACACCCCCTCTTCCCCATAGGTATATGCAGAGATACACCCCCCTCTTTCCCATAGATATATGCAGAGCTACACCCCCTCTTTCCCATAGGTATATGCAGAGCTACACCCCCTCTTTCCCATAGGTATATGCAGTGCTACCACCCCCCTCTTCCCCATAGGTATATGCAGAGCTACATCCCCTCTTTCCCATAAGTATATGCAGAACTACACCCTTCTTTTCCATAGGTATATGCAGAGCTACACCCCCCTCTACCCCATAGGTATATGCAGAGTTACACCCCCCTTCCCCATAGGTATATGCAGAGATACACCCTGCTCTTTCCCATAGGTATATGCAGAGCTACACCCCTCTTTCACATAGGTATATGCAGAGCTACACCCCCCTCTTCCCATAGGTATATGAAGAGCTACACCCCCTCTTTCCCATAGGTATATGCATAGCTACACTCCCCCCCTTCCCCATAGGTATATGCAGAGCTACACCCCTCTTTTCCATAGGTATATGCAGAGCTACAGCCCCCCTCTTTCCCATAGGTATATGCAGAGCTACACCCCCCCTCTTCCCCATAGGTATATGCAGAGCTACACCCCCCCTCTTCCCCATAGGTATATGCAGAGCTGCACCCCCCTCTTTCCCTTAGGTATATGCAGAGCTACACCCCCCTTCCCAATAGGTATATGCAGAGCTACACCCCCCTTCCCCATAGGTATATGCAGAGATACACCCCCCTCTTTCCCATAGATATATGTAGAGCTACACCCCCTCTTTCCCTTAGGTATATGCAGAGCTACACCCCCTCTTTCCCATAGGTATATGCAGAGCTACATCCCCCTCTTCCCCATAGGTATATGCAGAGCTACACCCCCCTTCCCCATAGGTATATGCAGAGCTTCACCCCCCTCTTTCCCATAGGTATATGCAGAGCTACACCCCTCTTTCCCATAGGTATATGCAGAGCTATACCCCCCTCTTCCCATAGGTATATGCAGAGCTACACCCCCTCTTCCCCATAGGTATATGCAGAGCTACGCCCCCCTCTTCCCCATAGGTATATGCAGAGCTACACCCCCTCTCTTCCCCATAGGTATATGCAGAGCTACATCCCCCCTCTTCCCCATAGGTATATGCAGAGCTACACCCCCCTCTTCCCCATAGGTATATGCAGAGCTGCACCCCCCTCTTTCCCTTAGGTATATGCAGAGCTACACCCCCCTTCCCCATAGGTATATGCAGAGCTGCACCCCCCCTCTTTCCCTTAGGTATATGCAGAGCTACACCCCCCTTCCCCATAGGTATATGCAGAGCTGCACCCCCTCTCTTTCCCTTAGGTATATGCAGAGCTACACCCCCCCTTCCCCATAGGTACAGGCAGAGCTACACCCCCCCTCTTCCTCATAGGTATATGCAGAGCTACACCCCCCCTTTCCCATAGGTATATGCAGAGCAACCCCCCCTTCCCTATAGGTATAGGCAGGGTTAAAAAAATAAAACAATACAATGCTCACCAGATATCCCACGCAGCGATCTCCTCAGCAGCAGGGGCCCGCGTCTTTTCCCCTCCACACTACAGGCGCCAATGAGTGACATCACCGACACCTGTACTGCGTGCTGCGTGAGGTCACGTCAAGGGGACACCTTCTCCTGTATCTGCGTGTATCACACATACAGGAAAATGAAGCGCTGTCTGCTGAGGATCCCAGATCCTCAGTAGTTGTGGCGGCGGATCAGTCCACCCCTGGCACCCCCTTGAGAGTGTCACCCCAGTAGTAAAGAGATTACACGAGGAGGAGGTTTGTTACAGTGTGTCACCCCTGTAGTAAGGAGATTACATGAGGAGGAAGTTTGTTACAGTGTGTTACCCCAGTAGTAAAGAGATTACATGAGGAGAGGGTTTGTTATAGTGTGTCACCCCTGTAGTAAGGTGGGGTGTCTCAAAGGGTGTAGATATTATGTGAGGCCAAAGGAGTAGCAAAATTAGCCTTCGCCTAGGGTGGCAAAAATCCTTGCGCCAGTCCGGGGTGTCCCAGTCTTGCGGTGATCACCGTCTCCTCTAGTACTTGCAGTTCTCAGCCCCTGCTCATCCTATGAATAAACCATAAAGTCTTTGCGTTGTTTTATTCATCGTATCAGCTGCGTTTAACATAACGTAAGATCTTTGTACTCTGGTCCCTGAGCGCGATAAATATGGAGGAATCCTAAACAGACAAAAGAAACAAATGAAGAAAATAAGAAATGGGGAGATGAGATGAGATGAGAGCTATGGGTGTCGCCTTCTCGTCTCCGCCATTACCTGCCCTGCTTTATGTTGTCAGCCGCCTCGTCTATTCTTAGAAATACTTTATTGTGTCTGTAATATTGTATCAAAGACCTGTAAATCCCCGGGTATTGTCAGTCACATGTTCAGCTGCTGGAGCCCTGGTATATGGGAAGGAGGCGGCGAGGAGTTGAGGCGGCGCGGGGGTGAGGCGGCGCAGGGGGTGTGGCGGCGCGGAGGTGAGGCGGCGCGGAGGTGAGGCGGCGCGGAGATGAGGCGGCAGGTATCTGCTCCTGGGAGCAAATCACCATGATGGCTGCTCTACAAGGTGGTGTCAGAACCCATATTGTAGCTGGATGTGTAGCTTAACTCTTTGAAGATTGTTGATCATTTTTTAGTACAAATCCCTCAGTAGATTTACCAGTTGTAAAATGGAAAACACAATATAATATTTGGGATATAGGCCAAATGACAAACTTAGATCTGCAACAACTCCGCTCTGCTACATTGTCAGGACGCGGTATTAACAGAGCGTAACTCTGTATTTATATTCACCGGATTCTATAAACATGAACACAGAATAAAAGGAATAGTAACTACACAAACAGCGTCACCTGCAGATTGTCTTGTATTTTGGTTTCATCTTCTAATATTCTGTGTTTGTTACAATGACTGACGCTCCTGTCCCGTGTATAATGACTGACGCTCCTGTCCTGTGTATAATGACTGACGCTCCTGTCCTGTGTATAATGACTGACGCTCCTGTCCTGTGTATAATGACTGACGCTCCTGTCCTGTGTATAATGACTGACGCTCCTGTCCTGTGTATAATGACTGACGCTCCTGTCCTGTGTATAATGACTGACGCTCCTGTCCTGTGTATAGTGACTGACGCACCTGTCCTGTGTATAATGACTGACGCTTCTGTTCAGTGTATAATGACTGACGCACCTGTCCTGTGTATAATGACTGACGCACCTGTCCTGTGTATAATGACTGACGCTCCTGTCCTGTGTATAATGACTGACGCTCCTGTCCTGTGTATAATGACTGACGCTCCTGTCCTGTGTATAATGACTGACGCACCTGTCCTGTGTATAATGACTGACGCTCCTGTCCTGTGTATAATGACTGACGCTCCTGTCCTGTGTATAATGACTGACGCTCCTGTCCTGTGTATAATGACTGACGCTCCTGTCCTGTGTATAATGACTGACGCTCCTGTCCTGTGTATAATGACTGACGCTCCTGTCCTGTGTATAATGACTGACGCTCCTGTCCTGTGTATAATGACTGACGCTCCTGTCCTGTGTATAATGACTGACGCTCCTGTCCTGTGTATAATGACTGACGCTCCTGTCCTGTGTATAATGACTGACGCTCCTGTCCTGTGTATAATGACTGACGCTCCTGTCCTGTGTATAATGACTGACGCTCCTGTCCTGTGTATAATGACTGACGCTCCTGTCCTGTGTATAATGACTGACGCACCTGTCCTGTGTATAATGACTGACGCACCTGTCCTGTGTATAATGACTGACGCTCCTGTCCTGTGTATAATGACTGACGCTCCTGTCCTGTGTATAATGACTGACGCACCTGTCCTGTGTATAATGACTGACGCTCCTGTTTCTTCTTTCCCTCTTCTCTTTCTTCTTTCCTTCTTCATCTGATATTTTTCATCTCCTTTACCTTCTGCTCTTTGTATTCTTCCCATTTCTTTTCTGTTTTTCTTTACCAATTTTCCCTCTTTCTGTTATTTTTCTGTCTTCTATTTGTCTCCTTATTTTTTTCTTCCCTTCTTCTTTTTAATCCCTCATTTTCCTCCTTTCTTTTCTTCCATTTAACCCATGTTCTTTTTCCCAATAACCTTTCCCTCCTTTTTTTATTCCTTTCTTCTTCTTCCTTTTCTCCTTTTCCACTTTTCTTTTTTCCTTTTCCTCTTTACCTTCTTTTCTCCATTACTTCTTCTTACTCTGTATTTTCTTTTCTTCCCTTCATCTTTTTATCCCCTCCTTTACCTCCTTCCTCTTCTTCCTTCTTCTCTTTCTTTCTCCTTTTCCTCTTCTTCTTCCCTACTTGTCTTCTTCCTCTTTATCTTAATTTTCCTCCTTCCTACTCTGTCTTCTATTTGTCTCCTTTTTTCTATTCTCTTTTTTCTTCCCTTCCTCTTGTTAACCCCCTCATTTTCCTCCTTTTCCTTTTTACCTTTGCTCTTTTCCCCCCAATCCTCTTTTCCTCCTTCTCTTCCCCATCTGCTCTTTCCTCTTCTTCCATCCTCTTTGTACCTTTTCCTTATAGGACAAATGATATTGGATTTCTCACCTTTAAGGAGCACTTACCGGTCTCACAGATTGTAATCACTGACACCAACAGATCCGGGTCTGAAGCCGCCTGGAAAGTGGGACCCCTGCGATGTTACGGGGACCGTGAGTGTCTTATTTCCGTGTAGTTTCCTCTATATTATATTCATTGTAGCCACAGACTTATGTTTATATACTGCTCAATAAAATAAAATAAAAAAGAGAACACATCCTAGATCTGAATGAACTAATCATATGAAATACTTTCGTCTTTACTTAGTTGAATGCGCTGACAACAAAATCACACAAAAATTATCAATGGAAATCATCAACCCATGGAGGTCTGGATATGGAGTCACTCAAAATCACAGTGGAAAACCCCACTACAGGCTGATCCAACTTTATGTAATGTCCTTAATACAAGTCCCAATGATGCTCAGTAGTGTGTGTGGCCTCCACGTGCCCGTATGACCTCCCTACAATGCCTGGGCATGCTCCTGATGAGGTGGAGGATGGTCTCCTGAGGGATGTCCTCCCAGACCTGGACTAAAGCATCCGCCAACTCCTGGACAGTCTGTGGTGGATGGAGCGAGACGTCCCAGATGTGCTCAATTGGATTCAGGGGAACGGGCGGCCAGTCCATAGCATCAATGCCTTCCTCTTGTAGGAACTGCTGACACTCCAGCCACATGAGGTCTAGCACTGTCTTGTATTAGGAGGAACCCAGGGCCAACCGCACCAGCATATGGTCTCACAAGGGGTCTGAGGATCTCATCTCGGTACTTAATGGCAGTCAGGCTACCTCTGGCAAGCACATGGAGGGCTGTGTGTCCCCCAAAGAAATGCCACGTCACACTATTACTGAACCACCACCAAACCAGTCATGCTGGAGTATTGTTGCAGGCAGCAGAACGTTCTCCACGGTGTCTCCAGACTCTGTCACGTCTGTCACATGTGCTCAGTGTCAACCTGCTTTCATCTGTGAAGAGCACAGGGCGCAAGTGACAAATTTGCCAATCTTGGTGTTCTCTGGCAAATGTCAAACATCCTGCACGGTGTTGGGCTGTAAGCACAACCCCCACCTGTGGACGTCGGGCCCTCATACCACCCTCATGGAGACTGTTTCTGACCGTTTGAGTGGACATATGCACATTTGTGGCCTGCTGGAGGTCATTTTGCAGGGCTCTGGCAGTGCTCCTCCTGCTCCTCCTTGCACAAAGGCTGAGGTAGCGGTCCTGCTGCTGGGTTGTTGCCCTCCTACGGCCTCCTCCACGTCTCCTGATGTACTGGCCTGTCTCCTGGCAGTGCCTCCATACTCTGGACACTACACTGACAGACACAACAAACCTTCTTGTCACAGCTCGCATTGATGTGCCATCCTGGATGAGCTGCACTACCTGAGCCACTTGTGTGGGTTGTAGACTCCGTCTCATGCTATCACTAGAGTGAAAGCACCGCCAGCATTCAAAAGTGACCAAAACATCAGCCAGGAAGCATAGGACCTGAGAAGTGGTCTGTGGTCACCACCTGTAGAACCACTCCTTTATTGGGGTGTCTTGCTAACCTGTAGAACCACTCCTTTATTGGGGTGTCTTGCTAATTGCCTATAATTTCCACCTGTTGTCTGTTCCATGTGAAATTGATTGTCAATCAGTGTTCTTCCTGAGTGGACAGTGGGATCTCACACAAGTGTCAGTGACTTGGAGTTACAGTGTGTTGTTTACGTGTTCCCTTTATTTTTTTGAGCTGTGTACATTTATTTCTCATTTCTCAGGAAGTTTTTGGAACTCGGCCTCTTTCACCTCCGGGACCTCTTACCTCTATTTTCCCACCTTCCACGCGGATTTCAGCATCGACATCTCATTTTTTTTCAAAACCACAAGCTCCTCAGGAATCTTCTTGGAAAACCTTGGGGTCAAAGACTTTCTAAGAATCGAGTTAGTCTGTAAGTATTGTTTGTTCTCTGTCTGATGTGTTATATTAGAATAACTGGGAGCAGTGAGGTCATATCTATTATCTATACAGATGTCATAATCTACAGGGACTGTAAGCTAGTCAGTAGGACAAGGCCCTTAAATTAGGACATTCTGTGGTGTCGATTTATATAACTATTTTTTATTTATTTCATATTTTTTATTATATTATTATTACTATATATAATATATAGTAAATTTGAGTAGCCGTATTAGTCCAATGATGCAGATGCAAATCAAAAAATGTTGCAGTATCTTGTAATACCTTTTTTATTGGACTAACAGAATATTCTGTTAGTCCAATAAAAAAGGTATTACAAGTTACTGCAAAATGTTTTGATTTGCATTTGTATATATATATTTTTTTGTATTTATTATTTATTAATATTACTAATATATATATATATATATATATATATATATATATATATATATATATATTTGTTTTATTTAAAATGTATTATTACTAATATATATATATATATATATATATATATATATATTATTTTATTTAATATTATCTTATTTAATATTTTTCATTATTATTACTAATAATATATATATATATATATATATATATATATATTATTAGAGATGAGCGAACTTACAGTAAATTCGATTCGTCACGAACTTCTCGGCTCGGCAGTTGATGACTTATCCTGCATAAATGAGTTCAGCTTTCAGGTGCTCCCGTGGGCTGGTAAAGGTGGAAACAGTCCTAGGAGACTCTTTCCTAGGACTGTATCCACCTTTTCCATCCCACCGGAGCACCGGAAAGCTGAACTCATTTATGCAGGATAAGTCATCAACTGCCGAGCCGAGAAGATCGCGACGAATCAAATTTACTGTAAGTTCGCTCATCTCTAATTAATATTATTACTACATAATTTATTATTTTATATATATATATATATATATATATATATATATATATATATATATATATATATATATATATATATACATATATATATATATATTTTTTTTAGAGCAATTTATTTGGAGGAAATTCCACCTGAAGTCTATTAGGGTGTCTTGTACATTGCCAAATGTTCACAGATACCAATGGACGCCCAAACATTTCTTATACAGCCCATCCCTCCAGTCTGAAAGCCAAGAATACCAATGCATTCCCAGTGAGTTATGGTCTACAACAGTGGTCTCCAAACTATGGACCTCCAGCTGTTGCAAAACTACAACTCCCAGTATGCCCGGACAGCCAACGGCTGTCCGGGCATACTGGGAGTTGTAGTTTAGCAACAACTGGAGGTCCACATTTTGGAGACCACTGGTCTATTATATTGACTCCATGTTTCTGGTTGGGGTGATGAGGTGTTCCCAAGGGATCGGTCATCTTCCCTCAATTTATGGGGCCATGTTAGAGTGAGATGTTGGGTATTCTTGGGTGCTTTATTTATTTTTTTTAGGCTGGAGTGATAATTGTAATAAAAGGGCTAAAAAAAAAAAAAAAAACACTGTTTTGACACAATTGTATCTGATAACAGTAGATATGGGCTCCCATACCCAAAAAATAATTTTATTCCCGACTTTGCTCCTCCTTTCACTATCCAGGTGCAGGGTGGTAGTTAGTGGCTCTATTGGCATCTGTTTATTATCACCACACAATCATCTTTACAATTTATGCCATGTTCCTCTGATATTGGCCCTCATTTACTATTCTAAACCCGACCTCTTTTGTCGGGTTTTTTTGTCGCATCTTTGTCTGCGTCATGTCGCAGACATCATGCGCCAGTCTGCGACAGGATGCGACATTTTTTCCTGACGGACCCGATGTGGATTCTCCCAAACCCGAAAAAGGGGCGTTACCCGACATTTCTGAGCTTTCCCACGTATTTATAAAGGTTTCCAACCCGAATTTATTGTATTGTTGTGGATTTTTTCCCGACAGCTCAGAGGAGATGGAAACCAAAACCTACAAAACCCACGAGCGACAAACAGGATGCGACATAATAATAAATACCAGGGAAAAAAGCAGTCGTGTAAGAAATCAACATAGACTTACAACCCGATTTTCTTAGTAGATGAGGGCCATTATGTTTGTTTTGGCATCACAGTCCCCTGATGTCCCCTGAACTCGACACCATCCTGGAGAAACACGTTGGGATGTTTTGCATAGTTTTTGGTACTGATTATCTAACCAGTACCTCATACTGGGTAAATTGGTACAGATCCCACATTGGGGCTCTGGGAATTTGGGTTGTTTTGAATGGCAATTGATTTCTGTAATAACAAATGGGTCCTTTACCATTTTGAGGAGTTTATGGTGGTCTGAAACTATTGCATTTGGTTGTAATACTCTTGTTGGATGGTCCTTTCTCTTCTTTTTTTTTCGTTTACATATATATATATATATATATATATATATATATATATATATTTTTTTTTATGTAATATTTATTATTATTGCTAATATATATATATATATATATATATATATATATATATATATATATAAATAATTTATTATTATTATTATTATTATTATTATTATTACTACATATGCTATTATTATTATAAAAATAACTTTTTAGAAAAAAATAAAAAAATTATATATATATATATATATATATATATATATATATATATATATATATATATAAAATTTATTTTTATTTTTTTATAAAAAGTTATCTTTTTGTACTATGCCACATAGAACAGAAGGGACTATTGGAACTTGGAAGGAGGAGGACTAGTCCTGCAGGAAATGACAATAGTCCCTTCTGTTCTATGTGGCATAGTACAACAAAAATAACTTTTTATAAAAAAATAAAAATAAATTATATATATATATATATATATATATATATATATATATAATTTTTTTTATTTTTTCTAAAAAGTTATTTTTATAATAAAAAACAAAACAATTGTAGGGAATTAAAACCCACAAAGAAACCTACACAACACTCTTAGTAAATCAGGGCCAATGTTGTGTAGGTTTCTTTGTGGGTTTTAATTCCCTACAATTTATTTTCCACAGTATTTACTAAGGTTTCCCTATATTTTCCACTTTCCCTTCACTTTGCTTAAAAAATAATAATGTTTGGAACACGCCCCCTTTCAGAGACCATGCCCCCTTTCCCCAGCTGTCACGCCCCTTTTTGGGTTTTCTTAGCAAAATGGAGAGTTGGTCGGGGTTTTTTTTCAATTCTGGCGCAAAATCTTGCACAGACAGAATTTCTGGCGCAATGCAACAGAATCTGGCGCACAACCTGACAAAACATGTCGGGGTTACAATAGTAAATGAGGGCCATTGTGTGGCGTTCCTGTTACACTGTAACGACGCGCGGCCATTTTGCAGTCCTGTAGGTGTGTTTGTTGCCTTCCCCGGATCTCTCAGCCTGGACCTTCAGGAGACACATTGAATATTTATGTTATTTTATTTAGTAGAGATGAAGCTCCGCTGCCAAAGCTTCATTACTATAATAGCTGCAGAACTGGATACAATAAAGCGGGGCCCCGAGGCCCTTAAACTCATTAAACAAATGATACATTTTGCGAGAGCTAATCGCTTCCTAATGAGGTTTGATATAATGATAATTGCTCATCAAAGTCCAATTCGGTCGGTTTTTCATTTTTGTGGACATAAAATTTTAAATAAAATAAACAGTCGTAAACCAGAACCTTTAATCGCTGCTCGCAAAACTTTCCACCGCGCCAAACTTGCAAGCAACAGAAGAAGGAAACTTTTGAGAACTCCTAAGTAAGTGCGACTTCTCATTAGGCGAGCGGCGCTTCATGTGCAGCGTGCGGAGGCTTTCATCGCCTCCAGGCTTCTCCCTGACAGATCCTTCCACAGATCCGCGGCCCAGGAGGGAGAAGCCGTCATAGAGCAAAGATGTGAGGAGTCCGAGACGTCTCCATAATGACTGGAGCCGCCGCATCGCATTAGGATGAGATTCCGATAGTATCCCTGAAATATAATAATGGATGGAGTCATTGGATATAGAGGGGGGAACACATGTATCTGCGGATCCCTCCTTTATATCCAGAATATTATACAATGTAACTGTCCCCTCCATTAGGATCTACAGGACCCTTTGCTGCCCTAGATAAGGTGCAGCTGTTTTAGGAATAGGAGTAGGGTTAAATCCTTTCTTTGCTCTGTGTGCTGTTTTTTCGCACGTATATTGCAGATATGGCACATGTAACCTAATGTATTTATTACACACTTAACTTAATGCAGATATTTCATAATTCATCTCTTGCATGTTATGTTTGCAACAAGGAAGCATTTAAAGTGGTAATGCACCCAATGATGATGAGATATATATATATATTTTATTTTTTTTCATCCCTCCCCATGTAAACTATAGTGTTAGGGACAACTCATTAATTCTGGCTGCATCAGGAGTCGTGCATTCAAAAATAAATATCAAAGTGAATAGAGCCAGGTTGTAATGCCACACACAACCTGAGAACAGGTGTGGTGCTGTTTTTGAAAGAAGTTAGTTATTTAGGTCTCCTCAGATCTGATGGATGTAAACAGAAATAACAGAAAGCAGATTGCCTAAAAATAGTGCAGGGCCGGTAAAGCCTTTACTCCATACTGTAGGGCAATTTACATCATACTGTAGGGCCAGTAATCCCACCCTTGTACACACCCCGGCTCTTCTCTAACCCCACCTTTGTACATGCCCCTGCTCTTCTCTAACCCCACTCTTGTACACACCCCTGCTGTTCTCTAACCCCAACCTTGTACACACCCCTGCTCTTCTCTATCCCCACCCTTGTACACACCCCTGCTGTTCTCTAACCCCAACCTTGTACACACCCCTGCGCTTCTCTAACCCCACCTTTGTACATGCCCCTGCTCTTCTCTATCCCCACTCTTGTACACACCCTTGCTCTTCTCTAGCCTCACTGTTGTACACACCCCTGCTCTTCTCTAACCCAACTGTTGTACAAACCCCTGCTGCTCTCTAACCCCAACCTTGTACATACCCCTGCTCTTCTTTAACCCCACTGTTGTACACACCCCTGCTCTTCTCTAACCCCACCTTTGTACACACCCCTGCTCTTCTCTAACCCCACCCTTGTACATATCCCTGCTCTTCTCTACGCCCACTGTTGTACACACCCCTGCTCTTCTCTAACCCCACTCTTGTACACACCCCAGCTGTTCTCTAACCCCACCCTTGTACATACCCCTGCACTTCTCTAACCCCACCCTTGTACACACCTTGTTGTTCTCTAACCCCGCCCTTGTACACACCCCTGCTGTTCTCTAACCCCACTGTTGTACACACCCCTGCTGTTCTCTAACCCCACTGTTGTACACACCCCTGCTGTTCTCTAACCCCACTGTTGTACACACCCCTGCTTTTCTCTAACCCCACCCATGTACATATCCCTGCTCTTCTCTAACGCCACCTTTGTACATGCCCCTGCTCTTCTCTAACCCTGCCCTTGTACACACCCCTGTTCTTCTCTAACCCCATCCTTGTACATACCCCTGCTCTTCTCTAACCTCACCCTTGTACACACCCCTGCTCTTCTCAAACCTCACCTGTTTACACACCCCTGCTCTTCTCTAACCCCACCCATGTACACACCCCTGCTCTTCTCTAATCCCACCCTTGTACACACCCCTGCTCTTCTCTAACCCCGCCCTTGTACACACCCTTTTTCTTCTCTAACCCTACGCTTGTACATGCCTGTGCTCTTCTTCATCGCCCACTCTTGTACCTGCCCCTGCTCTTCTCTAACCCCTCGTTTGTACACACCCTTTTTCTTCTCTAACCCCACCCTTGTACATGTCCTTTTTCTTCTCTAACCCTACCCTTGTACACGCCCCCTCTCTTCTCTATGCCCACTCTTGTACAAGCCCCCTCTCTTCCCTATCCCAACTCTTGTACAAGCCCCCTCTCTTCTCTATCCCAACTCTTGTACATGCCCCCTCTCTTCTCTGTCCCCACTCTTGTACACGCCCCCTCTCTTCTCTGTGCCCACTCTTGTACACGCCCCCTCTCTTCTCTATCCCAACTCTTGTACAAGCCCCCTCTCTTCTCTGTCCCCACTCTTGTACACGCCCCCTCTCTTTTCTGTGCCCACTCTTGTACACGCCCCCTCTCTTCCCTATCCCAACTCTTGTACACGCCCCCTCTCTTCTCTATCCCAACTCTTGTACAAGCCCCCTCTCTTCTCTGTCCCCACACTTGTACATGCCCCCTCTCTTTTCTGTGCCCACTCTTGTACATGCCCCCTCTCTTCTCTGTCCCCACACTTGTACAAGCCCCCTCTCTTCTATGTCCCCACTCTTGTACATGCCACCTCTCTTCCCTATCCCAACTCTTGTACATGCCCCCTCTCTTCCCTATCCCAACTCTTGTACATGCCCCCTCTCTTCTCTATCCCAACTCTTGTACATGCCCCCTCTCTTTTCTGTGCCCACTCTTGTACATGCCCCCTCTCTTCTCTGTCCCCACACTTGTACAAGCCCCCTCTCTTCTCTGTCCCCACTCTTGTACATGCCCCCTCTCTTCCCTATCCCAACTCTTGTACATGCCCCCTCTCTTCCCTATCCCAACTCTTGTACATGCCCCCTCTCTTCTCTATCCCAACTCTTGTACATGCCCCCTCTCTTCTCTGTCCTCACTCTTGTACACGCCCCCTCTCTTTTCTGTGCCCACTCTTGTACACGCCCCCTCTCTTCCCTATCCCAACTCTTGTACACGCCCCCTCTCTTCCCTATCCCAACTCTTGTACACGCCCCCTCTCTTCTCTATCCCAACTCTTGTACAAGCCCCCTCTCTTCTCTGTCCCCACACTTGTACATGCCCCCTCTCTTTTCTGTGCCCACTCTTGTACATGCCCCCTCTCTTCTCTGTCCCCACACTTGTACAAGCCCCCTCTCTTCTCTGTCCCCACTCTTGTACATGCCCCCTCTCTTCCCTATCCCAACTCTTGTACATGCCCCCTCTCTTCTCTATCCCAACTCTTGTACATGCCCCCTCTCTTCTCTGTCCTCACTCTTGTACACGCCCCCTCTCTTTTCTGTGCCCACTCTTGTACACGCCCCCTCTCTTCCCTATCCCAACTCTTGTACACGCCCCCTCTCTTCCCTATCCCAACTCTTGTACACGCCCCCTCTCTTCTCTATCCCAACTCTTGTACAAGCCCCCTCTCTTCTCTGTCCCCACACTTGTACATGCCCCCTCTCTTTTCTGTGCCCACTCTTGTACATGCCCCCTCTCTTCTCTGTCCCCACACTTGTACAAGCCCCCTCTCTTCTCTGTCCCCACTCTTGTACATGCCCCCTCTCTTCCCTATCCCAACTCTTGTACATGCCCCCTCTCTTCTCTATCCCAACTCTTGTACATGCCCCCTCTCTTCTCTGTCCCCACACTTGTACAAGCCCCCTCTCTTCTCTGTCCTCACTCTTGTACATGCCCCCTCTCTTTTCTGTGCCCACTCTTGTACATGCCCCCTCTCTTCTCTGTCCCCACACTTGTACAAGCCCCCTCTCTTCTCTGTCCTCACTCTTGTACACGCCCCCTCTCTTTTCTGTGCCCACTCTTGTACATGACCCCTCTCTTCTCTATCCCAACTCTTGTACATGACCCCTCTCTTCTCTGTCCTCACTCTTGTACACGCCCCCTCGCTTCTCTGTCCCCACTCTTGTACACGCCCCCTCTCTTCTCTATCCCCACTCTTGTACATGCCCCCTCTCTTCTCCACCCCCCACTCTTGTACACGCCCCCTCTCTTCTCTATCCCAACTCTTGTACATGCCCCCTCTCTTCCCTATCCCAACTCTTGTACATGCCCCCTCTCTTCTCCACCCCCCACTCTTGTACACGCCCCCTCTCTTCTCTATCCCAACTCTTGTACATGCCCCCTCTCTTCTCTATCCCCACTCTTGTACACGCCCCCTCTCTTCTCTATCCCAACTCTTGTACATGCCCCCTCTCTTCTCTATCCCCACTCTTGTACACGACCCCTCTCTTCTCCACCCCCACTCTTGTACCTGCCCCTGCTCTTCTCTAATCCCTCCTTAGTACACGCCCGTGCTCTTCTCTAACTCCGCCCTTGCCTAACATCAGTGTGGGCCCCTGCAGTGCCCCCTACCCCTTCGGACCAGTCACCTCAGCATTGCTGTCAGGATCCAGTCTGCAGCTCTTTCTCTGTCTTATCACATCCTCTGCCCTGACAGGTCTTCATGAATACAGATGAGCGCAGCTCTGCAGGGCGCCCCGCGGCTCACTGCTGACACAGGCGGATTAGATATATTATCAGAGCTTCTAATTCTTTGCTCCGTCTGTGTCGGTGGATAACGCGTCACCGTGAGAACTAAGGAGGGGGATTTTATTATATTTTTTTTCACATGTTTAAAAATAGGAAAGGGATTCAGCTTCTCCACCTGCTGCAGCCGAGCGGAGACATCTGGTGAAATGTTACATTTAATCTGCTGTTACTCTGTGTATTAGAGGTGAGATGGTAACAGTCTGTCGCAGCTTCGCGCCTTCGCCGCCTATCTCAGCGCTGCGGCTGCGCGCAATATGTGAGCACTGGAGTGATACTGGTGACCAGTTACCACCCGTTACAAAACTGCACTTCCCAGCATGATCTGAGAGCATGATGGGGTTTTTTGGTATTGCAACAACTGTAAAAATTTTGCAACATTGTTATTTTGCGACAGATTTGATAGGAGTTGTAGCTTTCAAAGTCTCTAAGTCAGTGTTTCCCAACCAGGGCGCCTCCAGCAGTTGCAAAACTACAACTCCCAGCATGCCCGGACATAACTCCCCCTGCCCAGACCTTCAGTCTATAGGAAGAACTTCACCTGCCCAGACCTTCAGTCTATAGGAAGAACTCCACCTGCCCAGACCTTCAGTCTATAGGAAGGACTCCACCTGCCCAGACCTTCATTCTATAGGAAGAACTCCACCTGCCCAGACCTTCAGTCTATAGGAAGAACTCCACCTGCCCAGACCTTCAGCATATAGGAAGAACTCCACCTGCCCAGACCTTCAGTCTATAGGAAGAACTCCACCTGCCCAGACCTTCAGTCTATAGGAAGAACTCCACCTGCCCAGACCTTCAGTCTATAGGAAGAACTCCACCTGCCCAGACCTTCAGTCTATAGGAAGAACTCCACCTGCCCAGACCTTCAGTCTATAAGAAGAACTCCACCTGCCCAGACCTTCAGCATATAGGAAGAACTCTGCCTGCCCAGACCTTCAATCTATAAGAAGAACTCCCCCTGCCCAGACCTTCAGTCTATAAGAAGAACCCCCCCTGCCCAGACCTTCAGTCTATAGGAAGAACCCCCCCTGCCCAGACCTTCAGGCTATAGGAAGAACTCCACCTGCCCAGACCTTCAGTCTATAGGAAGAACTCCACCTGCCCAGACCTTCAGTCTATAGGAAGAACTCCACCTGCCCAGACCTTCAGTCTATAGGAAGAACTCCACCTGCCCAGACCTTCAGTCTATAAGAAGAAATCCACCTGCCCAGACCTTCAGTCTATAGGAAGAACTCCACCTGCCCAGACCTTCAGTCTATAGGAAGAACTCCACCTGCCCAGACCTTCAGTCTGTAGGAAGAACTCCACCTGCCCAGACCTTCAGTCTATAGGAAGAACTCCACCTGCCCAGACCTTCAGTCTATAGGAAGAACTCCACCTGCCCAGACCTTCAGTCTATAGGAAGAACTCCACCTGCCCAGACCTTCAGTCTATAGGAAGAACTCCACCTGCCCAGACCTTCAGTCTATAGGAAGAACTCCACCTGCACAGACCTTCAGTCTATAGGAAGAACTCCACCTGCCCAGACCTTCATTCTATAGGAAGAATTCCGCCTGCCCAGACCTTCAGTCTATAGGAAGAACTCCCCCTGCCCAGGCCTTCAGTCTATAGGAAGAACTCTACCTGCCCAGACCTTCAGTCTATAGGAAGAACTCCGCCTGCCTCTAGGTGACCGCAGCTCCATGTAATGTTTTTTTTTTTTTTGGGATGTCAGGTCTCAATTAGTTTTTCTCCTTTAATTATCGCCATCAAATATTCTCGGATCTGACATCAACTCAAATGGAAAGAAGAACAAATTGTAAAAAAAAAAACAGAAAACACAAAGAGAAATCTTTTTGCAGAATTTGAATAATAACCTTTCAGAAGCCGCCGCAGCGTGATAACATAATGAGCACAATTTAACAAATGGCGGCGGCGGCTCCCGCGGATTCCTGCGCTGATTCGCTGTGTGGGAGGACGGAGAACACTTCACAGTTAAATGTTTGGGGCTTTTTTTTTTTTTTTTGCTCTTCTTCTACATTTAACAAATTGTTCATCAGACGCTTTTTGTTTTATAAATGTCAAGAAGTGAGAAATAAATGTAGAGCCCAGAAAAGTTACTTCGCAATCTGAGAGCGGAGGCAAATTGCGCCATTCGCCGAGCGGTTATCACCGACCCTGGATAGTCCCATCACCCATGACCAACGACGAGGAGCTCTGACCTACAAACACCTATTAAAGGGACAGGACACCTATTATTCTTATTGTCAATCAGTGTAACACCTAGAGCAGATGTTGCAAAACTACAACTCCCAGCATTCCCGGACAGCCGCTGGCTGTCCGGGCATGCTGGAAGTTGTATTTTGCAATAACAGGTGCACAGTTTGGGCATCACTGACCTAGAGGCTGTAAACCTGCACATAGTGTTTCCTACTCTCAGAAGAAAATACAATTGTATCCAGTCCAGGCAACGCTCTGTGAGCTGAATACATTGTATGAGTCTGTATGAAGTCTACAATGTATTATCCCGGAGTCTGGACGGTGGAGCTCACAGAGCATTGTCTAGACTGGATACAATTGTATCACTTCTCAGCTGAGGACAGGACTAGCTATGTACAATGTATCAGTCTGGAGTCCGGGATTTTTAGCTCACAGAGCATTGTCTAGACTGGATATAATTGTATCACTTCTCAGCTGAGATCAGGACTATGTACAATGTATCAGTCTGGAGTCCGGGATGTTTAGCTCACAGAGCATTGTCTAGACTGGATACAATTGTATCACTTCTCAGCTGAGAGCAGGACTAGCTATGTACAATGTATCAGTCTGGAGTCCGGGATGTTTAGCTCACAGAGCATTGTCTAGACTGGATACAATTGTATCACTTCTCAGCTGAGAGCAGGACTAACTATGTACAATGTATCAGTCTGGAGTCCAGGATGTTTAGCTCACAGAGCATTGTCTAGACTGGATACAATTGTATCACTTCTCAGCTGAGAGCAGGACTAGCTATGTACAATGTATCAGTCTGGAGTGGAGGCAGTTTAGCTCACAGAGCATTGTCTAGACTGGATACAATTGTATCACTTCTCAGCTGAGAGCAGGACTAGCTATGTACAATGTATCAGTCTGGAGTCCAGTATGTTTAGCTCACAGAGCATTGTCTAGACTGGATACAATTGTATCACTTCTCAGCTGAGAGCAGGACTAGCTATGTACAATGTATCAGTCTGGAGTCCAGGATGTTTAGCTCACAGAGCATTGTCTAGACTGGATACAATTGTATCACTTCTCAGCTGAGAGCAGGACTAGCTATGTACAATGTATCAGTCTGGAGTCCAGTATGTTTAGCTCACAGAGCATTGTCTAGACTGGATACAATTGTATCACTTCTCAGCTGAGAGCAGGACTAGCTATGTACAATGTATCAGTCTGGAGTCCAGGATGTTTAGCTCACAGAGCATTGTCTAGACTGGATATAATTGTATCACTTCTCAGCTGAGAGCAGGACTAGCTATGTACAATGTATCAGTCTGGAGTCCAGGGTGTTTAGCTCACAGAGCATTGTCTAGACTGGATATAATTGTATCACTTCTCAGCTGACAAGAAGCCGTCACCCGCAGGCACTTTATTAAAGGGGACATGTGGACCTAAGAATGCAGAGTAGAAGTTGTTGTTACAGTAATATCTTTTTTCTCTCTATAAACATTGAATGAATACTGCAATGTCTGCACTGAGCTTGTGCCGGAATAAAAAAAAAAATAAATACTTTGGCAACAGTTTAAGAAAATCCTGCTAACAGTAACAGAGAGAGGTCACACAATCTAGAATAGAGAGCGAGACGAGAGAGAGAGGGAGAGAGGGAGCGCGAGAGAGAGAGGGAGCGCAAGAGAGAGAGAGGGAGCGCAAGAGAGAGAGAGGGAGCGAGAGAGAGAGGGAGCGAGAGAGAGAGAGAGGGAGTGAGAGAGAGAGAGAGGGAGTGAGAGAGGGAGGGAGCGAGAGAGAGAGAGAGAGAGAGAGAGAGAGGGAGCGAGAGAGAGGGAGCGAGAGAGAGAGGGAGTGAGTGAGAGAGAGAGGGAGCGAGAGAGAGAGAGGGAGCGCAAGAGAGAGAGAGAGGGAGCGAGAGAGGGAGTGAGAGAGAAAGAGAGGGAGTGAGAGAGGGAGTGAGAGAGAGAGAGGGAGCGAGAGAGAGAGAGAGAGGGAGTGAGAGAGAGAGAGGGAGCGAGAGAGAGAGAGAGGGAGCGCAAGAGAGAGAGAGAGGGAGCGAGAGAGAGAGGGAGCGAGAGAGAAAGAGAGAAAGAGAGAGAGAGAACAAGAGAGAGAGAGAGAGGGAGCGCGAGAGAGAGAGGGAGCGCAAGAGAGAGAGAGCGAGAGAGAGAGGGAGCGAGAGAGAGAGAGCGATATAGAGAGAGAAAGAGAGAGAGAGCGAGAGAGAGCGAGAGAGAGAGAGGGCGCGAGAGAGAGAGGGGAAGAGAGAGAGAGACATGAGGACATGAGATAGATAGATAGTTTAGAAAATATGGTTTGATGATAGGTTCTCTTTATCTATTTCATATCTAACTCAGCTTATCCTATATTCCATTCCTAACACCCCTCCTGCCCTTAATTAGTTTTTTTTTCCAGCTTTAAAAAGCTGTGTATCTTACCTTTCCCCTTGCTCACATTGTGTAAGCTCCTGGCAGGAGAAAGTGGGCGTTCCCCAGCAGGCGCAACGTCACTGAAGCCTGTGAGAGCTGTGACTTGCCATGCCCCGCACGCACTTCCTTAGTTTGGTCTCCTGTCAGGCTGGGAGGAGACCAAACTAACTGTTTGAACAGAACAGAGCCACCTAGTGGCCGTTTTTGCAATCACATTAAAAACCTATAAAGGTTGAGAATTTTTACAGCAAATAAATAGCAAAGTGTCTTAGGCTTGTTTTACACTAGCAAATTACTCCATTTAGCAAGTTCTGTCGCTAGTTCTGTCCTAAAATCCGTTATAGTTAGTTATTGATAACAGACATTATTTTGTGACAGAAAATAGTACGGAAGAAAATAGTTCATGAACTATTTCTCCCGTTACTATCTTCCATCACAAAATAACGTCCGTTATCAATAACGGACTATAAAAATCCCAAAGACTATAATGGATTTTCTAACGGACGTATAGGATTTGGTTACTGCCGGTGACAGCTGATTTTAGGACAGAACTAGCGACGGAACTTGCTAAACGGAGTAATTTGCTATTGTAAAACAAGCCTTATAATTACATAAGGAACAATATAATAAAGTTTAGTTTGATGACAGGTACTCTTTACCACTGATGACAACAACTGATTCTTATTCTGACTATTTCCTCTCCCAGCCCCCTACCAGGTGACCTTCTCCTTTGATGCGGGCTCCGGGCCCCTGGAGGTCTCTCTGCAGTCGGTCACAGCTCTGAATGACGGCCAGTGGCATCACCTCAGGGCCGAGAGGAATATAAAGGAGACAAGTCTTGTGGTAGATAACCAGCCGAGGAAGCTGGTGCAGAGTCCGTCCGATGGGCGAGTCCGAGCCCAGATCAGCACTCAGCTGTATGTAGGTGAGTGGGGGTCTACTGGGATCCCACCTGTTTCTTCTCCTCACACCTTCCTCACAGTACTAAATACCAAATACAGCTATACAAGTCACAACTATTTTTTTAGGTACACATTTTTGGTGCATTTTGGTGCATTGTGAGGTGTCTTCTGGACAACATATAGACACATATGTATTTAGTCATCCAGGAGGTCATTCAGTGGTCATTTATGTGGTCATCCAGGAGGTCATTCAGGGGTCATTTATGTGGTCATCCAGGAGGTTATTCAAGGGTCATTTATGTGGTCATCCAGGAGGTAGTTCAGGGGTCATTTATGTGGTCATCCAGGAGGTCATTCAGGGGTCATTTATGTGGTCATCCAGGAGGTCATTCAGGGGTCATTTATGTGGTCATCCAGGAGGTCATTCAGGGGTCGTTTATGTGGTCATCCAGGAGGTCATTCAGGGGTCATTTATGTGGACATTCAGGGGTCATTTATGTGGTCATCCAGGAGGTCATTCAGGGGTCATTTATGTGGTCATCCAGGAGGTCATTCAGGCGGTCATTTATGTGGTCATCCAGGAGGTCATCTAGGTGATCATCCAGGAGGTCATTCAGGGGTCATTTATATGGTCATCCAGGAGGTCATTAAGGGGTCATTTATGTGGTCATCCAGGAGGTCATTAAGTGGTCATTTATGTGGTCATCCAGGAGGTCATTCAGGGGTCATTTATGTGGTCATCCAGGAGGTCATTCAAGGGTCATTTATGTGGTCATCCAGGAGGTAGTTCAGGGGTCATTTATGTGGTCATCCAGGAGGTCATTCAGGGGTCATTTATGTGGTCATCCAGGAGGTCATTCAGGGGTAATTTATGTGGTCATCCAGGAGGTCATTCAGGGGTCGTTTATGTGGTCATCCAGGAGGTCATTCAGGGGTCATTTATGTGGACATTCAGGGGTCATTTATGTGGTCATCCAGGAGGTCATTCAGGGGTCATTTATGTGGTCATCCAGGAGGTCATTCAGGCGGTCATTTATGTGGTCATCCAGGAGGTCATCTAGGTGATCATCCAGGAGGTCATTCAGGGGTCATTTATATGGTCATCCAGGAGGTCATTAAGGGGTCATTTATGTGGTCATCCAGGAGGTCATTAAGTGGTCATTTATGTGGTCATCCAGGAGGTCATTCAGGGGTCATTTATGTGGTCATCCAGGAGGTCATTTATGGGGTCATCCAGGAGGTCATTCAGGGGGTCACTTATGTGGTCATCCAGGAGGTCATTCAGGAGGTCATCTAGGTGATCATCCAGGAGGTCATCTAGGTGGTCAATCAGAAGGTCATTTAAGAGTTCATCCAGGGGGTCATTTGGGGTCTTACCATCCAGAATTTAATACATTTACCAAATATAGTAAAAAACAAAAAACAAAATGACCCCGATGTAATAAGCTGCTTTGCTGGCTCCAGGAGGGACTTCGTCCAGGCAGAAAGGCTTTGTCGGCTGTCTACGGTCTCTCAAGCTAAATGGACAAACCCTGGACCTGGAGGAAAAAGCTCGGGTGACCCCGGGGATCAGGCCGGGGTGCCCAGGCCACTGCAGCAGCTATGGCAACTTATGTCACAACAATGGCAAGTGCATGGAGAAACGCAACGGATACAACTGTGACTGCACCAGCTCTGCCTTCGAAGGACCGAATTGTAGAAAAGGTGAGAGAAAACCAGGACCATAAACTCCTTACATGACCCTTTTCGTGTCTAGACTTAATACAATTGTATAATTTCTCACCTGAGAGCAGGACTAGCTACAGTGGGGATCTAAAGTTTGGGCACCACAGGTAAAAATTTGTATTAATGCATAAAGAAGCCAAGGAAAGATGGAAATATCTCCAAAAGGCATCAAATTACAGATTAGACATTCTTATAATATGTCAACAAAAGTTACATTTTATTTCCATCATTTAAACTTTCAAAATAACAGAAAACAAAAAATATGGTGTCTGCAATACTTTGGGCACTCTGCAGATTTAATATCTTGTACTGCCCCCTTTGGCAAGTATCACAGCTTGTAAATGCTTTTTGTAGCCAGCCAAGAGTCTTTCAATTCTTGTTTGAGGTATCTTTGCCCATTCTTCCTTACAAAAGTCTTCCAGTTCTTTGAGATTTCTGGGCTGTCTGTCACACACTGCTCTTTTAAGGTCTATCCATAGATTTTCAATTATATTGAGGTCAGGAGATTGTGAAGGCCATGGCAAAACCTTCAGTTTATGCCTCTTGATGTAATCCCCCGTGGATTTTGGAGTGTGTTTTAGGATCATTATCCATTTGTAGAAGTCATCCTCTCTTTAAGTTAGCATCCAAAATTTGCTGAAATGTTATTGAATCTTTCTACTCGTGAGATGTTCCCTGTGCCACTGGCTGCAATACAACCCCAAAGCATGATTGATCCACCCCCCATGCTTAACAGTTGGACAGAGGTTCTTTTCATTAAATTCTGTTCCCCTTCTTTCCAAACGTTCCTTTGCTCATTCCGGCCAAGAAGTTAAATTTTAACCTCATCGATCCACAGAACTTGTTTCCAAAATGCATCAGGCTTATCTATATATTCATTTGCAAAGTTCAAACGCTGATTTTTGTGGTGAGGACGTAGAAGAGGTTTTCTTCTGATGACTCTTCCATGAAGACCATATTTGTACAAGTATCTCTTTATATTGGAATAGTGTACCACAACTCCAGTGTCTGCCAGATCTTTCTGGAGGGATTGTGCAGTCAAACGTTGGTTTTGAATAGTTTTTCTCACAATCCTGTGAGCTGTTCTGTCTGATATTTTTCTTGGTCTTCAAGATCTTGCTTTAACTTCCACTGTTCCTGATGACTGCTATTTCTTAATTACATTCCGAACAGAGGATATTGACATCTGAAAATGTTTTGCTATCTTCTTATAGCCTTCTCCAGCTTTGTGAGCGTCAACTATTTTCAGTTTCAGATTTCTAGACAACTGCTTAGAAGAACCCATGGTGCTGATTGTTGGGGCAAGGTCAGATGAGTCTGGGCATTTAAAACCTTTGAGATTGACATCACCTGGTCTTCCCAGATGATGATTGAGAACAATCCATGACACTGGCAGGTCTCAGCTTTGCAAAGGGGGCAGTGCATGCTATAAATTCTGCAGGGTGCCCAAACTTTTGCAGACACCATTTTTTTTTCTGTTATTTTGTGTAAATGATGGAAATAAAATCTAACTTTTGTTGACATATTATAAGAATGTCTAATCTGTAATTTTATGCCATTTGGAGATTTTTCCATCTTTTCTTGGCTTCTTTATGCACATTAATACACATTTTTACCTGGGGTGCCCAAACTTTTGATCCCCACTGTATGTACAATGTATCAGTCTGGAGTCCAGGATGTTTAGCTCACAGAGCATTGTCTAGACTGGATACAATTGTATCACTTCTCAGCTGAGAGAAGGACTAGCTATGTACAATGTGTCAGCTCATCCTTAGACAATGCTCTGTGAGCTAAACATCCTGGACTTCAGACTAACTCTACAGCCTGTGAATACAAAGATTAATGTTCTTATTCACTTTCAACAAACACATTTAAAAGAAAAAAAAAAAAAAAGTTAAATGTTTAATAACCAAAGGGGGGGGGGGGAGGATTATCAAAACCTAAGGGGAGCCGTGCAGTTGACTATTGCAACTAATCAGATTGTTTCTTTCATTTAAAAAAAAAAAAAAGGTCTCTGAAAAATGATAGAAGCCATTTGGTTGAGCAACTCCACTACTCTCCTCTTCACAGGTTTTCATGAATCTACCCAAAGTACCAAGAAGTAAGAAGTTCAAGAACGTGACGGCTATGACAAATAGATAGGGGGCTGTATATTAATCCAGAATGTATTAGAGCACTCTCTCTG
Source organism: Hyla sarda (assembly GCF_029499605.1). NCBI lineage: Eukaryota > Metazoa > Chordata > Amphibia > Anura > Hylidae > Hyla > Hyla sarda. Next base: position 5,971,122 of record NC_079196.1, on the reverse strand, counting down.
GGACTGTCACCCTGCTTTCCTAGAGTCCCGAATGGTGAATCTGCCTTGTTTCCCTCATAGATCTGGGGATTTAGTTAAAGGTTTTCTAGGGTCCCGATCATTAGATATTATTAATGAAGACCCCGACTATCAGATGATTCTGGACACAACTCGATAATCAATATGTAACATATTCTTTACAATATATAACAGGTGTTTTCTTCTCTCTCTGTTACATTTGTAGAAGTTTCTGCCATGTTTGAAGCTGGAACATCAGTCACATATATTTTCCAGGAGCCGTATCCAGTATCCAGAAATACCAGCGCCTCGGCCTCAGCCATATATGCGGATACCGTGATATCAAAGGAGAATATTGCTTTCAGCTTCATGACGGCGCAAGCACCAAGTATACTGCTCTATGTGACCTCAGTCTATCAGGATTACCTGGCTGTAATGCTCTGCAGGAATGGTGAGTGACACCCCTAAAAGCCTTATATATCATGTATATCACAGTGTACATACATTACATTACTTATCCTGTACTGATCCTGAGTTATATCCTGTATTATACTCCAGAGATGTACTCACTATTCTGCTGGTGAGGTCACTGTGTACATACATTACATTACTTATCCTGTACTGATCCTGAGTTATATCCTGTATTATACTCCAGAGCTGTACTCACTATTCTGCTGGTGAGATCACTGTGTACATACATTACATTACTTATCATGTACTGATCCTGAGTTATATCCTGTATTATACTCCAGAGCTGTACTCACTATTCTGTTGGTGAGGTCACTGTGTACATACATTACATTACTTATCCTGTACTGATCCTGAGTTATATCCTGTATTATACTCCAGAGCTGTACTCAATATTCTGCTGGTGAGGTCACTGTGTACATACATTACATTACTTATCATGTACTGATCCTGAGTTATATCCTGTATTATACTCCAGAGCTGTACTCACTATTCTGCTGGTGAGGTCACTATGTACATACATTACATTACTTATCCTGTACTGATCCTGAGTTATATCCTGTATTTTACTCCAGAGCTGTACTCACTATTCTGCTGGTGAAGTCACTGTGTACATACATTACATTACTTATCCTGTACTGATCCTGAGTTATATCCTGTATTATACACCAGAGCTGTACTCACTATTCTGCTGGTGAGGTCACTGTGTACATACATTACATTACTTATCCTGTACTGATCCTGAGTTTATATCCTGTATTATACTCCAGAGCTGCACTCACTATTCTGCTGGTGAGGTTACTGTGTACATACATTACATTACTTATCCTGTACTGATCCTGAGTTATATCCTGTATTATACTCCAGAGCTGTACTCACTATTCTGCTGGTGAGGTTACTATGTACATACATTACATTACTTATCCTGTACTGATCCTGAGTTATATCCTGTATTATACTCCAGAGCTGTACTCACTATTCTGCTGGTGAGGTCACTGTGTACATACATTACATTACTTATCCTGTACTGATCCTGAGTTATATCCTGTATTATACTCCAGAGCTGTACTCACTATTTTGCTGGTGAGGTCACTGTGTACATACATTACATTACTTATCCTGTACTGATCCTGAGTTATATCCTTATGTTATGAGGCTATGCCCTTGCCAATCTGGGCTGTAGCAGCTAACCAAGCTGATTATAAAACTGTGAGGATAGCTACTTTGCTCATTCTGTTTGCTGTTGCCAGTGAAAGAACTTAGTTTGAGTATCTATCATTGTTTGTTTGCTGTTATCTGGATATTGATCTTTGCTCGGCTTTTGACCTTTCTTCTGCTCTTGTGTTTTGGTACTTCGCAATCTCCAGTTGCTATCCTGGCTAGTTTGACCCCAATCTCTGTGTGTTTTTGTATGAGTGTTTAGATGTACTTTTGTTAGTTTTGTGTGCCTCCAGCTGTTGCCTGACTCTGATTGTTTTATATTTTATTATTTTGACAACGCTGCCCCAGCACTTAGCAGGGAGGGTTTGTCATTGTGGTTGTCATTCCTTCACTTAGGGCACATAGGCAATGTGTAAGGAGAGCGGATGTGGGTGAGTTAGGGCTCCACTGTTCCCTGCCCATACGTGACATCTTTATTATACTCCAGAGCTGTACTCACTATTCTGCTGGTGGCAATTTACATAGTTTAAAAGATAACAGCAGTATTGATTTTCCCCTTACACTCCTGTAATGTAGGGGTTGCTTTGGAATGTCAGCTCTGAAGCCTGGAGCTCTATTACCCCACATTCAGACCATATTTTGGAAGAAAGTTTCCACCCATCTAACTATTAAGTCAAAAGTACATATAGCCAAGCAGATAGTAAGAGCCCTGTATCTCAGGAATGGACGGCATGTGGATAAAGTTATAACACGGTAGAGATTAGGGCAGATATCGCTGTAACATGATCTAAAAGCCTCCATTTTTTGACTGTATACAGGTCTCCTTTAAGAGCAGCGCTCCCGGTGGTGGTGTTTGGTGCTGCAGCAGAATATATTTCAGCGCTGTTTCGGCAGAGCGATGCTGTAGACCCAGGGGCTCGTGTTTTATGAGATAAACATGTTCACTGAGAAGTTGATTATCCCATCATCCGGTCGAATTAAGGCTGCGCTTGTAATATGGTAAACAAAATGCGCAGCTCATTTATTTTTGTGACAACTCCCCCACTTTTTAAGTCAGAATTAAAAAGCTTCGTCCGAGCTGCAGATCTGCTCCTTTATCTCAGCAGCTGCCGCTCCAACTAGGAAATGTAACCAATCCCGGTCCCTCGGGGGGAAATGCAAATTAAGGAACAGGTTTCCTCCCCAGCTGTTCGCACGCCGGCGCCTCTTATCCTTCACTTCTTTATTCTTATTTCCAATACGGCTGCAGAGCTATAGTCTCAGGTTCACAGCACATTGCTCCTAAATTGGCGTAAAGTGACCCTGCCTGGCACCAGTGTATAAGTCATAATGGGGCTCTGGTCTACCGTATGCCATTCAGGAAACAGGTGTCTTCTTTTGGCCCCTCAGGCACCAGGGCTGGGGGGCCTTTCTACATGCCCTATAGCTGCACACCAGATATACATGGTTATAAAAATCTGCATCTTTGAACAGACACTCTTCAAAAATGCTTCTTTCTCGTTATTTAATTTCTTCAAACATCCCCCCCTTCCCCCTGAACATACAATTTCATCCAGTATTTACTTTCTGCAGCTTACTCAGGGATCAATTACAAACAGTACAAGTCTATGGAGGGGGAAGGGGAGAGGAGAAAGATAGGAGGGGGCAGGTCCTGGGAGCACACAGACTGCAGAGAGGCAGCAAAGAGATAACGCTATAAGATGTATTTCACCTCTGGGCTTTAAACACAGTTTAGACTGGTTGCTGCTGCTTTATCATGTCCTCCCTGCTGCTGCTGCAGCTTTTTAGGCTGAGCACAGAGACATAGAAGCGGTGCTAACATTTACTTAAACTCTACTTCTTTTCTTTCTCTCTCCCTCCATATGCCTTCCGTATCCTTACCCATTGGCCTTAAATTATAGTACTCCAGTATACCTAATACCTACCTAGCCTATTGTCATTAGTCTTTGATATGCCTTAGTTGACACCTCCTTAGATGAGCCCCCACCACTTGTTCCAGTATGGATAGCAATATTGTACTGTATTCCATGGATACTTATTCCTTCACCTGGTTACGCCGAGTCACTTGCTATTGTCTCCTGTCTATGGTTTAGGATGGAGGTTCTGTCGAGATAATGCTACCACACCATAACATCGGTTGCTTTAATTGACTATTACTGCTGATTTAACTTCTGAGTTTTCGACTCCTTTATCTTATTTTATTTTGAATTCTTGTTGTTGTATGTAAGCCTTAAAACAAAAATTTGTGAATAAGCTTTGAAAAAAAAAAAAAAACTCTACTTCTTTTTACTCCCACTTCACTAGATAATCCCAGCAAGCCAGGCATTAAATTCAGCTGGGTTTATCCTTCTACCCCAAAAAACTAGGTGTTTTTGTATGTCCCTGGGGGATGGGTCTTAAATACCCCCTATTTGCTTTTTAAATACAAGGAGGTATGTCCTACTTTATCTTTCCTGTTAGTTCAAAGAGACATCCCGAGATGAGACATCCAAGTTACAAACATTAAAAAAAGATTTAGTGTTCGGGCGAGCAGAGTAACACAAAAAAAGTTGGTTATCTTACAAAATTCAAGTCAGGATATCTCGATACATCAATGAGGGTAAGGAGAGACACTTCTGTATATAATGACCAAAAAAAGACAAAAACAGGTGTCCTGCACTCACCGCTTCAGTTCTGATTATACGGCTCCCATCTCGGGCTGCTCCTCCGGATCAGGGACTGACGGTCGCGTGGGGCGCTCAGAGGCTCTGCCTCTGAGCGCCCCACGCGACCGTCAGCCCCTGATCCTGAGGAGCAGCCCGAGATGGGAGCCGTATAATCAGAACTGAAGCGGTGAGTGCAGGACACCTGTTTTTGTCTTTTTTGGTCATTACATTGATAGCTGAATATTTGTCCTAGCACAGCCGCATCTGAAGTTTATGGTTTCTGCCCGAGTATCGCCATTGTCCATCTCGTCGTGCTGCTTGGAGAAGGTATCGGTGCCACTGGTTTCTTTCTTATTTGTACACTTCTGTATATTTCTCGTTAAATAACAATGGGGCACCGGAGGACAACAAAAGTGTTAGCACCCTATAAAAGGCTGCAAGAGACGCATTCTGAATCTGATCACTTTTGCCAGTATGGGATTGTTTTGTTATCTCCACATGGTGTATAAAGTGTACATGGCCGACACCGAGCCCCATGTGTACATTAGGTTCATGTACACCAGCCATGTGATGCCTTGGACAAGTGTTACCAGGACCTTATGGTAATAAACCAATCACAGGATCTCCCTTTTGCAGTAAGTGCACATTTTGCCTACAAAACCACTAAATGTGAAATTAAGCATTAAAGGGGTACTCTGCCCCTAGACATCTTATCCCCTATCCCAGCGGTGGGATCCCTGCAATCTCGGCTGCGGTACCCCTGCTGAATGATTGGTGATGCGGGCGGAGCCTTGTGATGTTGCGGTTACGTCTCACTCATGATGTCACAACCACACACCCTCAATGCACGTGGCCGTGGCATCACAAGTGGGGCATGGCCGTGATGTTACGAGCCTCCGGCGGTGCACCCAATGCTCTAAACGAATGTCGGGTGCAGCAGGGACCCCCGTGATCAGACATCTTATCCCCTATCCTTTGGATAGGGAATAAGATGTCTAGGGGCAGGAGTACCCCTTTAACATATGTGGGCTGTGTGTAATACAGGACAGAATGGGTCCTCCAGGGTGAGAGAAACCCTTTTTAACCACTCCGCAACCTGGTTAAGAGATGAGAGTCTTGTCATTAAAATAGCGTTTTTCTGGTAAAGTTTAGGTCATACTTTTTTATTGCTCATGTTTTATGGCCTATTTTCCCTTCCAGCACCCTCTCTGAAATGCTTACCCAAGAAACTGTAGGTTCAGAGCTCAATGGGTGTTCCCTGCTTGTTGGGCTGCAGGTTCAGAGCTCAGTGGGTGTTCTCTGCTTGTGGAGCTGCAGGTTCAGAGCTCAGTCAGTGTTCTCTGCTTGCGGAGCTGCAGGTTCAGAGCTCAGTCAGTGTTCTCTGCTTGCGGAGCTGCAGGTTCAGAGCTCAGTCAGTGTTCTCTGCTTGCGGAGCTGCAGGTTCAGAGCTCAGTCAGTGTTCTCTGCTTGCGGAGCTGCAGGTTCAGAGCTCAGTCAGTGTTCTCTGCTTGTTGGGCTGCAGGTTCAGAGCTCGGTAGGTGTTCTCTGCTTGTAGAGCTGCAGGTTCAGAGCTCACTGAGTGTTCTCTGCTTGTAGAGCTGCAGGTTCAGAGCTCAGTGGGTGTTCTCTGCTTGTTGGGCTGCAGGTTCAGAGCTCAGTGAGTTTTCTCTGCTTGTGGAGCTGCAGGTTCAGAGCTCAGTGGGTGCTCTCTGCTTGTGGAGCTGCAGGTTCAGAGCTCAGTCAGTGTTCTCTTCTTGTAGAGCTGCAGGTTCAGAGCTCAGTCAGTGTTCTCTGCTTGTGGAGCTGCAGGTTCAGAGCTCAGTGAGTGTTCTCTGCTTGTGGAGCTGCAGGTTCGGAGCTCACTGAGTGTTCTCTGCTTGTGGGCCTGCAGGTTCAGAGCTCAGTGAGTGTTCTCTGCTTGTGGAGCTGCAGGTTCAGTGCTCAGTGGGTGTTCTCTGCTTGTGGACCTGTAGGTTCAGTGATCAGTAGGTGTTCTCTGCTTGTGGAGCTGCAGGTTCAGAGCTCAGGAGGTGTTCTCTGCTTGTGGAGCTGCAGATTCAGAGCTCAGTCAGTGTTCTCTGCTTGCGGAGCTGCAGGTTCAGAGCTCAGTCAGTGTTCTCTGCTTGCGGAGCTGCAGGTTCAGAGCTCAGTCAGTGTTCTATGCTTGCGGAGCTGCAGGTTCAGAGCTCAGTCAGTGTTCTCTGCTTGTTGGGCTGCAGGTTCAGAGCTCGGTAGGTGTTCTCTGCTTGTAGAGCTGCAGGTTCAGAGCTCACTGAGTGTTCTCTGCTTGTTGGGCTGCAGGTTCAGAGCTCAGTGGGTGTTCTCTGCTTGTTGGGCTGCAGGTTCAGAGCTCAGTGAGTTTTCTCTGCTTGTGGAGCTGCAGGTTCAGAGCTCAGTGGGTGCTCTCTGCTTGTGGAGCTGCAGGTTCAGAGCTCAGTCAGTGTTCTCTTCTTGTAGAGCTGCAGGTTCAGAGCTCAGTCAGTGTTCTCTGCTTGTGGAGCTGCAGGTTCAGAGCTCAGTGAGTGTTCTCTGCTTGTGGAGCTGCAGGTTCGGAGCTCACCGAGTGTTCTTTGCTTGTGGGCCTGCAGGTTCAGAGCTCAGTGAGTGTTCCCTGCTTGTGGAGCTGCAGGTTCAGTGCTCAGTGGGTGTTCTCTGCTTGTGGAGCTGTAGGTTCAGTGATCAGTAGGTGTTCTCTGCTTGTGGAGCTGCAGGTTCAGAGCTCAGTCAGTGTTCTCTTCTTGTAGAGCTGCAGGTTTAGAGCTCAGTCAGTGTTCTCTGCTTGTGGAGCTGCAGGTTCAGAGCTCAGTGAGTGTTCTCTGCTTGTGGAGCTGCAGGTTCGGAGCTCACTGAGTGTTATCTGCTTGTGGGCCTGCAGGTTCAGAGCTCAGTGAGTGTTCTCTGCTTGTGGAGCTGCAGGTTCAGTGCTCAGTGGGTGTTCTCTGCTTGTGGAGCTGCAGGTTCAGTGATCAGTAGGTGTTCTCTGCTTGATGAGCTGCAGGTTCAGAGCTCAGTCAGTGTTCTCTGCTTGTGGAGCTGCAGGTTCAGTGATCAGTAGGGGTTCTCTGCTTCTGAGGCTGCAGGTTCAGTGATCAGTAGGTGTTCTCTGCTTGATGAGCTGCAGGTTCAGAGCTCAGTCAGTGTTCTCTGCTTGTGGAGCTGCAGGTTCAGTGATCAGTAGGGGTTCTCTGCTTCTGAGGCTGCAGGTTCAGATCTCAGTGAATGTTCTCTGCTTCTGGGGCTGCAGGTTCAAATCTCTGTGGGGTGACCTCTAGTTACTCCCCCTCTATGGTATCGGAGATGTAGTATGAGCCTCTAGTAGGCTATGGGCACCACATTGTAGATCCATACAAAACAGATCTGTGATCCAGCTATGTGTTAGTCCAGTCAATCCTCTTGAATTGTCTTGTAGCAATAGATGGCGCTCTGGTTTTAGTCACATGATCAGACTCTGTTCACCTTGGGGCCAATCCTTCAGGGTGACAGCTGATGGTGCTGGTTGCTGGATTGTATACGATAAGGTTGTAGACTCTCCCCTAAATCACCGCAGTACACCAGTAAGCAAAATGTGAGTGACGGCGTTGTGCGCTGATGATATTCGCTGGCGCCTGACCTCCTCGCTTTAATTTAGTTTTAACGTAATTATTCCTCATAAGGACTCATTAATATTCCGTCCTCAGAAATGTTAGAACTAAATGAAGATTGTGTCCTCCATCATCGTAATTGTCTCGGCGCAGCCGTTCTTCATCCGACGGCGCGGCTGTAAATCTCACCCTGCTGAGGCGTCTGATTCCACAAGGGAATATGAGAGGTGAGGCCAAAAATACAAGAGAGGACAAACTTATAGAGTGCCCGAAGAAAGAGCCCGATAATACCGCACGGTAATGTGCGGACTCTGAAATACTCTGTGCTGCTGGGAGCCTTCTTTCGCTATATAACTTACAATCTGTGACATCTACATGGTCGGCATATTCCTCTCCTGAAATACTCTGTGCTGCTGGGGATCCTTTCCTTCCACTGTGTAACTCTCAGTCTGTAGCTTAGGGATGTGCACACATAGACATAAAAGGGGGCTTAACCCCCTGCCCTTCTTCTGCACCTGCCCTTTTATACCGTATTGGCATATTAATGCATTTGGCCGCAATTTGCTAAACATTGAGGTAAAATTGCCAACATTTTGTGCAAATGCGGCAGATTTCAATGATGTGAATTATATCCTATAGCTGTTCGGGCTGCGCAGAATCCATACAGCAGCACAAAGCCTCTTACTGGACCTTTAAAGGGGTACTCCAGTGGAATTATTTTTTTTTTTTTTAATCAACTAGTGCTAGAAAGTTAAACAGATTTTTATATTACTTCTATTTAAAATGTAATCTTTCCAGTACTTATCAGCTGCTGTATGCTCCACAGGAAGTTATTTTCTTTTTGAATTTCCTTTCAGTCTGCTCTCTGCTGACACCTCTGCCTGTGTCAGGAACTGTCCAGAGTAGGAGCAAATCTCTATAGCAAACCTCTCCTGCTCTGGACAGTGTTCAGACTGGAAAGAACTACACAACTTCCTGTCAAGAATACAGCAGCTGATAAGTACTGGAAGGATTAAAATTTTTAAATAGAAGTAATTTACAAATCTGTTTAACTTCCTGGCACCAGTTGATTTAAAAAATAATAAAAATAAATTGTTTTCCACTGGAGTACCCCTTTAACCCCTTAAGGACCAAGGACGTACCGGTACGTCCTTGGTCCTGCTCTTCTGATATAACGCGGGGTTACACAGTAACCCCGCGTCATATCATGGCGGGCCCGGCGTCATAGTGAATAGCGCGCTGCGCCGATCGCGGCGCCGATCGCTATTAACCCTTTAGCCGCGCGCTCAAAGCTGAGCCGCGCGGCTAAAAGTGAAAGTTCCCGGCTAGCTCAGTCGGGCTGTTCGGGATAGCCTCGGCTAATCGCGGCATCCCGAACAGCTGACAGGACAGCGGGAGGGCCCCTACCTGCCTCCTCGCTGTCCGATCGCCGAATGACTGCTCAGTGCCTGAGATCCAGGCATGATCAGTCATCCAGCAGAATCGTTGATCACTGGTTTCTTATGAGAAACCAGTGATCAACATAGAAGATCAGTGTGTGCAGTGTTATAGGTCCCTATGGGATAACAATGATCAGTGTGTGCAGTGTTATAGATCCCTATGGGATAACAATGATCAGTGTGTGTAGTGTTATAGGTCCCTATGGGACCTATAACACTGCAAAAAAAAAGTGGAAAAAAAAAGTGAATAAAGATCATTTAACTCCTCCCCTATTAAAAGTTTGAATCACCCCCCTTTTCCAATAAAAAAAAAACACAGTGTAAATAAAAATAAAAATAAACATATGTGGTATCACCGCGTGTGGAAATGTCCGAATTATAAAAATATATCATTAATTAAACCGCTCGGTCAATGGCGTGCGCGCAAAAAAATTCCAAAGTCCAAAATAGTGCATTTTTGGTCACTTTTTATATAATTTAAAAATTAATAAAAAGTGATCAATAAGTCCTATCAATGCAAAAATGGTACCGTTAAAAACTTCAGATCACGGCGCAAAAAATGAGCCCTCATACCGCCCCATACACAGAAAAATAAAAAAGTTATAGGGGTCAGAAGATGACAATTTTAAACGTATTAATTTTCCTGCATGTAGTTATGATTTTTTCCAGAAGTCCGACAAAATCAAACCTATATAAGTAGGGTATCATTTTAATCGTATGGACCTACAGAATACATATCAGGTGTCATTTTTACCGAAAAATGTACTACGTAGAAACGGAAGCCCCCAAAAGTTACAAAACAGCGTTTTTTTTTCAATTTTGTCGCACAATGATTTTTTTTCCCGCTTCACCATAGATTTTTGGGCAAAATGACTGACGTCATTACAAAGTAGAATTGGTGGCGCAAAAAATAAGCCATCATATGGATTTTTAGGTGTAAATTTGAAAGAGTTAAGATTTTTTAAAGGCAAGGAGCAAAAAACGAAAATGCAAAAACGGAAAAACCTCCGGTCCTTAAGGGGTTAAGGACATTTTAGGACCTGAAATGGCATCATCAGGTCCTAAAAGGTCCTGCATAAGTGCACAGAGGAGGAGGTAATAGGGGAAATATGGAAGGTATAGAAACCCATATACAGTGACCCCCCGACCTACGATGGCCCCGACATACGATCATTTCAGCATACAATCACTCTCTGAGTCCATCGCATGGTGAAGGCAGCATCAACATACGATGCTTTTGTATGTCGGGGCCATCGCATAAACGGCTATCCTGCAGCGCAGACTACTTCAGCTGCCCCCGGATAGCCATTTACGGTGCCCCGTGTGGTCCGCTGACGATCACTTACCTGTCCTCGGGGCTCCGGCGCGTCCTCTTCATGATCCCCTGCATCGTCGGCGCTCTCCATCGTCGTCACCACGTCACTGCGCACGACGTCCCGTCATCCAATAGGAGCGGCGCGCGTAGCGACGTGATGGCGGCGACGGAGAGCGAGGATGCCGGGGAAGCAGAGGCCTTGTTGGAACGTCGGGGACACCTCGGGGACGCGGTGACAGTGATGGAAGGCGACATTCAGGGCAGCAGTGACGAGTGGTGACAGTCCGGAGCGGCGGGGACAGGTGAGTATAACCTCCAATACCAGTGGTCTTCAACCTGTGGACCTCCAGATGTTGCAAAACTACAACTCCCAGCATGCCCGGACAGCCGTTGGCTGTCCGGGCATGCTGGGTGTTGTAGTTTTGCAACATCTGGAGGTCCGCAGGTTGTAGACCACTGTCCTATACTTTACATTGCACGGATCCCTCAACATACGATGGTTTCAACAAACGATGGTCCATTTGGAACAGATCACCATCATATGTTGAGGGACCGCTGTATAGGGGTGGGGAGGTCATAGGGATCAGTATATAGGGGGATAGGGGACAGTATACATAGGGATGTCACAGAACAGGGATAATGCCCTCTAATGTCTGTGCACATCCTTGCTGTAGCACAATCCTCCCCCATTACTATTATTATTATTATTGTTACTACAATATTTCTATGTATAATAATATCTGCTGAACTCCAGGACCTGTCACAATGTCATAGAATTGATTAACCCCGTTCCCTCCTCCATTTATACTGATATGTCGCTCACAGCACGAGGGTAAACAGAATGTGGCAGCAATTTACATCTATTGTATCCACAGAGCAACGAACAAATGCGGCAGATTACAACTTTGATTCCAATCTATTTTGGAAAGAAAAGCGCAGCTGCATGTGATCTCTGGCGCCAATTATATCTGAGGAGGAAGAGTGGGGGAGGAGATATCGCCATAAAGCACAAGAGAAATACTTTTATTTGTAACAGTGTATCTCTGGGCCCTTAACCCCTTAAGGACGCAGGACGTAAATGTACGTACTGGTGAGGTGGTACTTAACGCACCAGGACGTACATTTACGTCCTAAGCATAACCGCGGGCATCGGAGCGATGCCCGTGTCATGCGCGGCTGATCCCGGCTGCTGATCGCAGCCAGGGACCCGCCGGCAATGGCCGACGCCCGCGATCTCGCGGGCATCCGCCATTAACCCCTCAGGTGCCGGGATCAATACAGATCCCGGCATCTGCGGCAGTTCGCCATTTAAATGAACGATCGGATCGCCCGCAGCGCTGCTGCGGGGATCCGATCATTCAGAACGCCGCACGGAGGTCCCCTCTACTTCCTCCGTGCGGCTCCCGGCGTCTCCTGCTCTGGTCTGTGATCGAGCAGACCAGAGCAGGAGATGACCGATAATACTGATCTGTTCTATGTCCTATACATAGAACAGATCAGTATTAGCAATCATGGTATTGCTATGAATAGTCCCCTATGGGGACTATTCAAGTGTAAAAAAAAAAGGAAAAAAATGTAAAAGTAAAAAAAAAGTGAAAAATCCCCTCCCCCAATAAAAAAGTAAAACGTCCGTTTTTTCCTATTTTACCCCCAAAAAGCGTAAAAAAACCCATTTTTTATAGACATATTTGGTATCGCCGCGTGCGTAAATGTTCAAACTATTAAAATAAAATGTTAATGATCCCGTACGGTGAACGGCGTGAACGAAAAAAAATTAAAAAAGTCCAAAATTCCTACTTTTTTAATACATTTTATTAAAAAAAATTATAAAAAATGTATTAAAAATTTTTTATATGTAAATGTGGTATCAAAAAAAAGTACAGATCATGGCGCAAAAAATGAGCCCCCATACCGCCACTTATACAGAAAAATAAAAAAGTTAGAGGTCATCAAAATAAAGGGATTATAAACATACTAATTTGGTTAAAAAGTTTGTGATTTTTTTTAAGCGCAACAATAATATAAAAGTATATAATAATGGGTATCATTTTTATCGTTTTGACCCTCAGAATAAAGAACACATGTCATTTTTACCATAAATTGTACGGCGTGAAAACAAAACTTTCCAAAATTAGCAAAATTGCGTTTTTCGTTTAAATTTCCCCACAAAAATAGTGTTTTTTGGTTGCGCCATACATTTTATGATATAATGAGTGATGTCATTACAAAGGAAAACTGGTCGCGCAAAAAACAAGCTCTCATACTAGTCTGTGGATGAAAATATAAAAGAGTTATGATTTTTAGAAGGCGAGGAGGAAAAAATGAAAACGTAAAAATTAAATTGTCTGAGTCCTTAAGGCCAAAATGGGCTGAGTCCTTAAGGGGTTAAAAGGGTACTCCGGTGGACAAAATGTTTTTTTTTTTTTAAATGAAGTGGCACCAGAAAGTTAAACAGATTGGTAAATTACTTCTATTTAAAAATCTTAATCCTTCCAGTACTTATTAGTAGCTGTATGCTACATAGGAAATTATTTTCTTTTTGAATTTCTTTTTTGTCTGGTCCACAGTGCTCTCTGCTGACACCTCTGTCCATGTCAGGAACTGTTCAGAGCGGGAACACTGTGGACAAGACAAAAAAGAAAATCAAAAAGAAAAAAAATTCCTCTGTAGCATACAGCTGCTAACAAGTACTGGAAGGGTAAAGATTTTTTAATCGAAGTAATTTACAAATCTGTTTAACTTTCTGGCATCAGTTGATTTAAAATAAATATTAAAAAATGTTTTCACCAGGGTACCCCTTAAAAGGGGTTCTCCACTGCTGGGCTGCAAGGGTTTGACATCAAGTCTATGGGAGGGGGCGTGGTGACTCCCATACAAGTCCGCTATTTTTGGGCAGACATTCCACAAAAATGATGCTGTATGAATATGGCCTTAAAGGGGTACTCCGGTGAAAAAAAAAATATGTTTTTAAATCAACTGGTGCCAGAAAGATAAACAGATTTGTAAATTGCTTATATTAAAAAAAATCTTAACCCTTCCAGTACTTATCAGCTGCTGTATGCTCCACAGGAAGTTCTTTTCTTTTTACATTTATTTTATGTCTGACCACAGTGCTCTCTGCTGACACCTCTGTCCATGTCAGGAACTGTCCAGAGTAGGAACAAATCCCCATAGAAAACCTCTCCTGCTCTGGACAGTTCCTGACATGGACAGAGGTGTCAGCAGAGAGCACTGTGGTCAGACTCGAATTCTGGAACTACACAACTTCCTGTGGAGCACACAGCAGCTGATAAGTACTGGAAGAATTAAGATTTTTAAGTAGAAGTAATTTAAAAATCTGGTTAACTTTCCGGCATCAGTTAATTAACAAAAAAAAAAAAAATTTCACCGGAGTACCCCTTTAACCTTTAGATTTCTCCGAAATCCTGAAAAAAGGACATGGCAACCTCTTTTTAACATGACCCTACCACTTTATTAAATTGCGCAAAAAGAAATTAAATAAAATTAGCGCCACGCAAAATCTGTTCAGAAAATCCAACATTTTTACTTTTAAAGTTTTAGAATATCTTTTTAAATTGTTAAATGATTTAGAAATTATCGTTATTTGGAATGTGGGGCGATTATTTGTCTAATATTTTTGTGATAACATTTTTCATGTTCTTTTTTTTAATGTAAATTAACCACTTTATGTAGTGGCTCATTCGGCATTTACCTGGTCCAGTTTTCCTGTCGCACTGCGCCAGTTTGGAGAATGCGCCAAAATGAAAGCCAAACGTCAAATTAGTAAATAAAGTAGGAAAAAGATGTACGGAAGGGAATTCAAAAGCGAATCTGAGCCATTACTTTACGCTAAACGAACGTACAAGGCATTGTGGGAAATCAGACTTTATAGCAGATAATTGTTGGTGCAGCTTTGGCTGTGACTGGAGATGATCATTCTATATAAAATGGCTGCGGAGCGGCGGTCTCTCCTGATATGTGGAGCACGTGGGGGCGTACGGAGAATAATTGAATTTTCTTCCGTCCTGGTTTGAGTTTTCATCTTGTCAGATCCCGGCAGTCTCCTTCTCTCCTTTTCCTTTTTTCCTAAGGAATATGCAAAAACAGCTATTTTACTTGTGAATTTGTTCTGACAGCGGCTTTGTAAGCGATTTTGCCTGGTTGGATGTTGTATCACAACATTTATTCATTTTCACAGTTTGTCGGCTTCTAAAGAGAAAAAATAAATAAATAAAATAAAATAAAAACAAAAACAGAAACAAAGATAGAAAAATCAATTCATCACATTTCCTGCTGTGAAGACAAAGGAAACAGAAGAGCGGTGGATCCCCCCGGTCAGCAGCGGAGACCCCTCCACTTACTATACCTGTTCATACATCTGTTCATTTATAACGTTCAGACCCCAGAGGAAGAAACCAACATGGCCGCTGTATACTCTCCAGGCTATGATATGTATACTCTTCAGGCTATGCTGTGTATACTGTCCAGGCTATGCTATGTATACTGTCCAGGCTATACTGTGCATACTATCTAGGCTATGCTGTGCATACTATCTAGGCTATACTATGTATACTGTCCAGGCTATGCTGTGTATACTCTCCAGGCTATACTGTGCATACTATCTAGGCTATGCTATGTATACTGTCCAGGCTATGCTATGTATACTGTCCAGGCTATGCTGTGTATACTCTCCAGGCTATGCTGTGCATACTATCTAGGCTATGCTATGTATACTGTCCAGGCTATGCTGTGTATACTCTCCAGGCTATGCTGTGCATACTATCTAGGCTATGCTATGTATACTCTCCAGGCTATGCTGTGCATACTATCTAGGCTATGCTATGTATACTCTCCAGGCTATGCTGTGCATACTATCTAGGCTATGCTATGTATACTCTCCAGGCTATGCTGTGTATACTATCTAGGCTATGCTATGTATACTCTCTAGGCTATGCTATGTATACTCTCTAGGCTATGCTGTGTATACTCTCCAGGCTATGCTATGTATACTCTCCAGGCTATGCTGTGCATACTGGTCAGGATATACTATGCATACTGTCCAGGCTATGCTATGTATACTCTCCAGGCTATGCTATGTATACTCTCCAGGCTATGCTGTGTTTACTGTCCAGGCTATGCTATGTATACTCTCCAGGCTATGCTATGTATACTATCTAGGCTATGCTATGTATACTGTCCAGGCTATGCTGTGTATACTCTCCAGGCTATACTGTGCATACTATCTAGGCTATGCTATGTATACTGTCCAGGCTATGCTATGTATACTGTCCAGGCTATGCTGTATATACTCTCCAGGCTATGCTGTGCATACTATCTAGGCTATGCTATGTATACTGTCCAGGCTATGCTGTGTATACTCTCCAGGCTATGCTGTGCATACTATCTAGGCTATGCTGTGCATACTGTCCAGGCTATGCTATGTATACTCTCCAGGCTATGCTGTGTATACTATCTAGGCTATGCTATGTATACTGTCCAGGCTATGCTGTGCATACTGCCCAGGCTATGCTGTGTATACTCTCCAGGCTATGCTGTGTATATTCTCCAGGCTATGCTGTGAATACTGTCCAGACTATGCTGTGTATATTCTCCAGGCTATGCTGTGCATACTGTCCAGGCTATGCTGTGTATACTCTCCAGGCTATGCTGTGTATACTGTCCAGGCTATGCTGTGTATACTCTCCAGACTATGCTGTGTATACTCTCCAGGCTATGCTGTGTATACTCTCCAGGCTATGCTGTGTATACTCTCCAGGCTATGCTGTGCATACTATCTAGGCTATGCTATGTATACTATCTAGGCTATGCTATGTATACTATCAAGGCTATGCTGTGTATACTCTCCAGGCTATGCTGTGCATACTATCTAGGCTATGCTATGTATACTATTTAGGCTATGCTGTGTATACACTCCAGGCTATGCTGTGCATACTATCTAGGCTATGCTATGTATACTATCTAGGCTATGCTATGTATACTATCTAGACTATGCTGTGTATACTCTCCAGGCTATGCTGTGCATACTATTTAGGCTATGCTATGTATACTATCTAGGCTATGCTATGTATACTGTCCAGGCTATGCTATGTATACTCTCCAGGCTATGATATGTATACTGTCCTGGCTATGCTATGTATACTGTCCAGGCTATGCTGTGTATACTATCTAGGCTATGCTATGTATACTGTCCAGGCTATGCTGTGTATACTCTCCAGGCTATGCTATGTATACTGTCCAGGCTATGCTATGTATACTGTCCAGGCTATGCTGTGTATACTATCTAGGCTATGCTATGTATACTGTCCAGGCTATGCTGTGTATACTCTCCAGGCTATGCTATGTATACTGTCCTGGCTATGCTATGTATACTGTCCAGGCTATGCTATGTATACTCTCCAGGCTATGCTATGTATACTGTCCTGGCTATGCTATGTATACTGTCCAGGCTATGCTATGTATACTCTCCAGGCTATGCTATGTATACTGTCCTGGCTATGCTATGTATATTCTCCAGGCTATGCTATGTATACTGTCCTGGCTATGCTATGTATACTCTCCAGGCTATGCTATGTATACTGTCCTGGCTATGCTATGTATACTGTCCAGGCTATGCTATGTATACTGTCCAGGCTATGCTATGTATACTCTCCAGGCTATGATATGTATACTGTCCTGGCTATGCTATGTATACTGTCCAGGCTATGCTGTGTATACTATCTAGGCTATGCTATGTATACTGTCCAGGCTATGCTGTGTATACTCTCCAGGCTATGCTATGTATACTGTCCAGGCTATGCTATGTATACTGTCCAGGCTATGCTGTGTATACTATCTAGGCTATGCTATGTATACTGTCCAGGCTATGCTGTGTATACTCTCCAGGCTATGCTATGTATACTGTCCTGGCTATGCTATGTATACTGTCCAGGCTATGCTATGTATACTCTCCAGGCTATGCTATGTATACTGTCCTGGCTATGCTATGTATACTATCTAGACTATGCTGTGTATACTCTCCAGGCAATGCTGTGCATACTGTCCTGGCTATGCTGTGTATATTCTCCAGGCTATGCTCTGTATACTGTCCTGGCTATGCTATGTATACTAGTCAGACTATTTTCCCTTATATTCCGTGTATTTCTTCTCCTCTCTGAACACCGGGGGGA
The DNA here is from genome assembly GCF_029499605.1 of Hyla sarda. Taxonomy (NCBI): domain Eukaryota; kingdom Metazoa; phylum Chordata; class Amphibia; order Anura; family Hylidae; genus Hyla; species Hyla sarda. The sequence continues at coordinate 5,953,329 of NC_079196.1, read as the reverse complement.
TGATTTCTGAGTTTTGCTCCATTACTGTCTCTGATCTAAGAATCCAATTTACGCTGCGGCACAGAAAATAAACACAAATTCGCTTCTGGAGGCTGAAACCCCTGGCGTCCCCCGTGTCAGCGCGGTAGTCAGATGTTTGGGTAATGGGGAAAGTATCTGCACCCCAGAGTCCAATTGTCACTGTTACAATATCAGTCTGTTTGGCTGCTTCATATATTACTTCTGCGCTGGCGACGCCGTTACCTGATTATATCGCCAAAGAAATAAAAATTCACATGGAAAACAAATTTGACTTTTTATGAAAAAAAAAAACAAGATTTTATATTACAGCTTTAAACGCGAGTCTTGTAGAATGTGCGCGGCAGCGGCGCTCCCTACGAAGTCACCGCAATGTATTAATAACATGAGCCATAGGGGGGGGGGGGGGTTATATTTTTCTATAACATGTGAAGATATTGATGGTGCAATTTAATGGCGAATTTATAATTATTGTAATTGAGATATAATAAAATAAAAAAATCTAAAAATAAATAAGTAACCCGAGCCGTCACTTCAAGTCAGTGTTTCCCAACCAGGGTGCCTCCAGCTGTTGCAAAACTACAACTCCCAGGGTGCCTCCAGCTGTTGAAAAACTACAACTCCCAGCATGCCCTGCTGTGGCAAAACCACAACTCCCAGCATGTCCGGACAGCCTAAGGCTGTCCGGGCATGCTGGGAGTTGTCGTTTTGCAACAGCTGGAGGTACCCTGTTTGGGAAACGCTGCTTTAAAGGGGTTATCCAGGAAAAAAACTTTTTTTTATTTTTTTATATATATATATATATATATATATATATATATATATATATATATATATATATATATATATATCAACTGGCTCCAGAAAGTTAAACAGATTTGTAAATTACTTATAGTAAAAAATCTTAATACTTTCAGTACTTATTAGCTGCTGAAGTTGAGTTGTTCTTTTCTGTCTAAGTGCTCTCTGATGACACGTGTGTCGGGAACCGCCCAGTTTAGAAGCAAATCCCCATACAAAACCTCTTCTACTCTGTGCAGTTCACGAGACAGACAGAGATGTCAGCAGAGAGCACTGTTGCCAGACAGAAAACAACTCAACTTCAGCAGCTGATAATTATCGAAAGGATTAAGATTTTTTAGTAGAAGTAATTTACAAATCTGTTTTACTTTCTGGAGCAAGTTGACATATAAAAAAAAGTTTTTTCCTGGAATACCCCTTTAAGTCTTCTCCATTCTAAAGGGTTAAAAATAATTAGTTCATTTCCAATACATCCGTTACCCTGTCCCTTAAAGGGCACCTCCCCAAAAATAATGAAAATGTCCAGATTCCTTCTCATTTCGCAACCTGCCCTTTTTTATTTTGTTTCTCCATGATGCACATTTTGTCATTTTTTTTTCTCCCAAAAATAATGTGTATTAGTTTATTTTTTATTATTATTTTTTTTTTTATGTGCTATTCTATCCTGTATTTTTCTCATTAAAAGTCATGTGATCCTGGCAAAAATTAGTAAATAATTCCTGGTCTGTATCTTGTGTTTGATTCTTTTCTGGAGAGATAATGTGAAGATCTTAGACCTGGAAAAAACCTAATGTAAACCCTGTAACAAGGAACAAGGGTTAAATAGGTGCGGTGCGGCGTTCTACCTGCGAGGGGACGTGCGCCATTCAGGTGTTGATTGTGTCTGTGGAGAGAGATCCCATGGACACAATCAACACCTGTAGCCACATTATAAGTGAAGAACCAACAACCATCTGAGAGAGTTATTACCTATATATAGGACAGGGGATGACAAGCTGATCCCGGGGGTCCGACCAGCATCTGGAGACGTAGAGGGACATTTATCAATGTTGCTTTGGTAAACGAGTTCTGTAGTAATTATTATTATTTTTTTTTTTTTTTTTGGGGGGGGGGGGGGGGGTTTGCTTATGTATGACATATTTATCATACTATCACAGGGGGTTGATAAATTTGGCTTACATAAGCAAAAAAAAAACAATAAATCACTTTAAAATACAAATTTTTTTTTGCACACATAAGCAAAAACCAATGAATGACTTCAGAACACCAATTTGTAACCCCACCTCACGTCGCAGCTGTGAAAAAAATGTGCGATATATATATGTTCATTTAAGGGGTAGTCCAGTGCTGAAAAACTTATCCCCTATCCTAAGTATAGGGGATAAGTTTCAGATCGCTGGGGGGTCTGACCACTGTGGTTCCCCCATGATCTCCTGTACGGGGCCCTAGCTCGCTGGTCAGATAGCGGGTGTCGACAACCACACGAAGCAGCGGCTGACACGCCCCCTCAATACATCGCTATGGCAGAGCCGGAGATTGCAAAGGCAGCGCTCCAGCTCTGCCATAGAGTTGTATTGAGGGGGTGTGTCAGCCACCGCTTCGTGTGATGGTCAACACGCCCCCTTCCCGTGGGCTGCCAGAGCCCCGTACAGGAGATTGCGGGGGGCCCCAGCAGTCGGACCCCTCCATGATCTGAAACTTATCTCCTATCCTTAGGATAGGGGATACGTTTTTCACCACTGGATATCTCCTTTAAAAATTGTTTCACCACTTTTCCCCCCTAAATGTACTAACCCATTTTTTGTTTGTTTGTTTGTTTTTCTTCTGATTTCATATCCGTATATCCTGTGGACTTCTTCTGATTCGATTAATTTTTGGTTTAATATTAATAAAATGTTTAACAAGGGCTTTTTTTGGGGGGGTTGTAATAAAAGTTTTTTAAACGTGTTGTGTTTTATTTTTATTTTTACATTATGAAGCTGGGGCTTAGCATTAGCCACAAAATCAGCTAGCACTAACCTCCGATTATTACCCCAGTACCCACTGCCACAGGGTTGGTGGAAAGAGCCGGTACCAACAGGCCCGGAGCATCAAAAATGGTGCTCCTGGACCTAGGCAGTAACAGGCTGGTGTTATTTAGGCTGGGGAGGGCCAGAGACAATGGTCCTCACCCACCCTGGTAACGTCAGGCTGTTGCTGCTTGGTTGGTATCTGGCTGATACTGAAAATAGGGGGAACCCTATGTGTTTTTTTTATTTTTATAATTTTATTTTTGAAAAAAAAAACACACAAAAAAATGCAGAGGTTTCCCCGTATTTTTGTTCTCAGCCAGATACCAACCAAGCAGCAACAGCCTGACGTTACCAGGGTGGGTGAGGACCATTGTTTCTGGTCCTCCCAAGCCTAAATAATGCCAGCCTGTTACTGCCTAGGCCCAGGAGCGCAATTTTTGACACTCCGGGCCTGTTGGTTTCGGCTCTTCCTGAAACCCCTGTGGCGGTGGGTACTGGGGTAATAATTGGGGGTTAGCGCTAGCTGTTTTAATGCTAAGCCCCGGCTTAGTTATGGATTCCGTCTATAAGACGACCTCCACTACTAAACCTGGAAAGGGATTAAAAAAAAAACACTTTTTAGAAACTTTTATTCCAAAAAACATTCCCCCCAACAAGCCCTCATTAGCCATTTTGTTAATATTAAACAAAAGAAACGCTGGTCATTGACGTAGTTTACTCAATTTGAAGAAGTCCTCAACATACACGGATTTGAAATGATAAGTAAAGAACACGGAAATTGGTTTGCACATTTATGGCACCCTCCCTTGGGGAAAATGACCATAAACCAGCATTTTCAAACAGGTAGCCTCTAGCTGTTGCTAAACTACAACCCCCATCATTTGTAATTTAGCAACAGTGAGCCTCCAGTTTAGCAACAGCTGTAGTCTCACTGTTTCTAAACTACAACTCCCATAATGGGAGTTGTAGTTTAGCAACAGCTGGAGGCAGCCTCCCCCAGTCATCTCTCCCCCTTTCAGTGAGGACATGCTGGGAGTTGTAGTTGCAGGGGTGAGCGGGCCAGTGGTAGATGCAGGCCGGCCAGCTCCCCAGAATATTAAACTATACTGTAATTTGATATTTCCCGGCCTGAGCTGTGATTAGCTGGTCGGTCCCGTATAGTTTGCTATTTTGGGGAGCTGTCCGACCTGCATCTACCACCGGCCCGCTCACCGCTGCAACTACAACTCCCAGCATGTCCTCACTGAAAGGACATGCTGGGAGTTGTAATCCTGTAACAGCTAGCGGCGGGGTGAGAGATGTACAGCGCGACAAGGTGAAGCTGACCGGCGGGTTGTGGGAGATGACCAGGCAAGGGGGAGATGAGCTGGGGTGTGAGAGATGACCCGACGGGGGGGGGAAGATGAGCTGCGGGGGGGGGGGGGGGGGGGGGGTTGGCGGGAGATGACCGTGGGGGGGTTGGTCTGATGACATTAGCGACAGGTGGTTGGGGGACTAAACACAGTGTAGGGTGGGTATTGGGGATGGAATTAGACGGAGCCCGGGCAGCTCCACAGTGATGCCAGCCTGGGCTCCTTCGTACATCTGTGATTTCATATTTCCCTTTGGAGCTGTGGTCTCGGCTCTTGGCGGGAAATATGAAATCCCGCTTTCCTAAGCAAGTTTTTCTTACATTACATTTACGGTGCTTTGGAGGCAGTTGCGACTTTTTGTGCGACATTCGCACTTGATAACTTCTTGACCACTGCAAAGTGAAAACTGAAATTCACTTTAGTAGGCTCTTTTGTTGCTTTTTGCTTACAGCCAAAAGTGGAACGAAAAAAATGCTTAGCCGCAGGTGCGAGTTTTTGTATTTTTGTAAGCAAAAAAAAAATATATATATATAGTATTCACTATGGGAACTCCAGCACAGGATTGCTCAGGTGTGCTGCAGTGTAACCCCCGTGTGCCACACTGGATCCACATAGAACTTCCTCCGCAAGGAAACAGCACCCAACACCAGGTCCAGGTAAAGTGCAAGCTACAGGGTCTTTATTGCATCAAGAGAGACAATGCATTGTCTCTCTTGATGCAATAAAGACCCTGTAGCTTGCACTTTACCTGGACCTGGTATTGGGTGCTGTTTCCTTGCGGAGGAAGTTTTATATATATATATATATATATATATATATATATATATATATATATATATATATAAAAAGAAGCTCCAAATCCCTTGATAAATCTCCCCTTTAGACCCCAGTCCTCCTTTATAATGGAGCTCCATTCATTCTCTATGGGAGCAGTGTAAACTTCAGTAAATCCCTCCCACCCTGCTATCCACCCACCCACTGCAGAATAGCCACGCCCCTGGCGATCATGTGGCTTATGACATCAGGTTTCTGGCTGCATGGAATGCTGAGAAAGATCAGAGATAACAGTAAAATAAAAAGACTTGCCCAAGGCTGACATGTACCCAATCCCTCCCCCCCCCCCCCCCCCCCTTACACTGTATGGATCACCTCTCTTACACTCAACTTACCCTACCCATAGCCCAGGGATCTACAATTTCCTAATGTGGCCTAATGATAGATATGTGCATGTATGTATTATAGATGTGTATGTATGTATCTATGATAGATGTGTGTGTATGTATGTATTATAGATGTGTATGTATGTATCTATGATAGATGTGTGTATGTTTGATTGATGTGTGGTGTCTACTGGTGTGAATGATGTAAAGCAAAGTTTGTGACACCAGGGTAGTGTCAATCACCACACTTTAAGGTTTAGACAGTTCTCCTGGGCCAAGCACTGGAGACAATAATGACCACAGATGCCGGGTTATCTTTTACTGAGGCAGGAATTATGGTAAAATCCTTCACAGTGCAGATCAGAGAAGAGGAAGTGCAAAGTAACACTGTAGAGCCGGTTACCTTGCTGGGACTTGCAGTTGCTTTCACTTGACTTAATGATGGCTGCTATGGCCTCTAGACTTTAGATTTTAGGCTTTTAGATTTGAGACTGATATTATCCCATGCTGACTTTAGACCAACTACTCTATATTCCCCGGGAGCTTCTAGCTTATTGCCAGGCTTAAGTCTGTACCTGTATGATGGGGTTCTGGTAAATGGCGCAGTTGTAGATTTTTGCTTTCTACCAAGGCCTCCTTCAGATTACCACAGACTTCTCCTCACTTGTACCTCAGCTCACACTACACCAACTACTACTATCAACTGACTAGCTCCTCCCCCCCCCCCCTACACTACTCAAAGAGTAAGGCAGTGGGCTTCCCATTGGTGGATTAGGTTCCTCTGGCTTCCCTTTTCATGACTTAAGGTTACAGTAACACTGATTAAACAAATCCATAACACCAAATGGCAGCATAACAAAATACCCTTTACCCTGGAGTAGTGGGCCCAGAACAGTGACACTGGAAGTGCCTGAGGCAACATTTACCGGACAGGACAACATCCTGTACTGAGTCACCACAGATGTGTATATGTATTATAGATGTATGATACCTATGTGTATGTATGATAGATGTGTGTATGAGAGATGTATGATAGATCTGTGTATGTATGATAGATGAATGATAGATGTATGATAGATGTGTGTATGAGAGATGTATGATAGATCTGTGTATGTATGATAGATGAATGATAGATGTATGATAGATGTATGTATACATGATAGATGTATGATACATGTGTGTATGTATGATTGCCATACACTTTTTCCCCACTGACAGGGCAGGGGCATGCACTTGCAGGGCATCAACTTGATGTCAGCAGTCACTGGGAAAGGTGGAATGTACAGTAGAGCATTATGGGACCGCATTTCTGCAGCTGCCTTTAAACTGCCACCCTAAGCCTGGGCCTCATTGGCCTATTGGTAAATATTACACTGACTGGAGGTCCACAGGTCGGGGTTAACAGTTGGGAGATGTGTAATCTCCATTCCTTTTGCTGTGAGAAGTCATAAGGTATAGCCCACGCCTCCTGGTACCCAGCTGGTCATTGCCTCTGGTCTGTGTAGCATTGCATGGGCTTCAGTACAGGGCCGCAGTACAGTCCTATAGGCCTTTGTTGTGCCGTCTGTGATAAGGCACCACGGACAATGCATTGATGTCATTTCCATCACACCGATTCCCATGTAAACAAACGCAGAACAGAGGAGCCGTATGGGCCGTAGAATTTATCCGCCTTCCTGAGGCCTTGCGAGTACAGAAAATAAAATAAATATGAAACCGAGTGAAACGAACACGAAAACCAGACAAAGTAATTTACGACTTAACAAATCTCCTAAGAACAGTAAAACATAATTAGATCCTTACATCGCCAAAACCTCTTCCGCGCGCTAAATACAAACGTCTCCGATCTAAATTAATTAAAAACCACTAAAACTCACAAAACGCAAACAGCAAAAAACACATCATTTCGTTCCCAGTTTTTCTGGACGCACCTGTAAAGCACGGCGACGGCGAAAACGAGACAAGCTGTGATTTAATTGTACTACAATAAGGACGGTGGCTAATTCTGCGGCGATACAGTAAGCGAGTAATTACGTTATGGCTTTACTATGATCTTAAATGATTAATCTGCGCACATGGAAATCACCGGGGAGCGTAAATCACCCGCCAGACATGTAATTATTGAGCAAAATAATTGAAAACAAGATTTGTTCCTGTAAACGTATACCGCACTCAAAAATTCAATTTGCAATATATCTCGGAATATAGAACATTTTTGCCGGGTTTTTAATTTCTCCCTCTGAAGACGCCGGCTTCACGTGAAAAGTTTCTTACATTTTTTTGTCTATGATTAATAAATAAAAACGTTAAAATCTATTGAATATTTTAGCAAAAGTCGAAAATGTATACTTGACGCCGTAAAGCCTCTTCATAAGCCCACTACACCAAACTTTAGACTTGGAAAATAAATTATGTATGGTCCTACTTATTTGAAGGAGTTCTGTAGTGAAACATTACTTATCCCCGATCCAAAGTATAGGGGATAAGTTATAGATTGCGGGGGTCCGACTGCTGGGACCCCCCCCCCCCCCCCTCACGCCATCTCCTGTACTTGTCGTGTCTCCCAGCAGGTTTCCCATTGAGTAGTACTATGATACAGGCAATTACTCCGGATGGATGATGGGATTATCAGGGGCGCCAAATGAGCTTTCACACCAAAATCACCAAAATCATCAGGTGCAGTGATCAGACTCCCCACCCTCTCTCTGCAAAGCCAAATGGGAAATTTAGTCGCATATAACAGAAGATTCCTCTGGATGGATGATGGTATTGCCAGGGGCACCAAGAGAGCTTCCACACCAAGTCGTAAGTAACAACAGATTTACTACCCAGCATGCAACACGTTTCACGGCAACAGCTGCTTCAGCGGCTGTTGCCGTGAAACGTGTTGTATGCTGGGTAGGAAATCTTTTGTTATGACTTTGGTGTGGAAGTTTTCTTGGCGCCCCTGGCAATACCATCATCCATCCGTAGAAATCTTCTGTTATATTGGATTAAATTTCCCATTTGGCTTTGCAGAGAGAGGGTGTGGAGCTGTTGCTGTGAAACGTGTTGCATGCTGGGTAGGAAATCTGTTGTTAATTACGACTTTGGTGTGGAAGTTTTCTTGGCGCCCCTGGCAATACCATAATCCATCCGGAGGAATCTTCTGTTATATCGGATTCAATTTCCCATTTGGCTTTGCAGAGAGAGGGTGTGGAGTCTGATCACTGCACCTGATCATTTTATTAGGCTGTACTGCATTATCATGTGTGTGTATATATATATATATATATATATATATATATATATATATATATTTATTTTTTTATTTTTTTATTTTTTTCCCCTCATCTTCATAGTGGGGCAATCACCAACAATGGTTATAAAACCTATAAAGCCCCCAAAAAACATCTAAAAACATCCAGAATGTGTGTCGGCTGTAAATCCCCAGTCTCTCCTTTCTTTCCCTCCTGTGTCGTCCCCGGCTGCAGTAATGCAGATTTATTGACTTAGCTACTTCCTTTCTCACTGATATAATTACAATGTCTCACGTATTGGCCCCTACTAGCAATGATATGTGGCCCCTTCATACAGTGACCCTCCTGCCACTGCAGCTGTAGGTAGTATAGTAGTATGGGAGAATCCGCCCACTGTAATGAATAGTAGAGGAGAGATGATCGGGGGCGACCGGGTGACAGAAATAACAGCTCCATAGGAGACAATAGGAAGTGTTTCCTACTAAAGAAATTGTAGTTCTGCAGAAAGACATTGGAACTGAACTGGTGTATATAAGATTCACAGTGCAAAAAATATATACAAAATAAATGTAGAAATATGTTATGTGAGTTCCTATTAATGCAATGGATTATACCCCAGAGCTGTACTTACTATTCTGTTGGTGAGGTCACTGTGTACATACATTACATTACTGATTCTGTACTGATCCTGAGTTATATCCTGTATTATACTCCAGAGCTGTACTCACTATTCTGCTGGTGAGGTCACTGTGTACATACATTACATTACTTATCTTGTACTGATCCTGAGTTATATCCTGTATTATACCCCAGAGCTGTACTCAATATTCTGCTGGTGAGGTCACTGTGTACATACATTACATATCCTGTACTGATCCTGAGTTATATCCTGTATTATACTCCAGAGCTGTATTCACTATTCTGCTAGTGAGGTCACTGTGTACATACATTACATTACTTATCCTGTACTGATCCTGAGTTATATCCTGTATTATACTCTAGAGCTGTACTCACTATTCTGCTGGTGGGGTCACTGTGTACATACATTACTTATCCTTTACTGAGCCTGAGTTATATCCTGTATTATACTCTAGAGCTGTACTCACTATTCTGCTGGTGAGGTCACTGTGTACATACATTACATTACTTATCCTGTACTGATCCTGAGTTATATCCTGTATTATACTCCAGAGCTGTACTCACTATTCTGCTGGTGAGGTCACTGTGTACATACATTACATTACTTATCCTGTACTGATCCTGAGTTGTATCCTGTATTATACTCCAGAGCTGTACTCACTATTCTGCTGGTGAGATCACTGTGTACATACATTACATTACTTATCCTGTACTGATCCTGAGTTATATCCTGTATTATACTCTAGAGCTGTACTCACTATTCTGCTGGTGAGATCACTGTGTACATACATTACATTACTTATCCTGTACTGATCCTGAGTTGTATCCTGTATTATACTCCAGAGCTGTACTCACTATTCTGCTGGTGAGATCACTGTGTACATACATTACATTACTTATCCTGTACTGATCCTGAGTTATATCCTGTATTATACTCTAGAGCTGCCCTCACTATTCTGCTGGTGAGGTCACTGTGTACATACATTACATTACTTATCCTGTACTGATCCTGAGTTGTATCCTGTATTATACTCCAGAGCTGTACTCGCTATTCTGCTGGTGAGGTCACTGTGTACATACATTACATTACTTATCCTTTACTGATCCTGAGTTACATCTTGTTACATTGTGTATTGTGTCTTACAGGAAGTCTACAAGTCAGATACAAAGTCGGTAGGGAAGGATCTTATGTTTTCACAATGGACTCTGAGAGATTGGACAATCGTAGAATCCACCACGTGAAGATCAGCAGAGAAGGACGGGAATTAACCATACAGGTACGGTGACCCTTGACCTTATTTGCCGCTGCCATGTGACCCGCGGAGACTCTAGTGTTGATATTTTCCTCTGCACTTCTCTGCAGCCGTCCAATAGTCCGCAATGTTCCGTAACGCAGTTCACATCCTGCGCTGTCTACATTGGATTAAAGAAATTTATATTCTACATATGAAGAAAGAACATTAGCCGCGCTATTGAATCGTTGCAGAGAAATAACATAAAATTATTTGACCTTCTCCCCCTATAAAGAGTCATAATAAAACAGGCGCCAATTATTTCTCTGACGCCTCCCGTGTTTCCTTTGTTAATCTGTGCGGTGTTACCCTTTACTATGATGTTATTGCGGCTCCTGACCCAATAATTATGAAATTCGAGCACATTGGATGTGACATTTCCGATAGACGGTTCTAGGTGTAAATTACACGACTGGGGATTGTACGCCGCCGCTCACATGATGGAAGGATGAAATAAAACATTGAGTAACGTCCTTTCTATTAAAAGCTCCGAACACAAAGAGATGGAATTACTATTCGAAAATGATAGTAACAATAAACCTCAAGGAAAATACCAGGGTGACTGCTACATGATGAATTGATGTATTAGAGACCGCGCTTGAATTAACAGATTATATTAAAGCCAGGGCTCAAGTCCTTCAGGAACTGATGGGAACGGAGTTCTTGCACTTTTTTCACAGCAGGAATCCAGTTCCCATTAGCAGGAGTAGATATGAAGAGCAAAATACGACCCATACGTCAGACGCTGTTCCAATTTCCAAGGTAAAATAAACATAGCAAAAGCAATATGGCGGTTAAAGTGCCAGCAGGCACTATATTTATTAGAGTAAGAACCAATGACGCATTTCGGAGGTAGAACCCTCCTTCCTCAGATTGGCATTAGCAGGAGTCCTGCAGGACCAGCCCTTAAAGGGGTACTCCAAAGGATAGGGGATAAGATGTCTGATTGCGGGGGTCCCACTATATTTATTAGAGTAAGACCCAATGACGCGTTTTGGAGGTAGAACCCTCCTTCCTCAGATTAGCATTAGCAGGAGTCCTGCAGGACCAGCCCTTAAAGGGGTACTCCAAAGGATAGGGGATAAGATGTCTGATCGCGAGAGTCCCACTGCTAGGGACCCCCGTGATCTCGGCTGCGGCACCCCAGACATCTGGTGCACAGAGCGAACTTTGCTCCTTGCCAGATGACTGGTGATGCAGGGCGTGACATCACAGTAATGCCCCCTCAATGCAAGTCTATGGGAGTGGGCGTGATGGCAGTCACGCCCCCTCCCATAGACTTGCATTGAGGGGGCCGTGACCGTGACGTCACGAACCTCCTGCGCTGCACCCAATGCTCTAAATGAACACTGGGAGCAGCAGAGAGAGCATGGGGGTCCCCAGTAGCGGGACCCCCGGGATCAGACATCTTATCCCCTATCCTTTGGATGTCTAGTACCTCTTAAAGTGAAAATCTTGGGTGAGCTCCCACCCTTTTTTCCCCAGGACTTGACCCCTGATTAAATCCATGTAGTTATATAAAATAATAAGTCCAGTCACAGGGCCCATGTGCCAGGATTTCGATATAAAACAATTGTAACAGGATAAAACAAGATAATACGATCTACTACAATAAATCCAGCGGTTGACAAATCAGTCCTGTACAGTGGTCCCTCAATTTACAATATTAATCGGTTCCAGGACGACCATTGTATGTTGAGACCATAACTCTATGGAAACCTGGTAATTGGTTCTGAAGCCACCAAAATGTAATCCAAAAATAGGAAAAAGTGAGGATTAAAGGGGTACTCTGGTGGAATAAAAAAAATAAAATAAAAAAATGTATCAACTGGTGCCAGAAAGTTAAACAGATTTGTAAATTACTTCTATTAAAAAAATCTTAATCCTTCCAGTACTTATTAGCTGCTGAATACTACAGAGAAAATTATTAACTTTTTGGAACACAGAGCTCTCTGCTGACGTCACGAGCACAGTGCTCTCTGCTGACATCTCGGTCCATTTTAAGAACTGCCCAGAGTAGAAGAAAATCCCCATTGCAAACATATGCTGCTCTTGACAGTTCCTAAAATGGACAGAGATGTCAGCAGAGAGCACTGTGCTCGTGACGTCAGCAGAGAGCACTGTGCTCCAAAAAGAAAATAATTTCCTCCATAGTATTCAGCAGCTAATAAGTACTGAAAGGATTAAGATTGAAAGAAAAATAAGTAGATAACTAATATAGATAAAGCAAGTCCTTACTTATAAAAGTAATAAAGATATGCTGGGAGCTGTAAATCACTGTCTTTGTCAGTGTCTCCCAATCAGGGTGCCTCCAGCTGTTGCAAAACTACAACTCCCAGCATGCCCGGACAGCCGTTGGCTGTCCGGGCATGCTGAGAGTTGTAGTTTTTCAACAGCTGGAGGCACCCTGGTTGGGAAACAATGGTTTATGTAGAGGACAGGAGCTTCTTCAGGATCCTGTACAGTACACACAATTCCTATTTGCTTGTAACCAAGAAGATGAAGACCTTGGGACAAGGCCAAACGACGCAAGATAAGAGGTTGAAAGTTGGAGACAAAATATTTGAAGAAATATAGACTGTGAAGAAGGGCAGATATATCTGGAATTTTTTGTTAGAATAGGGGGATGGCAGCATAAGTGAACTATGGCCAAGAAATAAATGAATGCTTAATATATGCTAATATACACAGACGCAATACTCAAATAACCAATCAAAATATAATATGATGATTTTGACGTGATATCTAACCTCCCCTTTTTTGTAAAATGTAAAAACCAATGTACTTCTGGATAATAAACAGAACTCTCAGAACTCCTTGGGACAGTTCCTTAGCCAGTATGCTGAGAAGGAGTTTTATACCAACATTTTGTCTGGTGTTTATTTCTTGTGTCGACACTCAGCAGTATACAGCGGCAGTCACTCATAGTTTAAGGCTTAACCAGAAGCAAGCCTTAACAAATGAACATCAGTAATACAGGTGGTTTACCAGTAAAATGCCCATTCTGATTGGTCAGTTCCTCCAGTTGTGACATGTTTCACAGATCTGGACTGTCTGTACATTGTATGTTGAGTCTGGTTTCAAGTTACAATGGTCCAGAAAAAAAAACATTGTATGTTAAACTATTGTATGTTGAGGCCATTGTAAGTTGAGGGATCACTGTATGTGGTCAGCCTGGTAAAAATCTATAGTTCATAGAATAGCAGAGGCTGGTCCGCTGCGGCTGGTCCGTGAGAACAGGACCCCGTAAATACCGCAGATGGTTGGAACTTTAGCAGATGGAGCTGTATAGGAAGCGCAAGCCCGCGCTATTACCCCGCGCTATTACCCCGCGCTATTACTATGGCAATGGAGAAGATTCAGTTAGTGTGGAATCGACGTGTAGATGGCAGCGGACGCTCACGACGTCACGTCCGCGCCCCACTCGTGATGTCACGGCCACGCCCCTTCAATGCAAGTCTATGGGAGGGGGCGTGACAGCTGTCACGTCGCCTCCCACAAACTTGCATTGAGAAGGCGTGGACGTGACATCACAAGCGGGGCGCGGACGTGATGCCAGGTAATGTCCAAAAGGTGGATAGTGGGACCAGATGAAATAGCTGGATATACAATAAAGTAGTAGTGCAAATAAATATATATATATATATATATATATATATATATATACCACAACAATAACGCAGCACTGCAAATCCGATAAATTGGGATTTAATTTCCTCATGTCAAACAACATAGCAACGTTTCAGCTCCTCAATGGAGCCTTTTTCAAGCATGGTGATACATCTCAACAAGGGGTTTTGTTTTATACCCATGATGTATCACCATGCTTGAAAAAGGCTCCATTGAGGAGCTGAAACGTTGCTATGTTGTTTGACATGTGGAAATAAATGCACAATTTATCGGATTTGGAGTGCTGCGTTATTGTTGCGGTATTATCTGGACTGTGATCGAGTCGGGGCACTGGCACCGATGACCAAGTGGTGAAGTAGTGCTGCATTGTCTTTGAGGAACTATATATATATATATATATATATATATATATATATATATATATATATAGAAGAAGAAGAAGAAACAAGGTCCGGCACTAGGTTGCAGGTAAAAACTTCTTAGTCTTTTATTTCAAGATTCTGCGGTACAGGGTAGAAAGTCTGACGCGTTTCTCTAAAAAGCTTAATCGTAGACACGATTAAGCTTTTTAGCGAAACGCGTCACACTTTCTACCCTGTACCGCAGAATCTTGAAATAAAAGAATAAGAAGTTTTACCTGCAACCTAGTGCCGGACCTTGTTTCTTCTTCTACAAGTGAGTAGCCGGAGGCGGTACCGGCCGGTCCACGGCACAGGTGGCGAGGTGGGCGTGCATGGGGTGAGCGACTCACAGGTCAGCCTTGATATATATATATATATATATATATATATATATATATATATATATAAAAAAAAGTTACTGTGGAGCAGCACGACTGGGAAGAGAAAATTAGTGATGGGTGCCAGCGGTCTGTTGTCCCAGGTGACGGGTCAAAAGGTAGACAGTCAAAAGTAAAGAATTCCGCAGCACTCCAAAATAAATGCAAAAATTGTGGATTTATTAGCCTGACGGCCTAGCGACGTTTCGGCTGCCCGCTTGCAGCCTTTCTCAAGCTTGAGAAAGGCTGCAAGCGGGCAGCCGAAACGCCGCTAGGCCGTCAGGCTAATAAATCCACCGTTTTTGCATTTATTTTGGAGTGCTGCGGAATTTTTTACTTTTGAATATATATATATATATATATATATATATATATATATATATATATAGAAGGCAAAAAGTGGCTGCAGCACACAAAATAAAAATAATGGTGGCTTTAATCCATTATAAATACAGATGCAACGTTTCAGCTGCCAGTGCAGCCTTTATCAAGCATACAAAGTGACTGAACACACAGAGTATATATATGGTAACCAATTACAATTAATAAAAATCAGTGTCAAAAATCAATAAATATAAACATAGTAAAAACAGACAATCCATAAATGTGAGTGCATAACAACATGAAGCATAGGGACAATATACAAATTGTCAAGTTTATACAGTGTTACAAAAAAAGTGTTATTAAAAACAAGTGGTAAAAACCACAAATTTAGCTTGATTACAAATGTAAAAACATTAATATCACCTGGAGGACAAGTAATAGCGGCGGGCGCTCACCTGTACATGCTGTAAACATGGCGATAGAATGCCAGGACGGCGTGTATGTGGAATAGAGGCTGCGCAGCAGCCCTAGCAGAGGAGACGAAAGTACACCAATCAGGGGGAAGAACAGGATCACATGGGTCGCATCGCAGTTGCCAAGCGGCGCGTGCGTACTGCGACGGAGTGAATCACTAATGGACATCTCAGAAGAGGGCAGTTTGAAAAATAACAACGTAAATGTGAAAAAGGCAGTTAGAAAACCGCAAGGTCAGTGTATGACAGTTAGTTGGTATATAGTGCATATGTGCCAAGTGT
Source organism: Hyla sarda (assembly GCF_029499605.1). Lineage (NCBI taxonomy): Eukaryota > Metazoa > Chordata > Amphibia > Anura > Hylidae > Hyla > Hyla sarda. The sequence continues at coordinate 5,937,329 of NC_079196.1, read as the reverse complement.
AATAGGGCAGTTGCCCGTGGTAACTATCGATATGAATAAAACAAAAATGGGTGAGTGATAGTGAAAATATGTAAAAAAATAAAAGGGAATAAAAGTAAAAATAAAAATAAGAAAAATATAAAAATTAAGAAATTAAACAATTAAACATAAAATAATAAAGTACCATAAGATAATAATTGTTGCTTTGTCAGCGTTTCTGGTAACTTACTGGTATACACTCGCAATAATTCAAACATACTGGGTGTATTAGTGGCCAATTGTTGGGTGACTGTTCAGACCAGTGTCCAGCCATTCGCCGCACTGGTCCGAATAACTGATGTCTGACTAGTCGCGGTTAGCGACAAGTCAGGTAATCAGAAAGGCACCCAACTTGAACGGCACTTTACATTCACCCCATGCACACGAGACAGACAGTCAAGAGAACCAGAGTGACATCTATAGAGAGTGTAAACTCTCTCAGTTAGTATAAAAAATATCAGAAAATAATAAAGATAAAAATAATAAAGATAAAAATTAAAATTAAACAAAACAAAAAAATGGGAGATCATTATAAAAATAATAAATAAAATAAGAAAAAAAATAATGAAAATAAATAAAAAAATAAATAAAAATTGAAAAATAAAAAATAAAAAATAAGATGAAAAAAATAAAATGAAAAAAATGAAGTAAGGAAATTGTTATGTGAAGGGAAAAATAGAACGTGTTACGTGTAGTGTAAAAAGTGTTTAGTTTTGTAGAAAAGATATTGAAGGTTGATTCATTATAGTTGGAATATAGAGAAGTAGAAAAAAAAACTATAAATGAAGTAAAAAATGATATTATGGTAAAGAAAAATTTTTTAATATTAAAGAAAAAATTTTTTTTCAATTACTTATATATATGATGTCATACTAATGATCAATGTATAATATCCCTCTGAGTGGTATATTCTCCTCAAAACAATATAAATCATAACCCAATATTGTACGGTGAGGTCCCGTCCAGCTTGTCACTTGTCATCCTAGGAAGAAAGGGGAAGGAAAAGGGGAAGAGAAAAAAAGGGGAACACATTAATTATTCTCAGTCACAACGATAATCTTATCCTAAAAACGGGAGAGAAGACACAGATAATTGTCAGAATTCAGGCATTATAGATTTGGGGTGTTACTGTAAAGTCAACATTCAGACCCTTAGGTCGCAAGGACTGCAACTCAAAAATCCATTTGAGTTCTCTTCTTTTTAGGGCACCTACTCTATCACCCCCCCGTCTTAGTGGTGGAATACAATCTAATAACATAAATTTTAAGTCTCTTTCTTGGTGGTGTGCTTCCACGAAATGTTTAGATACCGGAAGGTCCATACGTTTTTTTTCTTATGGTAAACCGATGGTGATTGAATCTCGTCTTGAAGTCCCATGTGGTCTCCCCTACATAAAGGAGACCACATGGGCAAGTCAAGACGTAGATCACAAATTTTGAAAAACAAGTTAAATAATGTTTTAAATGGTAAATTTTACCTGTTTGGGGATGTGTGAAGCAAGGACCCTTATTCATGTAACTACAGTTGACACACTGTCTACAAGGGTATGAGCCCTTGTTCGCCACAGTTAGGTACATCTGGGGGTCTGGCTTAATTGACACATCTGATTTCACAAGTTTATCTTTAAGGTTTGAGTTCCTACGGTATGACATTAAAGGTCTAGAATGAAATTCGACAATATTTGGGAAGCTAGCCTTCAATAAGTCCCAATGCTTATTTAGGATCTTTGATATATGGCCTGAATGATCTCCAAAGGTTGAGACGAAGGGAATCCGAGTTAATTGGGCTCCCTTCGTAGATTTTTGCAGTAAAGTGTCTCTATTCATACAGAGGGTCCTATTTTTACATTCCTCCAACAATTTCTTGGGGTAACCCCGTTTACAAAAATTGTCAGACATTCGTGTAAGAGATGGTTCTACTTGGTCGTCCTGGCCGATGATGCGTCTTGCCCGCATCATCTGACTTGCGGGAAGAGACCGCACCATCGGCCTCGGATGACAGCTACTATAGTGTAGCACTGAGTTGCAATCTGTTGGTTTAGCATACAGACTTGTCACCAACTTGTCACCCATAATGGTCACATTGGTGTCCAAAAAGTTCACCATAGTTGTAGATGATATTAGGGAAAAACTAATGTTTGGATCAATGGAGTTCAGATATTGGTGAAAAAGGGTCAGTTCAGTCTCGGAACCTGACCAAGTCAAAAAAATATTGTCGATATAGCGCCACCACCCCAGCACATGGCTGGAGTAGGTGGACGCATATACCGACTTTTCCTCCAGCACCGCCATGTACACATTGGCGTAAGTAGGTGCCACGTTCGTGCCCATGGCGGTGCCGGAGGTTTGCAAGAAAAATTCATCATTGAAAGAAAAATAATTATTGTGCAGGATTAGTTTCAAAAGAGAAATGACAAAGTCTACTTTGGCAGGTGAAAAGTCTTTAACAGCCTGTACACCTCCATCATGAGGGATGGAGGTGTACAGGCTGACCACATCAAAAGTGGCGATGATTGTATCTGGAGGGACCCTGATAGATGAGATTTTATTTAAGAAATCAGATGTGTCACGCAGGTATGATCTAGCTCCTGTGGCGTATGGCCGCAGGACCTGATCAACAAAAATAGATAAGTGACTTGTAGCCGAACCCCGTCCTGAAACAATCGGTCGGCCGGGGGGGTTTTCAAGTGACTTATGTATCTTGGGTAATAGATACAATAGAGGGATTACTGGAAATTGTACATACAGGTAATCATGCAAAGTTTTATCAATCAAGTTACATTGTAGAGCCTCATCCAATTTATTCTTAATCTTAATATTAATCTCTCTAGTTGGATCACTTCGTAATTTTAAATATGTAGAGCTGTCTTGTAGTTGGCGATAGGCCTCCTGTATGTATTTGTCCCTGTCCATGACCACGACCCCGCCACCCTTGTCGGCCGGCTTGATGACGAGGTCGTGGTCACGGACAAGGGCATTCAAGGCTTCAATTTCTACGCTAGTCAAATTTGGGTGTTCGGCCGACCGATTGTTTCAGGACGGGGTTCGGCTACAAGTCACTTATCTATTTTTGTTGATCAGGTCCTGCGGCCATACGCCACAGGAGCTAGATCATACCTGCGTGACACATCTGATTTCTTAAATAAAATCTCATCTATCAGGGTCCCTCCAGATACAATCATCGCCACTTTTGATGTGGTCAGCCTGTACACCTCCATCCCTCATGATGGAGGTGTACAGGCTGTTAAAGACTCTATTGCTTCGGACTTTTCACCTGCCAAAGTAGACTTTGTCATTTCTCTTTTGAAACTAATCCTGCACAATAATTATTTTTCTTTCAATGATGAATTTTTCTTGCAAACCTCCGGCACCGCCATGGGCACGAACGTGGCACCTACTTATGCCAATGTGTACATGGCGGTGCTGGAGGAAAAGTCGGTATATGCGTCCACCTACTCCAGCCATGTGCTGGGGTGGTGGCGCTATATCGACGATATTTTTTTGATTTGGTCAGGTTCCGAGACTGAACTGACCCTTTTTCACCAATATCTGAACTCCATTGATCCAAACATTAGTTTTTCCCTAATATCATCTACAACTATGGTGAACTTTTTGGACACCAATGTGACCATTATGGGTGACAAGTTGGTGACAAGTCTGTATGCTAAACCAACAGATTGCAACTCAGTGCTACACTATAGTAGCTGTCATCCGAGGCCGATGGTGCGGTCTCTTCCCGCAAGTCAGATGATGCGGGCAAGACGCATCATCGGCCAGGACGACCAAGTAGAACCATCTCTTACACGAATGTCCGACAATTTTTGTAAACGGGGTTACCCCAAGAAATTGTTGGAGGAATGTAAAAATAGGACCCTCTGTATGAATAGAGACACTTTACTGCAAAAATCTACGAAGGGAGCCCAATTAACTCGGATTCCCTTCGTCTCAACCTTTGGAGATCATTCAGGCCATATATCAAAGATCCTAAATAAGCATTGGGACTTATTGAAGGCTAGCTTCCCAAATATTGTCGAATTTCATTCTAGACCTTTAATGTCATACCGTAGGAACTCAAACCTTAAAGATAAACTTGTGAAATCAGATGTGTCAATTAAGCCAGACCCCCAGATGTACCTAACTGTGGCGAACAAGGGCTCATACCCTTGTAGACAGTGTGTCAACTGTAGTTACATGAATAAGGGTCCTTGCTTCACACATCCCCAAACAGGTAAAATTTACCATTTAAAACATTATTTAACTTGTTTTTCAAAATTTGTGATCTACGTCTTGACTTGCCCATGTGGTCTCCTTTATGTAGGGGAGACCACATGGGACTTCAAGACGAGATTCAATCACCATCGGTTTACCATAAGAAAAAAACGTATGGACCTTCCGGTATCTAAACATTTCGTGGAAGCACACCACCAAGAAAGAGACTTAAAATTTATGTTATTAGATTGTATTCCACCACTAAGACGGGGGGGGGGGGGTGATAGAGTAGGCGCCCTAAAAAGAAGAGAACTCAAATGGATTTTTGAGTTGCAGTCCTTGCGACCTAAGGGTCTGAATGTTGACTTTACAGTAACACCCCAAATCTATAATGCCTGAATTCTGACAATTATCTGCGTCTTCTCTCCCGTTTTTAGGATAAGATTATCATTGTGACTGAGAATAATTAATGTGTTCCCCTTTTTTTCTCTTCCCCTTTTCCTTCCCCTTTCTTCCTAGGATGACAAGTGACAAGCTGGACGGGACCTCACCGTACAATATTGGGTTATGATTTATATTGTTTTGAGGAGAATATACCACTCAGAGGGATATTATACATTGATCATTAGTATGACATCATATATATAAGTAATTGAAAAAATTTTTTTTCTTTAATATTAAAAAATTTTTCTTTACCATAATATCATTTTTTACTTCATTTATAGTTTTTTTTCTACTTCTCTATATTCCAACTATAATGAATCAACCTTCAATATCTTTTCTACAAAACTAAACACTTTTTACACTACACGTAACACGTTCTATTTTTCCCTTCACATAACAATTTCCTTACTTCATTTTTTTCATTTTATTTTTTTCATCTTATTTTTTATTTTTTATTTTTCAATTTTTATTTATTTTTTTATTTATTTTCATTATTTTTTTTCTTATTTTATTTATTATTTTTATAATGATCTCCCATTTTTTTGTTTTGTTTAATTTTAATTTTTATCTTTATTATTTTTATCTTTATTATTTTCTGATATTTTTTATACTAACTGAGAGAGTTTACACTCTCTATAGATGTCACTCTGGTTCTCTTGACTGTCTGTCTCGTGTGCATGGGGTGAATGTAAAGTGCCGTTCAAGTTGGGTGCCTTTCTGATTACCTGACTTGTCGCTAACCGCGACTAGTCAGACATCAGTTATTCGGACCAGTGCGGCGAATGGCTGGACACTGGTCTGAACAGTCACCCAACAATTGGCCACTAATACACCCAGTATGTTTGAATTATTGCGAGTGTATACCAGTAAGTTACCAGAAACGCTGACAAAGCAACAATTATTATCTTATGGTACTTTATTATTTTATGTTTAATTGTTTAATTTCTTAATTTTTATATTTTTCTTATTTTTATTTTTACTTTTATTCCCTTTTATTTTTTTACATATTTTCACTATCACTCACCCATTTTTGTTTTATTCATATCGATAGTTACCACGGGCAACTGCCCTATTACACTTGGCACATATGCACTATATACCAACTAACTGTCATACACTGACCTTGCGGTTTTCTAACTGCCTTTTTCACATTTACGTTGTTATTTTTCAAACTGCCCTCTTCTGAGATGTCCATTAGTGATTCACTCCGTCGCAGTACGCACGCGCCGCTTGGCAACTGCGATGCGACCCATGTGATCCTGTTCTTCCCCCTGATTGGTGTACTTTCGTCTCCTCTGCTAGGGCTGCTGCGCAGCCTCTATTCCACATACACGCCGTCCCGGCATTCTATCGCCATGTTTACAGCATGTACAGGTGAGCGCCCGCCGCTATTACTTGTCCTCCAGGTGATATTAATGTTTTTACATTTGTAATCAAGCTAAATTTGTGGTTTTTACCACTTGTTTTTAATAACACTTTTTTTGTAACACTGTATTAACTTGACAATTTGTATATTGTCCCTATGCTTCATGTTGTTATGCACTCACATTTATGGATTGTCTGTTTTTACTATGTTTATATTTATTGATTTTTGACACTGATTTTTATTAATTGTAATTGGTTACCATATATATACTCTTTGTGTTCAGTCACTTTGTATGCTTGATAAAGGCTGCACTGGCAGCTGAAACGTTGCATCTGTATTTATAATGGATTAAAGCCACCATTATTTTTTCACCTATTTTGTGTGCTGCAGCCGCTTTTTGCCTTCTACATTGGGGACCAGGGACCAGGGTCCATTTGGTTGCTTGCACCTGAGACATTTTTCATAAGGAGTGCTACTTTTCGCTATATCTTTTTCTATATATATATATATATATATATATATATATATATATATATATTTTCTAGACGCGTTTCAGGGTACTCAAACATAAATGACCCTTTCTTTAGTAGATATCGATATTGCTTTATTGTTTTATCCTGTTACACTTGTTTTATATCAAATCCTGCCACAAGGGCCCTGTGACAGGACTTATAATGTTATATAATTATATGGTTTTAATAAAATCTTTTAATTGAAGCGCGACCTCTTATACACCAATTCATCATGTAGCAGTCACCCTGGTATTTTCCTTGATTTGGAGTGCTGCGTTATTGTTGCGGTATTATCTGGACTGTGATCGAGTCGGGGCACTGGCACCGATGACCAAGTGGTGAAGTAGTGCTGCATTGTCTTTGAGGAACTATATATATATATATATATATATATATATATATATATATAGAAGAAGAAGAAGAAACAAGGTCCGGCACTAGGTTGCAGGTAAAAACTTCTTATTCTTTTATTTCAAGATTCTGCGGTACAGGGTAGAAAGTCTGACGCGTTTCTCTAAAAAGCTTAATCGTAGACACGATTAAGCTTTTTAGCGAAACGCGTCAGACTTTCTACCCTGTACCGCAGAATCTTGAAATAAAAGAATAAGAAGTTTTTACCTGCAACCTAGTGCCGGACCTTGTTTCTTCTTCTACAAGTGAGTAGCCGGAGGCGGTACCGGCCGGTCCACGGCACAGGTGGCGAGGTGGGCGTGCATGGGGTGAGCGACTCACAGGTCAGCCTTGATATATATATATATATATATATATATATATATATATATATATATAGAAAAAAGTTACTGTGGAGCAGCACGACTGGGAAGAGAAAATTAGTGATGGGTGCCAGCGGTCTGTTGTCCCAGGTGACGGGTCAAAAGGTAGACAGTCAAAAGTAAAGAATTCCGCAGCACTCCAAAATAAATGCAAAAATTGTGGATTTATTAGCCTGATGGCCTAGCGACGTTTCGGCTGCCCGCTTGCAGCCTTTCTCAAGCTTGAGAAAGGCTGCAAGCGGGCAGCCGAAACGCCGCTAGGCCGTCAGGCTAATAAATCCACCGTTTTTGCATTTATTTTGGAGCGCTGCGGAATTTTTTACTTTTGAATATATATATATATATATATATATATATATTTTCTAGACGCGTTTCAGGGTACTCAAACATAAATGACCCTTTCTTTAGTAGATATCGATATTGCTTTATTGTTTTATCCTGTTACACTTGTTTTATATCAAATCCTGCCACAAGGGCCCTGTGACAGGACTTATAATGTTATATAATTATATGGTTTTAATAAAATCTTTTAATTGAAGCGCGACCTCTTATACACCAATTCTTCATGTAGCAGTCACCCTGGTATTTTCCTTGAGGTTTATTGTTACTCTCATTTTCTTATATATTCATCCAACACCTTAGGTGTATAACCATTGTATACCTCGGTAAATTAACTGTGAGCTGCACTGCCCAATTTTCTATATCGGAATTGTAAAATGTATCGCGGAGTAATCCTGATGTAACGTCACCGCCCTGCACTCTGGTTACATATATAATCATAGCCAAATTAGACCGCGTCTTGACCTAAAGTCACCGCCCTATAGGGCAAGGTCTAAACTGGCTATATTTACATAAGTAACCAATTTTTTTCTAATATAAACAATAAAAAAATAAACAATTAATGGTTACATCCTGGTAAAACATTTTCTACAGTATTTTTTATTTTATTTATTTTTTTATATATATGCTACAAACATGTTTCTTGTGGTTATGCCCCCACCTTTCTGCCCCCTACATCTTACTTAAAGGGGTACTCTACTGGAAAAAAAAAATTTAATCAACTGGTGGCAGAAAGAAACAAATTTGAAAATTACTTCTATTAAAAAATCTTAATCCTTCCAGTACTTATTAGCTGCTGTTATGATCCACAGAAAGTTATTTTCTTTTTTTAATTTCCTTTCTGCCTGACCACAGTTCTCTCTGCTGACACATCTGTCCATGAAAGGAACTGTCCACAGCAGGATAGGTTTTTCCATGGGGATTTCCTTCTGCTCTGGACAGTTCTTAAAATGAACAGAGGTGTCAGCAGAGAGCACTGTGGTCAGACTGGAAGGAAATCCAAAAAGAAATTTTATAAAAAAAAAAAAAGTTTCCAGTGGAGTACCCCTTTAAAGTGGTTCTGCCCCTAGACCTCTTATCCGAAGGATATTGGATAAGATGTCTGATCGCGGGGGTCCCACCGCTGGGGACCCCAACGATCTCCGTGCTGCACCCGCCGTTTGTTTAGAGCATCGGGTTCAGCGCTGTCATGCCCCCTCCCTTAGACTTGCATTGAGGGGGCATAGCCGTTATGTCATGAGCGGGGCGTGACTGTGATGTCACAAGCCTCCGCCCCGCATCACAAGTCATCCGGCATGGAGCGAAGTTCACTATATGCACTGGATGTCTGGATTCCTGCAGTCAACATTGTGGGGGTCCCCAGTTGTGGGACCCCGCGATCAGACATCGTATCCCTTATTCTTTAGATAGGGGATAGGATGTCTAGGGGCTGAGTACTCCTTTAAAGGGGTACTTGGGTAGAAAACAAATGTTTTCACATCTTAATCCTTCCAGTACTTATTAGCTGCTGTATGCTACACTGGAAGTTATGTAGTTCTTTCCAGTCTGACCACAGTGCTTTCTGCTGACACCTCTGTTCATGTCAGGAACTGTCAAGAGCAGGAGCAAATCCCCATAACAAACAGAGTCCTGACATGGACAAAGGTGGCAGCAGAGAGCCCTGTGGTCAGACTGGAAAGAACTACACAACTTCCTGTGGAGCATACAGCAGCTGATAAGTACTGGAAGGGTTAAGGTTTTTAAATAGAAGTAACTTACAAATCTGTAGAACTAAAGCATATTTCATAGGAAATATTCAAAAACTTCTGTAATTTCTGTTACAGAGATATTAATCACACTTTGCACCAAATCACGGTGGAATCATCTCACGTAATTTTCCATGATTACCAGTGCCTAAGTAAGAAATAACTGTGTGAATAAAACATGACTAGGGATTAAAGGGTTATTCCGGTGGAAAACATATTTTTTTTCTAATCAACTGGTTGCAAAAAGTTAAACAGGTTTGTAAAATACTTCTATATAAAAATCTTAATCCTTCCAGTACTGATCAGCTGCTGTATGCTCCACAGGAAGTTATTTTCTTTTTGAATGTCTTTTCTGCCTGACCACAGTGCTCTCTACTGACACCTCTTGGGAACTGTCCAGAGTAGAAGAAAAGCCGATACCGATAATCTGTGGAGGTTAGGGCCGATAGCCGATAACTTATACCGATATTCCGGTATAAATTATCGGCTATTTCTACACCCCCTGCCCCCGGCCCTGAAGAAGCCGCTACAGATCATTGATTTAAAGCACCCGCTTTAAATCAATGAACTGCAGTGGCTTTTGCGGTGACAGAGACCGCCGCCGCCACCAGCTTCTCTCCCACCACCGCACCCCCCACCGCACCGCCCCGGCCAGAGACCGCCGCCGCCACCAGCTTCTCTCCCACCACCGCACCCCCCACCGCACCGCCCCGGCCAGAGACCGCCGCCGCTAACCCATTGCCTCCCCCATTCCCGGTTTTATAATTACCTGTTCCCGGGGCCCGGGGTCCGCGCTACTTCTGGCTCCGGTGGCGTCCTCCTGAGCAGTCACTGTGCGCACTGACGGTGACATGGCGTTGAGGACGTCACTCATCATTGCGCAGTGCATCGAACAGCGTAACACAGGACGCCCAGGAGCCAGAAGTAGTGCGGACCCCGGGAACAGGTAATTATAAAACTGGGGATGAGGGAGGCAATGGGGCAGTGGCGGTCTCTGGCCAGGGCGGTGCGGTGGAGGGGTGGGGGCGGGGCATTATCAGATTATCGGCAAGGTAATTGCCGACACCGATAACGTCCAAAATCGTGAATATCGGACAATAATATCGGCCAAACCGATAATCGGTCCATCCCTACTTTGAATATCTAATTTTGGTGCAAAATGTTGACGTGAAGAGTTTGACCCCCGATGAGTTTGACCCCCGATGTGTCTGCAAAATAGTTTCCACGTTTGTACCATAATATAATGGGATCTCTGTAAGTCTATGGGAAAGCGGTTGTCTGTGCAGAAAATATGAAAAAACTACAGACTTGTTTTTACAGCCGCGTAAATGAAAGACACATCACTTATTTACACGGCTGAAGAAATGTGTCCAGAAAAGAAATACACGGTGTGATCCGAGCCGAAGGAATAAGTGATGCGGATGAGATCTTATAGGGTCTGGTTCATGACTAAGAGTCTTTTTTGGGGATTTTAGATTGACAAGACTCTGAAGAGGAAGCAGAACTTCTCATCTGACGTCTACTTCAAAGCTCTCAAGTCCCTGACGCTCGGGAAGGTTTTGGGTGAGTCATTATTTGGAGAAATTGGTTACATTTGTCAATCACAAAGATGACAGGATCAATGTGTTACTGAATTATCAGATGCTGAACTCCCTAAAACATTAAGAGGGGAGTAAAATAGGTCACTAATGAAAAAGAATAAATTACATTTATGTATCTGCTATAATTCTGAAAACTATGTACAAGACTATAATAACCTTACTTACTGCACCTTATATACAAGAATATAACTACTATAATACTGCACCTCATATACAAGAATATAACTACTATAATACTCCTCCTATATACAAGAATATAACTACTGTAATACTGCCCCCTATATACAAGAATATAACTACTATAATACTGATCCTATATACAAGAATATAACTACTATAATACTGCTCCTATATACAAGAATATATCTACTATAATACTGCTCCTATATACAAGAATATAACTACTATAATACTGCTCCTATATACAAGAATATATCTACTATAATACTGCTCCTATATACAAGAATATAACTACTATAATACTGCTCCTATATACAAGAATATATCTACTATAATACTGCTCCTATATACAAGAATACACCTACTATAATACTGCTCCTATATACAAGAATATAACTACTATAATACTGCTCCTATATACAAGAATATAACTACTATAATACTGCTCCTATATACAAGAATATAACTATTATAATACTGCTCCTAGATACAAGAATATAACTACTATAATACTGCCTCCTGTATACAAGAATATAACTACTATAATTCTGCTCCTATATACAAGAATATAACTACTATAATACTGCTCCTATATACAAGAATATCACTACTATAATACTGCTCCTATATACAGGAATATAACTACTATAATACTGTTCCTATATACAAGAATATAACTACTATAACACTGCTCCTATATACAAGAATATAACTACTATAATACTGCTCCTATATACAAGAATATACCTACTATAATACTGCTCCTATATACAAGAATATATCTACTATAATACTGCTCCTATATACAAGAATATAACTACTATAATACTGCTCCTATATACAAGAATATAACTACTATAATAATGTTCCTATATACAAGCATATAACTACTATAATACTGCCTCCTATATACAAGAATATAACTACTATAATACTGCTCCTATATACAAGAATATATCTACTATAATATTGCTCCTATATACAAGAATATAACTACTATAATACTGCTCCTATATACAAGAATATATCTACTATAATACTGTCTCCTATATACACGAATATAACTACTATCATACTGCCTCCTATATACAAGAATATAACTACTATAATACTGCTCCTATATACAAGAATATAACTACTATAATACTGCTCCTATATACAAGAATATAACTACTATAATACTGCTCCTATATACAAGAATATAACTACTATAATACTTCTATATACAAGAATATAACTACTATAATACTGCTCCTATATACAAGAATATAACTACTATAATACTTCTATATACAAGAATATAACTACTATAATACTGCTCCTATATACAAGAATATAACTACTATAATACTGCTCCTATATACAAGAATATAACTACTATAATACTGCCCCCTATATACAAGAATATAACTAATATAATACTGTCTCCCATGTAAAAGCGTTCACCTACTAGAAATCCTCTTCATATATAATTACTATTCACTTCAATGAACTTTGGATAAGATTACAGTTCATTTCACTATATAACAGTATAATGTCACATGACATTTTCGAGGTTCAGATTGTTACATTTTCTTGACTGATTTCCGTGGTGGATGTGTTACATCATTTGATCTTGACCTTGAATCGTTGCGAATCCTTCAGAGGTTATTGCTGCCTGTCAGTAACGCACTTTCCTGAAGTGACAGGATCAGCCATGAATATTTATAATTAAATTAGACCTGGAAGGATTTAAGTGGTAAACGTCAGTGGAGATTACATCTTGAATTGGATTTCCTACTTGATCTTTATGGATTTCATAATTTTCTTGTTTCACAGAATTGAGGAACTGCGTCGGAATTTTGGTGGAATTCTGTGTTTTCAAAGCACAGAATTCTATTTAAACTTAAAGGGGTACTCTGCCCCCAGACATCTTATTCCCTATCCAAAGGATAAGGGATAAGATGTCTGATTATGGGTGGTGCCACCGCTGGGGTCTCCCGCTATCTCCCTACTGCACCCAGCGTTCATTTAGAGCATCGGGTGCAGCACCAGAGGCTCATGACATCACGGCCGTGCCCCGCTCGTGATTTCATGGCCACGCCCCCTCAATGCAAGTCTATGGGAGGGGGCGTCACACCCCCTCCCATAGACTTGCATTGAGGGGGCGTGGCTGTGACATCACGAGCAGGGCATGCCTGTGACATCATGAGCCTCAGCCCCACATTGCCAGTCATCCGGCATGGAGCGAAGTTTGCTACATGTCTGCGGTGCCGAGATTGCGGGGGTCCCAAGCGGCGGGACCCCCACGATCAGACATCTTATCCCCTATCCTTTGGATAGGGGATAAGATGTCTAGTGGCGGAGTACCCCCCTTAAAGGGGTATTCCAGGAAAAAAACAACTTTTTTTTATATATCAACTGGTCCCAGAAATAGGAAAAAGTGAGGATTAAAGGGGTACTCCGGTGGAAAACTTTTTTTTTTTTTATTTTTTTTTTTTTAAATGAACTGGTGCCAGAAAGTTAAACAGATTTGTAAATTGCTTCTATTAAAAAACCTTCATCCTTCCATTAATTATCAGCTGCTGAAGTGGAGTTGTTCTTTTATGTATGGCAACAGTGCTCTCTGCTGACATCTCTGCTTGTCTCAAGAACTGCACAGAGTAGAAGAGGTTTGCTATGGGCATTTGCTTCTACTCTGGACAGTTCCCGAGACACGTGTCATCAGAGAGCACTTAGACAGAAAAGAACAACTCAACTTCAGCAGCTCATAAGTACTGAAAGGATTACGATTTTTTTTATAGAAGTAATTTACAAATCTGTTTAACTTTCTAGAGCCAGTTGAGATATATATATATATATATATATATATATATATATATATATATGTTCTTTTTTTCCCCTGGATAACCCCTTTAATGCCCCTTTAATTTCAATGCGATTGCGCTGTGAAATTCTTGCGGCGTAAATTCCACTGTGTGAATGGGACAGCACAATCGCATTAAAGTCAATGGTCAGTACATTTCCAGTATATTGGTACAGCCAGGGTGGTCTGGTGAACGGTTCTCCGATCTCCAGATTCACCTGCGCCTTTCATGGTGCCTTTCGCCGTATATAAGAGGTTAATAAAGTTATGTAGAGGAAGTGAAAAAAATATCATAATATGTAACTATTCACATGAAATAAATTATTATACACTGTGACGGGTTTACCGCGGCGCCAACTGACACCATATAAATAGAAGCTAATTAGGGGATTATATAATTGGGAGATTTGTGCCTTAAGCTCATGGAATAATATCCGGTGGAGAGGAAAGTGGGTGAGAATGTAATGAGTTCACCTGCAAGGAACCACAGGCTCTAAATATGTCATAAAATGTCCAACCGACTGCTCTCCGAAACTACAACTCCCATCATATCCAATGCTGGCTGCAGGCAGGTTATACTTTGTATGTGACTCTATGTTTATTGTAAGGAAAGCAGAAGATGTGGAGATTTGCATTAGAAAAGATACAATATAACTCAGTGTTTCCCAACCAGGGTGCCTCCAGCTGCTGCAGAACTACAATTCCCAGCATGCCCGGACAAAGTGGCAGTTTTGCAACAGCTGGAGGCTCCCTGGTTTGGAAACACTGGACTACAGTATGTTAACAAAAATGTCAGTTACATAAGATGCCGACTGGATACAATTGTATCAAATTAGTTACAAATACTAACCCCTTAGGGTACGTTCAGACGAGCGGATTTACAGCGTGTATTTCGCTGCGGATCCGCCGCTGAAGGACCTCTGTATGCTGCCTTTACATGTGCCTGCTCCGAGCGGCAGGCAGACACACTGCAATATGCGTGTCACGGCACACATGCACAGTATACATGCACATCACGGCAGCTCATAGAGCAGGGGGAGCAGCCGCAATGTGTGCGAGTACACTGCGCATGCGCGGCTACTCGCACATTGCTCCAGTGTGTCTGCACTGTGTCCAGCACATGTATAGGCAGCATACAGAGGTCCTTCAGCAGTGGATCTGCAGTGAAATACACGCTGTAAATCCACTCGTCTGAACGGACCCTTAAGGACGAATCGCATTTCCGTTTTTGCACTTTCGTTTTTTCCTCCTTAACTTTAAAAATCATAACCCTTTCAATATTGCACCTGAAATTCCATATTATGGCTTATTTTTTGCGCCACCAATTCTACTTTGCAGTGATATTAGTCATTTTACCCAAAAATCCACAGCGAAACAGAAAAAAAATCATTGTGCGACAAAATTGAAGAAAAAACGCCATTTTGTAACTTTTGGGGGCCTCTGTTTCTACGCAGTATATTTTTCGGTAAAAATTACACCTTATTTTTATTCTGTAGGTCCATACGATTAAAATGATCCCCTACTTATATAGGTTTGATTTTGTCGGACTTCTGGAAAAAAATCATAACTACATGCAGGAAAATGTATATGTTTAAAAATGTCCATTCTGACCTCTATAACTTTAATATGGGGCAGTATGATGACTCATTTTTTTCGCCGTGATCTGAAGTTTTTATCGGTTCCATTTTTGTTTTGATCTGATTTTTTTATCACTTTTTAAAATTTTTTAATGGTATAAAAAGTGACCAAAAATACGCTATTTTGAACTTTGGACTTTTATTACGTGTACACCATTGACCGTGCGGGTTAACTAACAGTATATTTTTATAATTTGGACATTTACACACGCGCAATACCACATATGTTTATATTTATTTTTATTTACATAGTTTTTTTTTTTTTATGGGAAAAGGGGGTGATTCTGACTTTTATTAGGGAAGGGGTTAAATCATATTTATTAACACTTTTTTTAAACTTTTTTTTTTTGCAGTGTTATAGCTCCCATAGGAGACTATAACACTGCACACACTGATCTCTTATACTGATCATTGTTATCCCATAGGGACCTATAACACTGCACACACTGATCTCTTATACTGATCATTGTTATCCCATAGGAGACTATAACACTGCACACACTGATCTCTTATACTGATCATTATTATCCCATAGGAGACTATAACACTGCACACACTGATCTCTTATACTGATCATTGTTATCCCATAGGAGACTATAACACTGCACACACTGATTTCTTACACTGATCATTGTTATCCCATAGGAGACTATAACATTGCACACACTGATTTCCTACACTGATCACTGCCATGCATTAACATGGCATTGATCAGTGTTTCTGCCACTTGACTGCTCCTGCCTAGATCTCAGGCACGAAGCAGTCATTCGGCGATCGGACACGCAGGAAGCAGGTAGGGATCCTCTTGTCATCCTCTGATGTCCTGACAGCCCAACTGAGCTGCCGGGATGCCAAAGGCTATCAGGGCATGCTGGGAGTTGTAGTTTTGCAATTGCCCGGAGGCGTTCTGGTTGGGAAACACTGTTGCTGATAGTATTTAAAACAGAACTTGTTACATTTGTATCCAGTCGGCAGCCTTGGTAAGGCTCAGTTTCCACTTGTTTTTTTTGTCCTGCGTTTTTTTGCATGAAAAAAACACCAGAAAAAAAAACCCGCCAGATTATAAATAATCAGTCAGGCTAAATACCAAGAAAAACGCCAAATCTGCAGCACAGCATTTTTTCTGTAAAAAAAATACTGCGGCCAGATGTTAGTTGTAAATCAATGAGAAATGTCAAAATTCTTTTTCCACTTGGTGTTTTTCAGTTTGGCGTTTTTTTTTTTTAATCCTTTTGGCGTTTTTACATTCTTCTTTGGCGTTTTTCAGCTTCTTGGCAGATTAACAAAATCTCAGCATGTTGAGCCTATGGTGTTTGCTATGGCATTTGCTGTTTTTTTTTTGGGAGGGTTGTTTTTTTTACCTGTGGAAAAAGGTGCTGTTCCCTGCTGTTCCCAGAAAAATGTCAAATGCAGGAAATTGCACTGGCGTTTTTTTCTGGCGTTTTTTCATACAAAAAAATGCAGGACAAAAAAACCAAGTGGAAACTGAGCCTTACCGAGGCTGCCGACTGGATACAAATGTAACAAGTTCTGTATTAAATACTATTGACAATAAGTGTTTCCCAACCAAAATACCACCGGACAATTGCAAAACTACAACCCCCAGCATTGGCTGTCCGGGCATGCTGGGAGTTGTAGTTTTGCAACACCTGGAGGCAACCTGGTTGGGAAAGACTCCTATAACTTATGCATTTTCTCTACTATCTTGGTTATTCCTTAATATCAGATGGGTCATTTTTATCTCATATCTCTTCAGCCAGTGAAGCTGTTTTCTGGGTTTTCTCCTTGTCATTTTATTTTCTTTTTATTTATTTTCTTTTTTAAATTTTTCTATTTTTTATTTATTTATTTAGTTATTTATTTATTTTTTCTATATTGGTCATAAATGATTAACTTGGGTAAAACATTGGACGCTGCTGGACAGGGAAAGCCGCTGTTTAGATCCTTTTTTACTCATCGATTAATGTAAAACTTAAGTGGAAGGAAAATTCAGTTTACAGCAGAGAAAGACCTGAGGCGTGAAATGTATCCGGCACAGAAAAACAACACATGTAAGAAAGCATGGGCAGATTATAGGGGCCGATCCCCGCAAAGCTGGGGGTGAGAGCTGCTGGAGGAATTACAGTTTTTACATGGTGCCGCATAATGAGGGGTTAACTAATAATACGAGAATGTGATCGTCTCTTCCTACACATGGCTGCCTCTTCATGAAAAACACTGTATGAAATGGTTTATAATAACTCGGCACCTGCTACTTCAGAGAAATTTAAAACTAGGCCAGGCTTACACATAAATAATGTATTATATCAGTATTATTATTACAACATGGATTGGAGAAAAAAAAATCACTTAGCACATAAAAAAAATTACATTTCTAAAAACTATGTACAAGAATATGACTACTATAATACTGCTCCTATTATATACAAGAATATAACTACTATAATACTGCTCCTATATACAAGAATATAACTACTATAATACTGCTCCTATATACAAGAATATAACTACTATAATCCTGCCCCTATATACAAGAATATAACTACTATAATACTGCTCCTATATACAAGAATATAACTACTATAATACTGCTCCTATATACAAGAATATAACTACTATAATACTGCCCCTATATACAAGAATATAACTACTATAATACTGCTCCTATATACAAGAATATAACTACTATAATACTGCCTCCTATATACAAGAATATAACTACTATAATACTGCTCCTATATACAAGAATATAACTACTATAATATTGCCCCTATATACAAGAATATAACTACTATAATACTGCTCCTATATACAAGAATATAACTACTATAATACTGCTCCTATATACAAGAATATAACTACTATAATACTGCTACTATATACAAGAATATAACTACTATATTACTGCCCCCTATATACAAGAATATAACTACTATAATACTGCTCCTTTATACAAGAATATAACTACTATAATACTGCCCCTATATACAAGAATATAACTACTATAATACTGCTCCTATATACAAGAATATAACTACTATAATACTGCTCATATATACAAGAATATAACTACTATAATACTGCTCCTATATACAAGAATATAACTACTATAATACTGCTCATATATACAAGAATATAACTACTATAATACTGCTCCTATATACAAGAATATAACTACTATAATACTGCTCCTATATACAAGAATATAACTACTATAATACTGCTCCTATATACAAGAATATAACTACTATAATACTGCTCCTATATACAAGAATATAACTACTATAATACTGCTCCAATTTACAAGAATATGAAGCCCTGTTCACACCATGATATGATTCGTTTTGCTGTTGAATATTCTTTGTTCCCCTGCTGTGGTATACAGTAT
This sequence comes from Hyla sarda, assembly GCF_029499605.1. Classification (NCBI taxonomy): domain Eukaryota; kingdom Metazoa; phylum Chordata; class Amphibia; order Anura; family Hylidae; genus Hyla; species Hyla sarda. The sequence continues at coordinate 5,918,273 of NC_079196.1, read as the reverse complement.
ATACACTTTGTATTGTCCTTTGGTCTGTAGCTAAGAGTTCTAATATATGTATTGTTCCTGGGTCTGGCTTTGTAGTATATATATATATATATATATACACATATATATATATATATATATATATATATATATATATATATATATGTATAGTTGTTTCTGTCTGTAGCTTAGTGTTTATTTATATATTCTCCTCTGTATTCTATCTGGTTCTGTATCTCAGTGATCAGATAAGTCATCGCTCTTCTTCTTGTATGTTGTTATTTTTTTTGGCAGACTTTCTGAATGTTTTATGGTGCAGGTTCTGGAGTTTACGGGGTCTCCTTGCTGGTTTGAGCCTCATTTCTAATTGTTTTGCCTTTTTTTCTCTTCTTCGGATATTTTGCCTTTTTTGTGAGATGAAGGAAATATAATATTTTGCAGTCTTGTAATTGCTTCTCGAGGACGTTGTGAATAAATGAGAAGTGACACTTCATCCTCTGCAGTCCGGATTACCTCTCAGTGGTTACATTCAACTTTAATTGCTTTTTCTACCAGGATTTTAATTTTTTCGTGCCATGTAATGTTGGGTCCGGACTTTATGAGGTTCACACAACATCAGATATTGGGGGCTAATGTATCCAAACAGGGGGATATACCTACTAGAAAATCCTGTGACAGCGTGCCCAAAATAGTGCCAGCCGCAGAAGACTCATCCAGTATATCCCCTGTATAGTGCCAACTGCAGAAGACTCATCCAGTATATCCCCTGCATAGTGCCAGCCGCAGAGACCACACAAAGTGCCAGTCACAAAGAACTCATAGATCCCCTATATAATGCCAGTCACAGAGGACTCATAGATCCCTATATAATGCCAGTCACAAAGAACTCATAGATCCCCTATATAATGCCAGTCACAGAGGACTCATAGATCCCCTATACAATGCCAGTCACAGAGGACTCATAGATCCCTATATAATGCCAGTCACAAAGAACTCATAGATCCCCTATATAATGCCAGTCACAGAGGACTCATAGATCCCCTATATAATGCCAGTCACAGAGGGCTCATAGATCCCCTATATAATGCCAGTCACAGAGGACTCATAGATCCCCTATATAATGCCAGTCACAGAGGACTCATAGATCCCTATATAATGCCAGTCACAGAGGATCCATAGATCCCCTATATAATGCCAGTCACAGAGGACTCATAGATCCCTATATAATGCCAGTCACAGAGGATTCATAGATCCCCTATATAATGCCAGTCACAGAGGACTCATAGATCCCCTATATAATACCAGTCACAGAGGACTCATATATCCCTATATAATGCCAGTAACAGAGGACTCATAGATCCCCTATATAATGCCAGTCACAAAGAACTCATAGATCCCCTATATAATGCCAGTCACAGAGGGCTCATAGATCCCCTATATAATGCCAGTCACAGAGGACTCATAGATCCCCTATATAATGCCAGTCACAGAGGACTCATAGATCCCCTATATAATGCCAGTCACAGAGGACTCATAGATCCCTATATAATGCCAGTCACAGAGGATTCATAGATCCCCTATATAATGCCAGTCACAGAGGACTCATAGATCCCTATATAATGCCAGTCACAGAGGATTCATAGATCCCCTATATAATGCCAGTCACAGAGGACTCATAGATCCCCTATATAATACCAGTCACAGAGAACTCATAGATCCCCTATATAACGCCAGTCACAGAGGACTCATAGATCCCCTATATAATGCCAGTCACAGAGGACTCATAGATCCCCTATATAATGCCAGTCACAGAGGACTCATAGATCCCTATATAATGCCAGTCACAAAGGACTCATAGATCCCCTATATAATGCCAGTCACAGAGGATTCATAGATCCCCTATATAATGCCAGTCACAGAGGATTCATAGATCCCCTATATAATGCCAGTCACAGAGGACTCATGGATCCACTATATAATGTCAGTCACAGAGAACTCATGGATCCCCTATATAATTCCAGTCACAGAGGGCTCATAGATCCCTATATAATGCCAGTCACAGAGGACTCATAGATCCCTATATAATGCCAGTCACAGAGGACTCATAGATACCCTATATAATACGAGTCACAGAAGACTCATAGATCCCCTATATAATGCCAGTCACAGAGGACTCATAGATCCCTATATAATAGCAGTCACAGAAGGCTCATAGATCCCCTATATAATGCCAGTCACAGAACTCATAGATCCCTATATAATGCCAGTCACAGAGGACTCATAGATCCCCTATATAATGCCAGTCACAGAGAAATCATAGATCCCCTATATAATGCCAGTCATAGAGGACTCATAGATACCATATATAATACGAGTCACAGAGGACTCATAGATCCCCTATATAATGCCAGTCACAGAGGACTCATAGATCCCCTATATAATGCCAGTCACAGAGAATTCATAGATTCCCTATATAATGCCAGTCACAGAGGACTCATAGATCCCCTATATAATGCCAGTCACAGAGGACTCATAGATCCTCCTATATAATGCCAGTCACAGAGGACTCATAGATCCCTATATAATACGAGTCACAGAGGACTCATAGATCCCCTATATAATACGAGTCACAGAGGACTCATAGATCCCCTATATAATGCCAGTCACAGAGGACTCATAGATACCCTATATAATACGAGTCACAGAGGACTCATAGATCCCCTATATAATGCCAGTCACAGAGGACTCATTGATCCCTATATAATGCCAGTCACAGAGGACTCATAGATCCCCTATATAATGCCAGTCACAGAGGACTCATAGATCCTCCTATATAATGCCAGTCACAGAGGACTCATAGATCCCTATATAATGCCAGTCACAGAGGACTCATAGATCCTCCTATATAATGCCAATCACAGAGGAATCATAGATCCCTATATAATGCCAGTCACAGAGGACTCATAGATCCCTATATAATGCCAGTCAAAGATGACTCATAGATCCCCCATATAATGCCATTCACAGAGAACTCATAGATCCCATATATAATGCCAGTCACAGAGGACTCATAGATCCCCTATATAATACCAGTCACAGAGGACTCATAGATCCCCTATATAATACCAGTCACAGAGGACTCATAGATCCCCTATATAATGCCAGTCTCAGAGGACTCATAGATCCCCTATATAATGCCAGTCACAGAGAACTCATAGATTCCCTATATAATGCCAGTCACAGAGGACTCATAGATACCCTATACAATACGAGTCACAAATGACTCAGAGATCCCCTATATAATGCCAGTCACAGAGGACTCATAGATCCCTATGTAATAGCAGTCACAGAGGGCTCATAGATCCCCTATATAATGCCAGTCACAGAACTCACAGATCCCTATATAATGCCAGTCACAGAGGACTCATAGATCCCCTATGTAATGCCAGTCACAGAGGACTCATAGATCCCTATATAATGCCAGTCACAGAGGACTCATAGATCCCCCTATATAATGCCAGTCACAGAGGACTCATAGATCCCTATATAATGCCAGTCACAGAGGACTCATAGATCCCCCTATATAATGCCAGTCAAAGAGGACTCATAGATCCCTATATAATACCAGTCACAGAGGACTCATAGATCCCCTATATAATGCAAGTCTCAGAGGACTCATAGATCCCCTATATAATGCCAGTCACAGAACTCATAGATCCCTATATAATGCCAATCACAGAGGACTCATAGATCCCCTATATAATGCCAGTCATAGAGGACTCATAGATCCCCTATATAATGCCAGTCACAGAGGACTCATAGATCCCCTATATAATGCCAGTCCCAGAGGACTCATAGAACCCCTATATAATGCCAGTCACAGGGGGCTCATAGATCCCCTATATAATGACAGTCACAGGACTCATAAATCCCTATATAATGCCAGTCACAGATGACTCATAGATCCCCTATATAATGCCAGTCACAGAGGACTCATAGATCCCTATATAATGCCAGTCACAGAGGACTCATAGATCCCTTATATAATGCCAGTCCCAGAGGACTCATAGATCCCCTATATAATGCCAGTCCCAGAGGACTCATAGATCCCCTATATAATGTCAGTCACAGAGGGCTCATAGATCCCCTATATAATACCAGTCACAGAGGACTCATAGATCCCCTATATGATACCAGTCAATGAGGGCTCATAGATCCCCTATATAATGCCAGTCCCAGAGGACTCATAGATCAACTAAATAATGCCAGTCACAGAGGACTCATAGATCCCTATATAATGCCAGTCACAGAGGACTCATAGATCCCCTATATAATGCCAGTCACAGAGGACTCATAGATCCCCTATATAATACCAGTCACAGAGGACTCATAGATCCCTAATATAATGCCAATCACAGAGGACTCATATATCCCCTATATAATGCCAGTCACAGAGAACTCATAGATCCCTATATAATACCAGTAACAGAGGGCTCATAGATCCCTATATAATGCCAGTCACAGAGGACTCATAGATCCCCTATATAATGCCAGTCACAGAGGACTCATGGATTCCCTATATAATGCCAGTCACAGAGGACTCATAGATCCCTATATAATACCAGTCACAGAGGACTCATAGATCCCTATATAATGCCAGTCACAGAACTCATAGATCCCTATATAATGCCAGTCACACAGGAATCATAGATCCCTATATAATGCCAGTCACAGAGGACTCATAGATCCCCTATATAATGCCAGTCACAGAGGACTCATAGATCCCCTATATAATGCCAGCCACAGAACTCATAGATCCCCTATATAATGCCAGTCACAGAGGACTCATAGATCCCTATATAATGCCAGTCAAAGAACTCATAGATCCCCTATATAATGCCAGTCACAGAGGAATCATAGATCCCCTATATAATGTCAGTCACAGAGGACTCATAGATCCCCTATATAATGCCAGTAACAGAGGAATCATAGATCCCCTATATAATGCCAGTCAAAGAGGACTCATAGATCCTCTATATAATGCCAGTCACAGAGGACTCATAGATCCCCTATATAATACCCGTCACAGAGGACTCATAGATCGCCTATATAATGCCAGTCACAGATGACTCATAGATCCCCTATATAATGTCAGTCACAGAGGACTCATAAATCCCCTATATAATGTCAGTCACAGAGGACTCATAGATCCCCTATATAATGCCAGTCACAGAGGACTCATAGATCCCCTATATAATGCCAGTCACAGAGGACTCATAGATCCCCCTATATAATGCCAGTCCCAAAGGACTCATAGATCCCCTATATAATACCAGTCACAGAGGATTCATAGATCCCCTATATAATGCCAGTCACAGAGGACTCATAGATTCCCTATATAATACCAGTCACAGAGGACTCATAGATCCCTATATAATGCCAGTGACAAAGGACTCATATATCCCTATAAAATGCCAGTCATAGAGGACTCATAGATCCCCTATATAATGCCAGTCCCAGAGGACTCATATATCCCCTATATAATGCCAGTCCCAGAGGACTCATAGATCCCCTATATAATGCCAGTCACAGAGAACTCATAGATCCCCTATATAATGCCAGTCACAGAGGACTCATAGATCCCCTATATAATACCAGTCACAGAGGACTCATAGATCCCCTATATAATACCAGTCACAGAGGACTCATAGATCCCCTATATAATGCCAGTCACAGAGGACTCATAGATCCCTATATAATACCAGTCACAGAGGACTCATAGATTCCCTATATAATGCCAATCACAGAGGACTCATAGATCCCCTATATAATGCCAGTCACAGAGGACTCATAGATGCCCTATATAATAGCAGTCACAGAGGACTCATAGATCCCTATATAATGCCAGTCACAGAGTACTCATAGATCCCTATATAATGCCAATCACAGAGTACTCATAGATCCCCTATATAATGCCAGTCACAGAGGACTCATAGATCCCTATATAATACCAGTCACAGAGGACTCATAGATTTCCTATATATTGCCAATCACAGAGGGCTCATAGATCCCCTATATAATGCCAGTCACAGAGGACTCATAGGTCCCCTATATAATGCCAGTCACAGAGGACTCATAGATCCCCCTATATAATGCCAGTCAAAGAGGACTCATAGATCCCTATATAATAGCAGTCACAGAGGACTCATAGATCCCCTATATAATGCCAGCCAAAGAGGACTCATAGATCCCCTATATAATGCCTGTCACAGAGGACTCATAGATCCCCCTATATAATACCAGTCCCAAAGGACTCATAGATCCCCTATATAATATCAGTCACAGATGATTCATAGATCCCCTATATACTGCCAGTCACAGAGGACTCATAGATCCCCTATATAATACCAGTCACAGAGGACTCATAGATCCCTATATAATGCCAGTCACAGAGGACTCATATATCCCTATATAATCCCAGTCATAGAGGACTCATAGATCCCCCATATAATGCCAGTCACAGAGGACTCATAGATCCCCTATATAATGCCAGTCCCAGAGGACTCATAGATCCCCTATATAATGCCAGTCACAGAGGGCTCATAGATACCCTATATAATGCCAGTCACAGAGGACTCATAGATCCCCTATATAATGCCAGTCACAGAGGACTTATAGATCCCCTATATAATGCCAGTCACAGAGGACTCATAGATCCCTATATAATACCAGTCACAGAGGACTCATAGATTCCCTATATAATGCCAATCACAGAGGGCTCATAGATCCCCTATATAATGCCAGTCACAGAGGACTCATAGATCCCTATATAATGCCAGTCACAGAGGTCTCATAGATCCCTATATAATACCAGTCACAGAGGACTCATAAATTTCCTATATATTGCCAATCACAGAGGGCTCATAGATCCCCTATATAATGCCAGTCACAGAGGACTCATAGATTCCTATATAATAGCAGTCACAGAGGACTCATAGATCCCCTATATAATGCCAGTCACAGAGGACTCATAGATCCCTATATAATGCCAGTCACAGAGGACTCATAGATCCCCCTATATAATGCCAGTCCCAAAGGACTCATAGATCCCCTATATAATATCAGTCACAGATGATTCATAGATCCCCTATATACTGCCAGTCACAGAGGACTCATAGATCCCCTATATAATACCAGTCACAGAGGACTCATAGATCCATATATAATGCCAGTCACAGAGGACTCATATATCCCTATATAATCCCAGTCATAGAGGACTCATAGATCCCCTATATAATGCCAGTCACAGAGGACTCATAGATCCCCTATATAATGCCAGTCCCAGAGGACTCATAGATCCCCTATATAATGCCAGTCACAGAGGGCTCATAGATACCCTATATAATGCCAGTCACAGAGGACTCATAGATCCCCTATATAATGCCAGTCACAGAGGACTCATAGATCCCCTATATAATGCCAGTCACAGAGGACTCATAGATCCCTATATAATACCAGTCACAGAGGACTCATAGATTCCCTATATAATGCCAATCACAGAGGGCTCATAGATCCCCTATATAATGCCAGTCACAGAGGACTCATAGATCCCTATATAATACCAGGCACAGAGGACTCATAAATTTCCTATATATTGCCAATCACAGAGGGCTCATAGATCCCCTATATAATGCCAGTCACAGAGGACTCATAGATCCCTATATAATAGCAGTCACAGAGGACTCATAGATCCCCTATATGATGCCAGTCACAGAACTCATAGATCCCTATATAATGCCAGTCACAGAGGACTCATAGATCCCCTATATAATGCCAGTCACAGAGAACTCATAGATTCCCTATATAATACCAGTCACAGAGGGCTCATAGATACCCTATATAATGCGAGTCACAGAGGACTCATAGATCCCCTATATAATGCCAGTCACAGAGGACTCATAGATCCCTATATAATAGCAGTCACAGAGGACTCATAGATCCCCTATATGATGCCAGTCACAGAGGGCTCATAGAACCCCTATATAATGCCAGTCACAGGACTCATAGATCCCTATATAATGCCAGTCATAGAGGACTCATAGATCCCCTATATAATGCCAGTCAAAGAGGGCTCATAGATCCCTATATAATGCCAGTCACAGAGGACTCATAGATCCCTATATAATGCCAGTCACAGAGGACTCATAGATCCCCCATATAATGCCAGTCACAGAGGACTCATAGATCCCCTATAGAATGCCAGTCACAGAGGTCTCATAGATCCCCTATATAATGCCAGTCACAGGACTCATAGATCCCTATATAATGCCAGTCATAGAGGACTCATAGATCCCCTATATAATGCCAGTCACAGAGGGCTCATAGATCCCTATATAATGCCAGTCACAGAGGACTCATAGATCCCTATATAATGCCAGTCACAGAGGACTCATAGATCCCCCATATAATGCCAGTCACAGAGGACTCATAGATCCCCTATAGAATGCCAGTCACAGAGGACTCATAGATCCCCTATATAATGCCAGTCACAGAGGGCTCATAGATCCCCTATATAATGCCATTCACAGAGGACTCATAGATCCCTATATAATGCCAGTCACAGAGGACTCATAGATTCCCCATATAATGCCAGTCACAGAGGACTCATAGATCCCCTATATAATGCCAGTCACAGAGGACTCATAGATCCCTATATAATATCAGTCACAGATGATTCATAGATCCCCTATATACTGCCAGTCACAGAGGACTCATAGATCCCCTATATAATGCCAGTCCCAGAGGACTCATAGATCCCCTATATAATGCCAGTCACAGAGAGCTCATAGATACCCTATATAATGCCAGTCACAGAGGACTCATAGATCCCCTATATAATATCAGTCACAGATGATTCATAGATCCCCTATATACTGCCAGTCACAGAGGACTCATAGATCCCCTATATAATACCAGTCACAGAGGACTCATAGATCCCTATATAATGCCAGTCACAGAGGACTCATATATCCCTATATAATCCCAGTCATAGAGGACTCATAGATCCCCTATATAATGCCAGTCACAGAGGACTCATAGATCCCCTATATAATGCCAGTCCCAGAGGACTCATAGATCCCCTATATAATGCCAGTCATAGAGGACTCATAGATCCCCTATATAATGCCAGTCACAGAGGACTCATAGATCCCCTATATAATGCCAGTCACAGAGGACTCATAGATCCCTATATAATGCCAGTCACAGAGGACTCATATATCCCTATATAATCCCAGTCATAGAGGACTCATAGATCCCCTATATAATGCCAGTCACAGAGGACTCATAGATCCCCTATATAATGCCAGTCCCAGAGGACTCATAGATCTCCTATATAATGCCAGTCACAGAGAGCTCATAGATACCCTATATAATGCCAGTCACAGAGGACTCATAGATCCCCTATATAATGCCAGTCACAGAGGACTCATAGATTCCTATATAATAGCAGTCACAGAGGACTCATAGATCCCCTATATAATGCCAGTCACAGAGGACTCATAGATCCCTATATAATGCCAGTCACAGAGGACTCATAGATCCCCCTATATAATGCCAGTCCCAAAGGACTCATAGATCCCCTATATAATATCAGTCACAGATGATTCATAGATCCCCTATATACTGCCAGTCACAGAGGACTCATAGATCCCCTATATAATACCAGTCACAGAGGACTCATAGATCCATATATAATGCCAGTCACAGAGGACTCATATATCGCTATATAATCCCAGTCACAGAGGACTCATAGATCCCTATATAATAGCAGTCACAGAGGACTCATAGATCCCCTATATGATGCCAGTCACAGAACTCATAGATCCCTATATAATGCCAGTCACAGAGGACTCATAGATCCCCTATATAATGCCAGTCACAGAGAACTCATAGATTCCCTATATAATACCAGTCACAGAGGGCTCATAGATACCCTATATAATGCGAGTCACAGAGGACTCATAGATCCCCTATATAATGCCAGTCACAGAGGACTCATAGATCCCTATATAATAGCAGTCACAGAGGACTCATAGATCCCCTATATGATGCCAGTCACAGAGGGCTCATAGAACCCCTATATAATGCCAGTCACAGGACTCATAGATCCCTATATAATGCCAGTCATAGAGGACTCATAGATCCCCTATATAATGCCAGTCACAGAGGGCTCATAGATCCCTATATAATGCCAGTCACAGAGGACTCATAGATCCCTATATAATGCCAGTCACAGAGGACTCATAGATCCCCCATATAATGCCAGTCACAGAGGACTCATAGATCCCCTATAGAATGCCAGTCACAGAGGTCTCATAGATCCCCTATATAATGCCAGTCACAGGACTCATAGATCCCTATATAATGCCAGTCATAGAGGACTCATAGATCCCCTATATAATGCCAGTCACAGAGGGCTCATAGATCCCTATATAATGCCAGTCACAGAGGACTCATAGATCCCTATATAATGCCAGTCACAGAGGACTCATAGATCCCCCATATAATGCCAGTCACAGAGGACTCATAGATCCCCTATAGAATGCCAGTCACAGAGGACTCATAGATCCCCTATATAATGCCAGTCACAGAGGGCTCATAGATCCCCTATATAATGCCATTCACAGAGGACTCATAGATCCCTATATAATGCCAGTCACAGAGGACTCATAGATTCCCCATATAATGCCAGTCACAGAGGACTCATAGATCCCCTATATAATGCCAGTCACAGAGGACTCATAGATCCCTATATAATATCAGTCACAGATGATTCATAGATCCCCTATATACTGCCAGTCACAGAGGACTCATAGATCCCCTATATAATGCCAGTCCCAGAGGACTCATAGATCCCCTATATAATGCCAGTCACAGAGAGCTCATAGATACCCTATATAATGCCAGTCACAGAGGACTCATAGATCCCCTATATAATATCAGTCACAGATGATTCATAGATCCCCTATATACTGCCAGTCACAGAGGACTCATAGATCCCCTATATAATACCAGTCACAGAGGACTCATAGATCCCTATATAATGCCAGTCACAGAGGACTCATATATCCCTATATAATCCCAGTCATAGAGGACTCATAGATCCCCTATATAATGCCAGTCACAGAGGACTCATAGATCCCCTATATAATGCCAGTCCCAGAGGACTCATAGATCCCCTATATAATGCCAGTCATAGAGGACTCATAGATCCCCTATATAATGCCAGTCACAGAGGACTCATAGATCCCCTATATAATGCCAGTCACAGAGGACTCATAGATCCCTATATAATGCCAGTCACAGAGGACTCATATATCCCTATATAATCCCAGTCATAGAGGACTCATAGATCCCCTATATAATGCCAGTCACAGAGGACTCATAGATCCCCTATATAATGCCAGTCCCAGAGGACTCATAGATCTCCTATATAATGCCAGTCACAGAGAGCTCATAGATACCCTATATAATGCCAGTCACAGAGGACTCATAGATCCCCTATATAATGCCAGTCACAGAGGACTCATAGATCCCTATATAATGCCAGTCACAGAGGACTCATAGATCCCCCTATATAATGCCAGTCCCAAAGGACTCATAGATCCCCTATATAATATCAGTCACAGATGATTCATAGATCCCCTATATACTGCCAGTCACAGAGGACTCATAGATCCCCTATATAATACCAGTCACAGAGGACTCATAGATCCCTATATAATGCCAGTCACAGAGGACTCATATATCCCTATATAATCCCAGTCATAGAGGACTCATAGATCCCCTATATAATGCCAGTCACAGAGGACTCATAGATCCCCTATATAATGCCAGTCCCAGAGGACTCATAGATCCCCTATATAATGCCAGTCACAGAGGGCTCATAGATACCCTATATAATGCCAGTCACAGAGGACTCATAGATCCCCTATATAATGCCAGTCACAGAGGACTCATAGATCCCCTATATAATGCCAGTCACAGAGGACTCATAGATCCCTATATAATACCAGTCACAGAGGACTCATAGATTCCCTATATAATGCCAATCACAGAGGGCTCATAGATCCCCTATATAATGCCAGTCACAGAGGACTCATAGATCCCTATATAATACCAGTCACAGAGGACTCATAAATTTCCTATATATTGCCAATCACAGAGGGCTCATAGATCCCCTATATAATGCCAGTCACAGAACTCATAGATCCCTATATAATGCCAGTCACAGAGGACTCATAGATCCCCTATATAATGCCAGTCACAGAGAACTCATAGATTCCCTATATAATACCAGTCACAGAGGGCTCATAGATACCCTATATAATGCGAGTCACAGAGGACTCATAGATCCCCTATATAATGCCAGTCACAGAGGACTCATAGATCCCTATATAATAGCAGTCACAGAGGACTCATAGATCCCCTATATGATGCCAGTCACAGAACTCATAGATCCCTATATAATGCCAGTCACAGAGGACTCATAGATCCCCTATATAATGCCAGTCACAGAGAACTCATAGATTCCCTATATAATACCAGTCACAGAGGGCTCATAGATACCCTATATAATGCGAGTCACAGAGGACTCATAGATCCCCTATATAATGCCAGTCACAGAGGACTCATAGATCCCTATATAATAGCAGTCACAGAGGACTCATAGATCCCCTATATGATGCCAGTCACAGAGGGCTCATAGAACCCCTATATAATGCCAGTCACAGGACTCATAGATCCCTATATAATGCCAGTCATAGAGGACTCATAGATCCCCTATATAATGCCAGTCACAGAGGGCTCATAGATCCCTATATAATGCCAGTCACAGAGGACTCATAGATCCCTATATAATGCCAGTCACAGAGGACTCATAGATCCCCCATATAATGCCAGTCACAGAGGACTCATAGATCCCCTATAGAATGTCAGTCACAGAGGTCTCATAGATCCCCTATATAATGCCAGTCACAGAGGGCTCATAGATCCCCTATATAATGCCAGTCACATGACTCATAGATCCCTATATAATGCCAGTCATAGAGGACTCATAGATCACCTATATATTGCCAGTCACAGAGGGCTCATAGATCCCTATATAATGCCAGTCACAGAGGACTCATAGATCCCTATATAATGCCAGTCACAGAGGACTCATAGATACCCCATATAATGCCAGTCACAGAGGACTCATAGATCCCCTATAGAATGCCAGTCACAGAGGACTCATAGATCCCCTATATAATGCCAGTCACAGAGGGCTCATAGATCCCCTATATAATGCCATTCACAGAGGACTCATAGATCCCTATATAATGCCAGTCACAGAGGACTCATAGATTCCCCATATAATGCCAGTCACAGAGGACTCATAGATCCCCTATATAATGCCAGTCACGGAGGACTCATAGATCCCTATATAATGCCAGTCACAGAGGACTCATAGATCCCTATATAATGCCAGTAACAGAGGACTCATAGATCCCTATATAATGCCAGTCACAGAGGACTCATAGATCCCCCATATAATGCCAGTCACAGAGGACTCATAGATCCCCTATAGAATGCCAGTCACAGAGGACTCATAGATCCCCTATATAATGCCAGTCACAGAGGGCTCATAGATCCCCTATATAATGCCAGTCACAGAGGAATCATAGATCCCTATATAATGCCAGTCACAGAGGACTCATAGATCCCTATATAATGCCAGTCACAGAGGACTCATAGATCCCTATATAATGCCAGTAACAGAGGACTCATAGATCCCTATATAATGCCAGTCACAGAGGACTCATAGATCCCCCATATAATGCCAGTCACAGAGGACTCATAGATCCCCTATAGAATGCCAGTCACAGAGGACTCATAGATCCCCTATATAATGCCAGTCACAGAGGGCTCATAGATCCCCTATATAATGCCAGTCACAGAGGAATCATAGATCCCTATATAATGCCAGTCACAGAGGACTCATAGATCCCCTATATAATGCCAGTCACAGAGGAATCATAGATCCCTATATAATGCCAGTCACAGAGGACTCATAGATCCCTATATAATGCCAGTCACAGAGGACTCATAGATCCCTATATAATGCCAGTAACAGAGGACTCATAGATCCCTATATAATGCCAGTCACAGAGGACTCATAGATCCCCCATATAATGCCAGTCACAGAGGACTCATAGATCCCCTATAGAATGCCAGTCACAGAGGACTCATAGATCCCCTATATAATGCCAGTCACAGAGGGCTCATAGATCCCCTATATAATGCCAGTCACAGAGGAATCATAGATCCCTATATAATGCCAGTCACAGAGGACTCATAGATCCCCCTATATAATGCCAGTTAAAGAGGACTCATAGATCCCCTATATAATGCCAGTCAGAGGACTCATAGATCCCCTATATAATGCCAGTCACAGAGGACTCATAGATCCCTATATAATGCCAGTCACAGAGGTCTCATAGATTCCTATATAATACCAGTCACAGAGGACTCATAAATTTCCTATATATTGCCAATCACAGAGGGCTCATAGATCCCCTATATAATGCCAGTCACAGAGGACTCATAGATTCCTATATAATAGCAGTCACAGAGGACTCATAGATCCCCTATATAATGCCAGTCACAGAGGACTCATAGATCCCTATATAATGCCAGTCACAGAGGACTCATAGATCCCCCTATATAATGCCAGTCCCAAAGGACTTATAGATCCCCTATATAATATCAGTCACAGATGATTCATAGATCCCCTATATACTGCCAGTCACAGAGGACTCATAGATCCCCTATATAATGCCAGTCACAGGACTCATAGATCCCTATATAATGCCAGTCATAGAGGACTCATAGATCCCCTATATAATGCCAGTCACAGAGGGCTCATAGATCCCTATATAATGCCAGTCACAGAGGACTCATAGATCCCTATATAATGCCAGTCACAGAGGACTCATAGATCCCCCATATAATGCCAGTCACAGAGGACTCATAGATCCCCTATAGAATGTCAGTCACAGAGGTCTCATAGATCCCCTATATAATGCTAGTCACAGAGGACTCATAGATCCCCTATATAATGCCAGTCACAGAGGACTCATAAATCCCCTATATAATACCAGTCACAGAGGACTCATAGATCCCTAATATAATGCCAATCACAGGACTCATAGATCCCTATATAATGCCAGTCATAGAGGACTCATAGATCCCCTATATAATGCCAGTCACAGAGGACTCATAGATCCCCTATATAATGCCAATCACAGGACTCATAGATCCCTATATAATGCCAGTCATAGAGGACTCATAGATCCCCTATATAATGCCAGTCACAGAGGGCTCATAGATCCCTATATAATGCCAGTCACAGAGGACTCATAGATCCCTATATAATGCCAGTCACAGAGGACTCATAGATCCCCCATATAATGCCAGTCACAGAGGACTCATAGATCCCCTATAGAATGCCAGTCACAGAGGACTCATAGATCCCCTATATAATGCCAGTCACAGAGGGCTCATAGATCCCCTATATAATGCCATTCACAGAGGACTCATAGATCCCTATATAATGCCAGTCACAGAGGACTCATAGATTCCCCATATAATGCCAGTCACAGAGGACTCATAGATCCCCTATATAATGCCAGTCACAGAGGACTCATAGATCCCTATATAATATCAGTCACAGATGATTCATAGATCCCCTATATACTGCCAGTCACAGAGGACTCATAGATCCCCTATATAATACCAGTCACAGAGGACTCATAGATCCCTATATAATGCCAGTCACAGAGGACTCATATATCCCTATATAATCCCAGTCATAGAGGACTCATAGATCCCCTATATAATGCCAGTCACAGAGGACTCATAGATCCCCTATATAATGCCAGTCCCAGAGGACTCATAGATCCCCTATATAATGCCAGTCACAGAGGGCTCATAGATACCCTATATAATGCCAGTCACAGAGGACTCATAGATCCCCTATATAATGCCAGTCACAGAGGACTCATAGATCCCCTATATAATGCCAGTCACAGAGGACTCATAGATCCCTATATAATACCAGTCACAGAGGACTCATAGATTCCCTATATAATGCCAATCACAGAGGGCTCATAGATCCCCTATATAATGCCAGTCACAGAGGACTCATAGATCCCTATATAATACCAGTCACAGAGGACTCATAAATTTCCTATATATTGCCAATCACAGAGGGCTCATAGATCCCCTATATAATGCCAGTCACAGAGGACTCATAGATCCCTATATAATAGCAGTCACAGAGGACTCATAGATCCCCTATATGATGCCAGTCACAGAACTCATAGATCCCTATATAATGCCAGTCACAGAGGACTCATAGATCCCCTATATAATGCCAGTCACAGAGAACTCATAGATTCCCTATATAATATCAGTCACAGAGGGCTCATAGATACCCTATATAATGCGAGTCACAGAGGACTCATAGATCCCCTATATAATGCCAGTCACAGAGGGTTCATAGATCCCCTATATAATGCCAGTCACAGGACTCATAGATCCCTATATAATGCCAGTCACAGAGGACTCATAGATCCCCTATATAACGCCAGTCACAGAGGACTCATAGATCCCCTATATAATGCCAGTCACAGAGGACTCATAGATCCCTATATAATGCCAGTCACAGAGGTCTCATAGATCCCCTATATAATGCCAGTCACAGAGGGCTCATAGATCCCCTATATAATGCCAGTCACAGGACTCATAGATCCCTATATAATGCCAGTCATAGAGGACTCATAGATCCCCTATATAATGCCAGTCACAGAGGGCTCATAGATCCCTATATAATGCCAGTCACAGAGGACTCATAGATCCCTATATAATGCCAGTCACAGAGGACTCATAGATCCCCCATATAATGCCAGTCACAGAGGACTCATAGATCCCCTATAGAATGCCAGTCACAGAGGTCTCATAGATCCCCTATATAATGCCAGTCACAGAGGGCTCATAGATCCCCTATATAATGCCAGTCACATGACTCATAGATCCCTATATAATGCCAGTCATAGAGGACTCATAGATCACCTATATATTGCCAGTCACAGAGGGCTCATAGATCCCTATATAATGCCAGTCACAGAGGACTCATAGATCCCTATATAATGCCAGTCACAGAGGACTCATAGATCCCCCATATAATGCCAGTCACAGAGGACTCATAGATCCCCTATAGAATGCCAGTCACAGAGGACTCATAGATCCCCTATATAATGCCAGTCACAGAGGGCTCATAGATCCCCTATATAATGCCATTCACAGAGGACTCATAGATCCCTATATAATGCCAGTCACAGAGGACTCATAGATTCCCCATATAATGCCAGGCACAGAGGACTCATAGATCCCCTATATAATGCCAGTCACGGAGGACTCATAGATCCCTATATAATGCCAGTTACAGAGGACTCATAGATCCCTATATAATGCGAGTAACAGAGGACTCATAGATCCCTATATAATGCCAGTCACAGAGGGCTCATAGATCCCCTATATAATGCCAGTCACAGAGGAATCATAGATCCCTATATAATGCCAGTCACAGAGGACTCATAGATCCCCTATATAATGCCAGTCACATAGGACTCATAGATCCCCTATATAATACCAGTCACAGAGGACTCATAGATCACCTATATAATACCAGTCACAGAGGACTCATAGATCCCTATATAATGCCAGTCACAGAGGACTCATAGATCCCCCTATATAATGCCAGTCAAAGAGGACTCATAGATCCCCTATATAATGCCAGTCAGAGGACTCATAGATCCCCTATATAATGCCAGTCACAGAGGACTCATAGATCCCTATATAATGCCAGTCACAGAGGACTCATAGATCCCCTATATAATGCCAGTCACAGAGGACTCATAGATCCCCCTATATAATGCCAGTCACAGAGGACTCATAGATCCCCCTATATAATGCCAGTCAAAGAGGACTCATAGATCCCCTATATAATGTCAGTCAGGGGACTCATAGATCCCCTATATAATGCCAGTCACAGAGGACTCATAGATCCCTATATAATGCCAGTCACAGAGGACTCATAGATCCCCTATATAATGCCAGTCACAGAGGACTCATAGATCCCCTATATAATACCAGTCACAGAGGACTCATAGATCCCCTATATAATACCATTCACAGAGGACTCATAGATCCCCTATATAATACCAGTCACAGAGGACTCATAGATCCCTTTATTATGCCAGTCACAGAACTCATAGATCCCCTATATAATGCCAGTCACAGAGCAATCATAGATCCCTATATAATGCCAGTCACAGAGGACTCATAGATCCCCTATATATTGCCAGTCACAGAGGACTCATAGATCCCCTATAGAATGCCAGTCACAGAACTCATAGATCCCCTATATAATGCCAGCCACAGAGGACTCATAGATCCGTATATAATGCCAGTCACAGAATACTCATAGATCCCCAATATAATGCCAGTCACAGAGGACTCATATATCCCCTATATAATACCAGTCACAGAGGACTCATAGATCACCTATATAATGCCAGTCACAGAGGACTCATAGATCCCTATATAATGCCAGTCACAGAGGACTCATAGATCCCCTATATAATGCCAGTCACAGAGGACTCATAGATCCCCTATATAATACCAGTCACAGAGGACTCATAGATCCCCTATATAATACCAGTCACAGAGGACTCATAGATCCCCTATATAATACCAGTCACAGAGGACTCATAGATCCCTTTATAATGCCAGTCACTGAACTCATAGATCCCCTATATAATACCAGTCACAGAGGACTCATAGATCCCCTATATAATACCAGTCACAGAGGACTCATAGATCCCCTATATAATACCAGTCACAGAGGACTCATAGATCCCTTTATAATGCCAGTCACAGAACTCATAGATCCCCTATATAATGCCAGTCACAGAGGAATCATAGATCCCTATATAATGCCAGTCACAGAGGACTCATAGATCCCCTACATAACGCCAGTCACAGAGGACTCATAGATCCCCTATAGAATGCCAGTCACAGAACTCATAGATC
The DNA here is from genome assembly GCF_029499605.1 of Hyla sarda. Taxonomy (NCBI): domain Eukaryota; kingdom Metazoa; phylum Chordata; class Amphibia; order Anura; family Hylidae; genus Hyla; species Hyla sarda. The sequence goes on along the minus strand of NC_079196.1, from coordinate 5,899,097 downwards.
CCCTATATAATGCCAGTCACAGAGGACTCATAGATCCCTATATAATGCCAGTCACAGAGGACTCATAGATCCCCAATATAATGCCAGTCACAGAGGACTCATAGATCCCCTATATAATACCAGTAACAGAGGACTCATAGATCCCTATATAATGCCAGTCACAGGGGACTCATAGATCCCTATATAATGCCAGTCACAGAGGACTCATAGATCCCCTATATAACGCCAGTCACAGAGGACTCATAGATCCCCTATATAATGCCAGTCACAGAGGACTCATAGATCCCCTATATAATGCCAGTCACAGAGGACTCATAGATCCCCTATATAATGCCAGTCACAGAGGACTCATAGATCCCCTATATAATACCAGTCACAGAGGACTCATAGATCCCCTATATAATACCAGTCACAGAGAACTCATAGATCCCTATATAATGCCAGTCACAGAGGACTCATAGATCCCTTTATAATGCCAGTCACAGAGGATTCATAGATCCCATATAATGCCAATCACAGAGGACTCATAGATCCCTATATAACGCCAGTCACAGAGGACCCATAGATCCCTATATAATGCCAGTCACAGAGGACTCATAGATCCCTATATAATGCCAATCACAGAGGACCCATAGATCCCTATATAATGCCAGTCAAAGAGGACTCATAGATCCCTATATAATGCCAGTCACAGAGGACTCATAGATCCCCTTTATAATGCCAGTCAAAGAGGACTCATAGATCCCCTATATAATGCCAGTCACAGAGAACTCATAGATCCCCTATATAATGCCAGTCACAGAGGACTCATAGATCCCCTATATAATACCCGTCACAGAGGACTCATGGATCCCCTATATAATGCCAGTCACAGAGGACTCATAGATCCCTATATAATGCCAGTCACAGAGGACTCATAGATCCCCTATATAAAGCCAGTCACAGAGGACTCATAGATCCCCTATATAATGCTAGTCACAGAGGACTCATAGATCCCCTATATAAAGCCAGTCACAGAGGACTCATAGATCCCCTATATAATGCTAGTCACAGAGGACTCATAGATCCCCCTATATAATGCCAGTCACAGAGGACCCATAGATCCCCTATATAATGCTAGTCACAGAGGACTCATAGATCCCCTTTATAATACCAGTCACAGAGGATTCATAGATCCCCTATATAATACCAGTCACAGAGGACTCATAGATCCCCCTATATAATGCCAGTCACAGAGGACTCATAGATCCCTATATAATAGCAGTCACAGAGGACTCATAGATCCCCTATATAATGCCAGTCACAGGGGACTCATAGATCCCTATATAATGCCAGTCACAGAGGACTCATAGATCCCCCTATATAATGCCAGTCACAGAGGACTTATAGATCCCTATATAATGCCAGTCACAGAGGACTCATAGATCCCCTATATAATGCCAGTCACAGAGGACTCATAGATCCCTATATAATACCAGTCACAGAGGACTCATAGATCCCTATATAATGCCAGTCACAGAGGACTCATAGATCCCTATATAATGCCAGTCACAGAGGACTCATAGATCCCCTATATAATGCCAGTCACAGAGGACTCATAGATCCCTATATAATACCAGTCACAGAGGACTCATAGATCCCCTATATAATACCAGTCACAGAGGACTCATAGATCCCCTATATAATACCAGTCACAGAGGACTCATAGATCCCCTATATAATGCCAGTCACAGAGTACTCATAGATCCCTATATAATGCCAGTCACAGTGCCTCTCTATAGTGGGGTACCAAATACAGAGACCCCTATACATTATTATGTTTATACTGTAAGACAATATTGTGCAGAGAAGAGAAACAATTCTTAATACTGAGCAGTAAAATATATATATATAAGATAAAGCGCTGTGACTCATGGACATAATCCTGTACAGTCTCTAGTAACACAACGCCCCCTGCAGGATGGTGACTGGATGACATACAATTGTTTATTATTATGTCCTGTATCCCCTGCTATGTAATTAATTGTATTTGTTCTCTCACCTGTATTCTATCTATCTCATATCTATCTATCTATCTATCTCATATCTATCTATCTCATATCTATCTATCTCATATTTATCTATCTCATATCTATCTATCTATCTATCTATCTCATATCTATCTATCTATCTCATATCTATCTATCTCATATCTATCTATCTATCTCATATTTATCTATCTCATATCTATCTATCTATCTATCTATCTATCCCATATCTATCTATCTCTCTCTCTCATATCTATCTATCTATCCATCTCATATCTATCTATCTCATATCTATCTATCTATCTCATATCTATCTATCTATCTATCTATCTATCTATCTATCTCATATCTATCTATCTCATATCTATCTATCTATCTATCTCATATCTATCTATCTATCTCATATCTATCTATCTATTTCATATCTATCTCATATCTATCTATCTATCTATCTATCTATCTCATATCTATCTATCTATCTATCTATCTATCTATCTATCTATCTCTCTCATATCTATTGGCCTCTTTCAGGCAGTTGTAGTTGCAGTGAGATCTCCATGACGTTTTGTTCTGTTGTTCTATGGCTCAGGGGGCGATTTTCTTCCTCTGTACTTTCTCGCTCTTTGTTATAATTTCCGTGTTAGAAATTTCATAATAACTTTAATTAAATTAGAATTTCAATAAAGACCTGTGGAAATGCATCTAATAAGCCCCCAGAAGGAATGACGGGGACGGATCCTTCATTATATTCTGATGTTTATACGGAGGCGCCGGCGTCTTATTGTTCTTATAACCGTCTCTTATTATATCTACAGATAACCCAGAGCTGGATCCAGAAATCTCCACCATAAAGTCTATCGGCTTTGTGGGATGTCTGTCTTCTGTCCAGTACAACCAAGTGGCTCCTCTTAAAGCGGCACTCCGACACCCCAGTCTGGCCCCGGTCACAGTCACTGGTTCTCTGACTGAATGCAGCTGCGGATCGGTCAGTGAGAGCGACCTGAGTACGATCACCACCACCTACTCCTCCTCAGGTACCGTATACCTTCCCTCTATTCCAGACTCCATCAGTACCAGCAGCTATTCCTCCTGCTCTCTACATAAGCATGCACACTCAGTTCAGCTGAGCATACATGTGTTCTGAGGAGAGAGAGGGGAGCAAGCAGATATGATAGATATGAAATAGACAAATATGAGATAGATAGATAGATAGATAGATAGATATGAGATAGATAGATAGATAGATAGATAGATAGATAGATAGATAGATATGAGATAGATATGAGATAGATAGATAGATATGAGATAGATAGATAGATATGAGATAGATAGATAGATAGATATGAGATAGATAGATATGAGATAGATAGATATGAGATAGATAGATCTGAGATAGATAGATATGAGATAAATAGATAGATATGAGATAAATAGATAGATATGAGATAGATAGATAGATAGATAGATAGATAGATAGATAGATAGATATGAGATATAGATATGAGATAGATAGATGGATAGATAGATAGATAGATAGATAGATAGATATGAGATAGATAGATAGATATGAGATAGATAGATAGATATGAGATAGATAGATATGAGATAGATAGATATGAGATAGATAGATATGAGATAAATAGATATATATGAGATAGATAGATATGAGATAGATAGATATGAGATATAGATATGAGATAGATAGATGGATAGATAGATAGATATGAGATAGATAGATATGAGATAGATATGAGATAGATAGATAGCTATGAGATATAGATATGAGATAGATAGATGGATAGTTAGATAGATATGAGATAGATAGATAGGAGATAGATAGATAGATAGATAGGACATAGATAGATAGATAGATAGATAGATAGATAGGAGATAGATAGGTAGATAGATAGATAGATATGAGATAGATAGACAGATATGAGATAGATACATGTGAGATAGATAAATATGAGATAGATAGATAGATAGATAGATATGAGATAGATATATAGATATGAGATAGATAGATAGATAGATATGGGATAGATATGAGATAGATATGAGATAGATAGATAGATAGATAGATAGATATGAGATAGATAGATATGAGATAGATAGGTAGATAGATAGATATGAGATAGATAGACAGATATGAGATAGATACATGTGAGATAGATAAATATGAGATAGATAGATAGATAGATAGATATGAGATAGATATATAGATATGAGATAGATAGATAGATAGATAGATATGGGATAGATATGAGATAGATAGATATGAGATAGATAGATATGATATAGATATGAGATAGATAGATAAGAGATAGATAGATAGATAGATAGATAGATAGATAGATAGATAGATATGAGATAGATAGATAGATATGAGATAGATAGATAGATAGATAGATATGGGATAGATATGAGATAGATAGATAGATATGATATAGATATGAGATAGATAGATATGAGATAGATAGATAGATAGATAGATAGATATGAGATAGATAGATAGATAGATAGATAGATATGAGATAGATAGATAGATAGATAGATATGGGATAGATATGAGATAGATAGATATGATATAGATATGAGATAGATAGATATCTATCTATCTATAGGTTGCCTACACGTCTTTGGAATAAATCACATTTTTTTTGCTGACACCTGGTGTGCCACTGTCCATTTAATTTTTCTAGATAGATAGATAGATAGATATGGGATAGATATGAGATAGATAGATATGAGATAGATATATATAGACACAGTAGATAGATATGAGTTAGATAGATATGAGATAGATAGATAGATAGATATGAGATATATAGATAGATAGATATGAGATCGATAGAGAGATAGAGAGATAGATAGATATGAGATAGATATGAGATATAGATAGATAGATATGAGATAGATAGATAAATATGAGATAGATAGATATGAGATAGATAAATAAATAGATAGATAATATATATATATATATATATATATATATATATATATATATATATATTAGATAGATATGAGATAGAGAGATATGAGATAGATAGATATGAGATAGATCGATATTAGATATATATGAGATAGATAGATAGAGAGATAGATATGAGATAGATAGATATGAGATAGATAGATAGATAGATATTAGATAGATATATATGATATAGATAGATATGAGATAGATAGATATGAAATAGATAGATAGATATTAGATAGATAGATATGAGATAGATAGATATGAGATAGATAGATATGAGAGATAGATAGATATGAGAGATAGATAGATATGAAATAGATAAATAGATATTAGATAGATATATATGATATAGATAGATAGATATGAGATAGATAGATATGAGATAGATAGATAGATAGATAGATATGAGATAGATAGATATGAGATAGATAGATAGATAGATAGATAGATAGATATGAGATAGATAGATAGATAGATAGATATGAGATAGATAGATATGAGATAGATAGATAGATAGATAGATAAATAGATATGAGATAGATAGATATGAGATAGATAGATATGAGATAGATAGATAGATATGAGATAGATAGATATGAGATAGATAGATAGATAGATATGAGATAGATAGATATGAGATAGATAGATATGAGATAGATAGATATGAGATAGATAGATAGATAGATAGAGATGAGATAGATAGATAAATATGAGATAGATAGATATGAGATAGATATATACATAAATGGATATGAGAGATAGATATGAGATAAAAATCTTTTTTAATATGTTCCCCCATGATTTTTTATTAATTGTAACTTAATTTTACAACCGTTTTAAAAACTAAAAAAATAAATAAATAAATAAAAATAAATAAATAAGCAATTTTACAGAAAAAAAAATTCTGCTGAAAAAAATTGCGTGGAAAGAAAAGTGAAATTTACTATATTCCATCACAATTTCCACCGTGCGAGTGCAGAAGTGCGCCAAATTCCATGTGTATAGAACTGAAGGTGATATGGGGGAGGGGTCAGGATTTACAGACCTCATCATCTCTACACGTTAATGTCCTATTATTCCTACGTGACGCCTTTAATTGCGGCCGGTCGGCGATAATGAGTTCAGTAATGAGGAACATTTACGAAGACTCATCAATATTTACCGTATCGACCCAAACAATATAAATCCATCTCTGCTGCACCGTATGGGCGATACGAGGAGCGGCGCTGATGATCTCCGGGTCTAATGAGAGACTCTAATACTGACAGAGCGCTGCGGCGGGTGCGGTGGACGGTGAGCAGCAGGGAGACGCAACTGCAGAGGTGACGGAAAGACGCACGTTCATCGTCCCGCAGAAATAGGTTATCGGTATGAACAGCGACAAACCTTAAAAAACTGCGTTTATTGTGTGCACCTACATCCTTGTATATGTAAATATGAAATGTTCTAAAAACGGACACGGACTGTAACACGGGGCGATTAGATGTTATGAATCAATTCACATTGATAAATGGTTGTAAGTGCGTTTTCCCGAATAATTGATAATTGGGGGGGGGGGGGGGGGGGTTCTAGTCACTTAGATGCATGTATGTCATGTGACTAGAAAATACACGCGCCCAATTATCAATTATTCGGGAAAACGCATTTACAACAATTTATCAATGTGAATCGATTCATAACATCTAATCGGCAGGATGGACTAATTAGGTGAACGGACATAACAGGGAAGTGAATATATCCATATATATGAATAACTTAATTAATCAAATAAATTATATATTAAAAATAAATAAATAAGAAAAATAAATAAATATATTTATTACATTTATACGTAGAGAGAGAGAGAGAGAGAGAGAGAGAGAGAGAGAGAGAGAGAGAGAGAGTTAAATTTAAATAAATAAATAAATAAATACATTAATTAATTATTTAATTTCATTTGTTTATTTATTAATGAGTTAAAATTAGTTTCCAACCTTTTCCGGCATCAACCCTTTAATCATGATGTGTAACAAATGAGTATATTTGCCCCTTTTCCACTCTTGTACATAGGCCAGTGTTTCCAACAAGGGTGCCTCCAGCTGTTACGGAACTACAACTCCCAGCAGGCCCGTACAGCCTTCGGCTGTCCGGGCCTGCTGGGAATTGTAGTTCCGTAACAGCTGGAGGCACCCTTGTTGGAAACACTGCTGTAGGCTGTATCCAGTATTGCAGCACATGTGAAATTTGGCGGAGCTGCAATTCTAGATAGTGACCATTAGTAAAAGTGGCGCTGTCTTTGAAGAGGTGAATAGAGAAGTGAGTGCATGTGCTTCCATCTATGGGGTCTCCTGGATAACTAATCCCCCCCGACTATGTCTAAGATCATAAAGACTCTGAATCCGCAGTCAGTCATGGGGATATTTTGTCTCTTCAGATCCCTTCGGGAAGACGGATGACCGGGAGCCCCTGACTAATGAGATGAGGAGCGGTCCGGCAGTCATAGGAGGTAAGGAGCCGTCTCTGTATCGCCGATTGGATACACATCTCCCTGCAGTTTTGCATTTGTTACATAGAACAAAACACAATGCAGCTGAAGGGAGTGCAATTAATAAAAGAAATGTTCCAAAAATATATGTATCCGTGTGAAATGAGCTGATGAGGAGCCAATACTCATCCTGTGTCCCCAATACTCACTGTGTCCCCAATACTCACCCTGTGTCCCCAATACTCACTCTGTGTCCCCAATACTCACCCAGTGTCCCCAATACTCACCATGTGTCCCCAATACTCACCCTGTGTCCCCAATACTCATCCTGTGTCCCCAATACTCACCCTGTGTCCCCAATACTCACCCTGTGTCCCCAATACTCACCATGTGTCCCCAATACTCACCCTGTGTCCCCAATATTCACCGTGTCCCCAATACTCACTCTGTGTCCCCAATACTCACCCTGTGTCCCCAATACTCATTCTGTGTCCCCAATACTCACCGTGTCCCCAATACTCACCCTGTGTCCCCAATACTCACCATGTGTCCCCAATACTCACCCTGTGTCCCCAATACTCACCCAGTGTCCCCAATACTCAACCTGTATCCCCAATACTCACCGTGTCCCCAGTACTCACCCTGTGTCCTCAATACTCACCGTGTCCCCAGTACTCACCCTGTGTCCCCAATACTCACCCTGTGCCTCAATACTCACCATGTGCCTCCAATACTCACCCAGTGTCCCCAATACTCACCCAGTGTCCCCAATTCTCACCCTGTGTCCCTGATACTCACCCTGTGTCCCCGATACTCACCCAGTGTCCCCGATACTCACCCTGTATCCCCGATACTCACTGTGTGTCCTGAATACTCCCCCTGTATCCCCAATACTCACCCTGTGTCCCCAGTACTCACCCTGTGCTCCAATACCCACCCTGTGCCCCAATACTCACCCTGTGCCCCAATACTTACCATGTCCCCAAGACTCACACTGTATCCCCAGTACTGACCCTGTGTCTCCAATACTCACCATGTTTCCCCAATACTCACCCTGTGTCCCCAATACTCACCCTGTATCCCCAATACTCACCCTGTGTCTGAATACTCCCCCTGTGTCCCCAATACTCACCCCGCATCCCCAATACTCAATTTGTGTTCCCAATACTCTCCATGTGCCCCAATACTTACCCTGTTTCCCCAATACTCACCCTGTGTCCCCAATACTCACCCTGTGTCTGAATACTCATCCTGCGTCCCCAATACTCACCCTGTGTTCCCAATACTCACCCTGTGTCCCCAATATTCACCCTGTATCCCCAATACTCACCCTGTGTCCCCAATACTCACCCTGTGTCCCCTATACTCAACTTGTGTCCCTAATACTCACCCTGTATCCCCAATACTCACCCTGTGTCCCAATACTCACCCTGTGTCCCCAATATTCACCCTGTATCCCCAATACTCACCCTGTGTCCCAATACTCACCCTGTGTCCCCAATACTCACCCTGTATCCCCAATACTCACCCTGTGTCCCAATACTCACCCTTTGTCCCAATACTCACCATGCTTCCCCAATACTCACCCTGCATCCCCTCTTCTCTCTCTTTCCAGGTGTCATTGCGGTGACAATATTCATAATTTTTTGCATTGTGGCGATAATGACAAAAATTCTTTACCAACACAAAAAGACTCACGGGAAGAGTCAGTCCAAGGAGAAGGAGTATCCGGGCAGCATGGACTATCCCTTCAGGAACGAGATGGACTTACAGAACACCGTCAGCGAGTGCAAAAAGGAGTATTTTATCTGAGACTCGCTTTCTACGTCACCCGGTTTGTCTTTTTTCCCCTTTTTTGCAGTTTTTTTTCTTTCTAGCGATTTCTCAATGTCGGTTCCCTGGGAAGGAATGAGAGGAAGGTGACGGATGTCTTCAGTCCTTTCTTGAAGGCTCCTGCCTCGTGTCTGGGGACCGAGACGCCACGTTGCTCCAGTTTTATAAATGGCTTTCAGCACTTCGCGGGGCTGCGACAGCGAGGGACGGTCCCTGAGTGGCGGGAGGAAGACATCATGGTCATGGATGGCAGAGGATACATTGTAACACATCCAAGTGATACCTTCTAGATACAGAGATGATCTGCGACTTGGCCCCCGAAGCCCCTCGCGGTCACACCGAGCTTTACCGGACCCATCACTCCTCACTATTACAAGGACACTCATATATATAGGACTTACCTGCTTCTTAGGCCAAAATTAGAGTTTAAGGTAAATATTCTTATATTAAGAATCAACTTCTATAGAAGATCACGGACTTTGTACTGAACGTACGGGACGCAGCAGCTGATGGCGGATGATGGGGAAGGAATCCTTTCATTACTATTACCCTCCATCTTTAGAGCACCCGCTAACAATCAGAGGACAACTATCATGTTGCTCACAGATGATGCTCTGTACAGACACTGAACAAGCAGGGGTCGCTGTATTTGTAGTGAACCCCAGGTTTCGGGGTTTGGGGGGCTTCAGCTTTATGGAATTGTATTATGCAATTGTCTATTATATGGCATTGAGCAGAAGCTACAACGGGGAATACAGCTTCCTGCCACCTTTAGGGGGCACTAGAGAGGCCTCAGGTGGACCAGGTAAATGTGAGGACTTTAAAGGGGAACTCCACTGGAAATTATTTTTATTTTTTTTCTAAATCAACTGGTGCCAGAAAGTTAAACAGATTTGTAAAATTGCTTCCATTTAAAAATCTTAATCCTTCCAGTACTTATCAACTGCTGTATGCTCCACAGGAAGTTGTGTAGTTCTTTCCAGTCTGAACACAGTGCTCTTTGCTGACACCTCTGTCCATGTCAGGCATTTTCCGGAGCAGGAGAGATTTGCTATGGGGATTTGCTCCTACTCTGGACAGTTTCTGACATGGACAGAGGTGTCAGCAGAGAGCACTGTGGTCAGACGACAGAAAAAAAAAAAAAGAATTTCCTGTGGAGCATACAACAGCTGATAAGTACTGAAAGGATTAAGATTTTTAAATTGAAGTAATTTAAAAATCTGTTAAACTTTCTGGCGCCAATTGATTTAGAATTTTTTTTTCTCCAGAGGAGTACCCCTTTAAATCTCTTCCTGCTCTTCTATTCTTGGTTTGAATGGCTCCGTATTTTGCTAATGAATTTAAGAATTTCCCATTATGCAATCTATTATTATAAAAGGGGGGGGGGGGGGGGGATAGTATATAGGGGCCATCTGGGAGATAGAGAAGCATTGTTGCTTTCTTTCACAGAAACAGCACCACTCTGGTCCTCAGGTTGTGTGTGGTATTGCACTTAGTTCCATTAAAGGGGTGCTCCGGTGGAAAAAATTATTATTATTATTATTATTATTTTTATTTTATTTTTTAAATCAACTAATGCCAGAAAGTTCCTGACACGGACAAAGGTGTCAGCAGAGAGCACTATGGACAAGACAAAAATAAATTAAAAAAAGAAAAGAATTTCCTCCATAACATACAGCTGCTAATACGTACTGAAAGGATTACGATTTTTAAATAGAAGTAATTTACAAATCTGTTTTAATTTTCTGGCGCCAGTTCATTTAAAAAAAAAAAAAAAAAAAAAGTTTTCTACCCCAGTACCCCTTTAAAGGGGAACTACCGTGGAAAACTTTTTTTTTTTTTTTTTTAAATCAACTGGTGCCAGAAAGTTAAACAGATTTGTAAATCACTTCTATAAAAAAAAATCTTAATCCTTCCAGTACTTTTTAGGGGCTGTATATTACAGAGAAATCCGAAAAAAGAAATGCATTTCCTGTGATGTCCTGACCACAGTGCTCTCTGCTGACATCTCTGTCCATTTTAGGAACTGGATAAAATCCTCTTAGCAAACATATGCTTCTCTGGACAGTTCCTAAAATGGACAGCAGAGGTCAGCAGAGAGCACTGTGGTCAGGACATCACAGGAAATGCATTTCTTTTTTCGGATTTCTCTTTAGTATATAGCCCCTAAAGTGTACTGGAAGGATTAAGATTTTTTAATAGAAGTGATTTACAAATCTGTTTAACTTTCTGGCACCAGTTGATTAAAAAAAAAAAAAGTTTTCCACGGTAGTACCCCTTTAAAGTGAATGGAGCCAAGTTGTAATACGACACATGACCTGAAGACAGGGGTGGAGCTGTTTTTGAGAAAATTTTTTTTTTTTTTTCCTGATACTTGTTAACCCTATTAACATTGTTTATGAAGAAGTTGGATTGTCCGATCCTGTAGTGGTCCTCCAGCTGTTCGGAGACCACAGAAAACATTGATCAATGCAATTGTAATGAAGTCGATAGAAGCATTGTCTCCTTAGAGCAATGTTTCCCAACCAGGGCGCCTCCAGCTGTGGCCAAACTACAACGCCCAGCATGCCCGGACAGCCTTTGGCTGTCCAGGCATGCTGGGCGTTGTAGTTTGGCCACAGCTGGAGGTGCCCTAGTTGGGAAACACTGCCTTAGAGGGACTGTACGATTAGAGTCTTGGACGGGTAGACATTGCTTGTACCTGTAGTCCTCCCAGTTAGGTTGTATTTGGAGACTTATGGGATTCTAGAATGTGCCGGAGACAAGAGTTTATAACAGGAAATATCGTATTTTTGATGGAAAAAAAACTTATATTCCATAGATGACGCTATAGATAAAGGAACGGGCTGGATTTATTTTTGCACAGATGAGAATGGAAACAATATATTATTTTGTATCAATGTATTCCTGGGGACTCGTGTCCCGGTATTACCCCCAGCTAGTGCAGAATGGATATGGATTTATAGAGGTAATTACTGGAATTACACAATCACTGTTGCTATTTTTATTTATTTATTTTCTATTTATTTATTTATTTATGTTTTTAAACTGCACCAAATTGTCCTCAGGTTGTTTGTGGTTTTGCAGCTCAGTTGAATTGAAGATAATGGAGCCAAGTTGTAGTACCACACACAACCTGAGGACAGGAGTGGCGCTGTCTTAGTAGGAAGCTGCTGTGTTTTACCCTGGAGGATGTTGTGTATTCTATTTGTAATTTTTTTTTTCTTTTTGGAGAGAAGGGCTCCACATATATTAGGGCATATATTTTAGGACTGACCACATAGTATATTGGAGGTTGACACCTGTTCTATATAGGGTATGGGGTGGGGGGGTCCACAATGGAAGATAAAACCTGTTCTTAAGAGGGTAATGGGGTGGGGGTCCACATTGGGGGTAGGCATCTGTTCTATATGGAGGTAATGGGGTGGGGGTCCACATTGGAGGTTGGCATCTGTTCTATATGGAGGTAATGGGGTGGGGGTCCACATTGGAGGTTGGTATCTGTTCTATATAGATGTAATGGGGTGGGGGGTCCACATTGGGGGTTGTCATCTGTTCTATATAGAGGTAATGGGGTGGGGGTCCACATTGGGGGTTGCCATCTGTTCTATATAGAGGTAATGGGGTGGGGGTCCACATTGGGGGTAGGCATCTGTTCTATATAGAGGTAATGGGGTGGGGGTCCACATTGGAGGTTGACATCTGTTCTATATAGAGGTAATGGGGTGGGGGTCCACATTGGGGGTAGGCATCTGTTCTATATAGAGGTAATGGGGTGGGGGTCCACATTGGAGGTTGACATCTGTTCTATATAGAGGTAATGGGGAGGGGGTCCACATTGGAGGTTGGCATCTGTTCTATATAGAGGTAATGGGGTGGGGGTCAACATTGGAGGTTGGCATCTGTTCTATATAGAGGTAATGGGGTGGGGGTCCACATTGGAGGTTGGCACCTATTCTATATAGAGGTAATGGGGTGGGGGTCCACATTGGAGGTTGGCATCTGTTCTATATGGAGGTAATGGGGTGGGGGTCCACATTGGAGGTTGGCATCTGTTCTATATAGAGGTAATGGGGTGGGGGTCCACATTGGGGGTTGCCATCTGTTCTATATAGAGGTAATGGGGTGGGGGTCCACATTGGGGGTTGCCATCTGTTCTATATAGAGGTAATGGGGTGGGGGTCCACATTGGGGGTAGGCATCTGTTCTATATAGAGGTAATGGGGTGGGGGTCCACATTGGAGGTTGGCACCTATTCTATATAGAGGTAATGGGGTGGGGGTCCACATTGGAGGTTGGCATCTATTCTATATAGAGGTAATGGGGTGGGGGTCCACATTGGGGGTTGGCATCTGTTCTATATAGAGGTAATGGGGTGGGGGTCCACATTGGGGGTTGGTATCTGTTCTATATAGAGGTAATGGGGTGGGGGTCCACATTGGGGGTAGGCATCTGTTCTATATAGAGGTAATGGGGTGGGGGTCCACATTGGAGGTTGGCACCTATTCTATATAGAGGTAATGGGGTGGGGGTCCACATTGGGGGTTAGTATCTGTTCTATATAGAGGTAATGGGGTGGGGGTCCACATTGGGGGTTGCCATCTGTTCTATATAGAGGGAATGGGGAGGGGGTCCACATTGGGGGTAGGCATCTGTTCTATATAGAGGTAATGGGGTGGGGGTCCACATTGGGGGTTGCCATCTGTTCTATATAGAGGTAATGGGGTGGAGGTCCACATTAGAGGCTGACATATGTCTTGGCATGCTGGGAGTTGTAGTTCCCCAGTAAGTAAGCTGTTTCGGGTTGGAGATCACTGCTTTAAGTCCTCATTCTATTGAGTATCTTTACAAGCTGATTCGGTCTCATGTGACGACTCCGATTCCCTCAGAGCTGTATTCACACTTCTGCTGCGGATCCCTTGATCGGGGAACTGTGGGATGACCGTGAGTCACGTTTTGCAACATTGCGATTTTGCAGCTGTTTTTTTCAGGGCATGATGGGACTTGTAGTTTTGCAACATCTATCGTAAAAGTCATCATCTTCGAATCATTCATTTTTTTTAAATAACTTAAACAAACTGACTTGGCCTCACATATCGACTTAAAGGGTTACTCCGCTACCCAGGGTCCGGAACATTGAGTTCCGAACGCTGTGTGCGGGCCTCCATGTTCACGCTCGCCCCCTCGTGACGTCACCTCCCGCCTCCTCAATGCAAGTCTATGGGACGGGGCGTAACGGCCGCCGCGACCCCTTCCCATAGACTTTCACTGAGGCGGTGTGGCCGTGACGTCACGAGGGGGTGAGCGTGAACATGGAGGCCCGCACACAGCGTTCGGAACTCAATGTTCTGGACACTGGAGAGCGGAGTAATGCAGATTTATTGCAGATTCAGATTCCCCATTGAAGTAAATAAGGAAAATCCCGAGTAAATTTACAGAATATCCACAACATATATAGACACACGGCTCAGCAGGTCGGGATTTTCTGCAGATGTTTTTTTTTTTCTTTGTTTGTTTGTTTATTTATTTGTTTATTTGTTTGTTTGTTTATTTATTTATTTCTAAAAACCACATCCACTACTCCTATTATAATACGGAGTAAATTAGGAATCCGCTGTGAAAAAATTGTTACAATTTAGTTTTTTCTCCCACTTTCTTGTCATTTGCATATCAGCATATCATTAACATATCTATTCATCCTGTGATTTCAATAATGCCTCACTTTTTCCTTCCTGGTGTTAAAATTTCAATGTAGAGAGGAGTGTAACTAAAACAACCATGCGTACGTTTACTTACACAGAAATCATGAAGGTTTTTTTTTTTTTTTTGTAACGTTTCTTATAAACATAGATCACAATCCTTTAAATGGGCACTCTCATTAAAAAAATTTTTGCTATTGCACTCCTTATGGTAAATAAAAAATATTTCTAATATACTTTGTTAAAAAAAAAAATGAAGTTTTCTATGTTTTATTTGTGCTTAAAAAAAGCTCCAGAGCACATTTCCCCCCATCTTATACACAGACTGAGGACCAAAGTCCAAACACAGGAAGTGCAGCCTGGAGTGCTGAGGGGGGTGTGTCCAGCCAACAGCATATGGCAGTTAAGTGTGAGAGGAGCTATGATTGGATGAGGTTGGACACACCCCCCTCAGCACTCCAGGCAGCACTTCCTGTGTTTGGACTTTGGTCCAAAGTCTGTGTATGAGTTGGGGGAAAATGGGCTCTTGAGCTTTTTTAAGCACAAATAAAACATAGAAAACGTAATTTTTTTAAAACAAAGTATATTAGAAATATTTTTTATTTACCATAAGGAGGGCAATAGCAAAAATTAATTTTAATGAGAGTTACCCTTTCATTATGTATTTATTTATTGTTTGTATACAGAGCCCCAAATCCCCTGCATAGATATAAAGTAATTTGATAGAATTCTATTTGCCTGCTGTCACTACTAGGGGGCGCTGAGGAGCTCAAAACAGTGTTTTTATTGAGTGCCTATGCTTCCCCTAGTGGTGTTTTTAGGTATCAGTTTTTTTTTATCTTTATAAAGGGGTACTCCGCTGCCCCAGCATTCAGAACATTTTGTTACGAATGCTTGGAGTGGGCAGTGGGGGTCGTGATGTCACGGCCACACCGCGTGTGAAGTAACGGCCACACCCCCTCAATGCAAGTCTATAGGAAGGGGGCGTGGCAGTCACCACGCCCCCTCCCATAGACTTGCATTGAGGGGGAGTGGCGGGACGTGGTAATGAGCAGCAGGGGCCATATTCAGATTTGCGATAATTCGTGAATGTAGTAAAGATTATTCGTCCCATGTTCGCGAAATTCGCATATTCGCTATGTTCGTTCACTTTTCTTTTCCATGTTAAAATTTGCATGGGAAATCTGCATGAAATTTGCTTAAAAATTTGCATGTGAAAAAAACTGAAAAAAATATGAATATTCGTCGTTACCAATATATAGCACTATATTCTAAATATTCACAAAATCGCAAAGTGCCGATAGTCACAATAAAAATTAGCAGTACGAATATTCATGCGCAACACTAGCGTGACGTCATGAGGGGCGTGGCCGGGACGTCACACCCTGACAACCCCCCCCCCCCCCCCGCCTCCCGCTCCAAGCCTTCGGAGCAAATGCCTGGTGCTGCACAGAGATTGCGGGGATCACAGCCGTGTGACGCCCCACGATCAGACATCTTATCCCTTATCCTTTGGATAGGGGATAAGATGTCTAGGGGCGGAGTACCCCTTTAAGTCTATGTCCTAGCTGGGGGTTTGGAGCTCTGTATCAGAAACCAAGAACTCCAACCCTTGCATAGATTCCTAAAAATAATAATAATTGATGTTCAGATTGAAAAGGACCTGGGATTAGAAGTCCCCCTCATTTCTGAAATGTAACACAAATGGGACGATGGGAACCATTGCAGTCCTCATAGGGGCGCACACACTGTTCACTCCATTCTATCAATAGTCATGGTGGTCCCATCCATCCTCCATCTGATTCGTGACCTCAGTGTTTTCAGTTCTTACGTTCTATTCATGACCCAAGAAGCTCAGTGTTTGACATTATTTACTCTACTATGGATATATAGGAGAACAGTAAGACAGCGCGGAATCCATGGCCGCAGTCTATGGGACCATCTGGACTGTGCTAGGATTCTTGGATGACCATCGGAGCTGGTGTCAGAACAAGGACCACCCGGCCAGATGTCAGGACCTGCTGGTCTCTGGGGGTCTGGGATAATCTAAGTGAACCTGCTGTGTCCGTGTCATGATAAAGCTGGAGCAGGGCTCTGTCTACAATAAACTCATATGTACCTAGACCAACCCTGGTAGCTGCAGTTTGGTATTTATAAAAATGTTCAACTCACTCAAGAATTATTATTAAAGCAAAACTGTCAGCTTGCTCCCCCCATTAACCAGCAGTACTGGCCAGTAGTGTGGGGGACGCTGATCAGCTTGATGCTTGCCGTGCCGGAATCCGCTGCACCGTTCGGCTGTAATCTTCAATTTTTGATATATGATAATGAGGTGCTAACTGGCACCGGCCGGGCTAACTGGCACTCTGACGTCCATGCTGCTGGCCGCAGCGCCGCCCAGCTCATCAATATTCCTCTGCTCTCTTCATGACAGAGCAGGGTGAAGAGAGAGAGGGGGAGGGGAGGAATATTGATGAGCTGGGCAGCGCTGCGGCCGGCCGGTGCCAGTTAGCATTTCATTAGCATATACCTAAAATCGAAGATTACAGACAAACGTTGCGGCGGATCCAGGCACGGTAAGCATCAAACTGATCAGTGTCTGCTGACAGTTTTCCTTTAAGGGTATGTTCACATGCAGATTTGATGTGCAGGATTTTATGCTGCAGATTTCAATATACACGAAATAACTGAGCACACCTTCTAATCGGTAGTTACAAATCCTGCGCATCAAATCTGCGCAGGATCATGTATGTGTGAATGTACCCTAAAGCGGTATTGTGGTATAAGAAAGTTGCATTGAAACAAGACTGTCACCCTAAGATATAGAACTTAATAATATAGTGTTATCCCAAATTGTACCGGCTTCAGCTGTTTTTATTTTCTCAGCCCTTATAGGAAGTTGTGTAGTCCTTTCATTGTCAGTGTGGTGTTGTCTCAGCAGCTCCCCAAACACCGTCCTTTCTCATGGGATGATGCAGTATTCTCTGCTGTCTCAGGAGGTGTGACTGGATCTTGATTTATTTATGCTGCCGTGTGCTGAGCAATGTCACAGGCAGAGGAGCACACAGGGAATGGATTCAGAGGTGCTGCAACCTCACTGATTGTGTGATAGACTACTGTGAAATCAGATGTTCTGCATCAGATCAGGGCAGGAAACTGTCAGTAGTGCTGTGGGAGGGGAGTAGACAGGGTGGCTGCTTTGAATAACGGCTAAAGAAAAGCAATGCATGCTGGGAATTGTAGTACTGAGTATCTGTTCATTCAGGAATTAATGAGATGACACTGTAGAGAAGATGACTACAGATCCACAAAACAAATGGATTTTTTGTGGTTTCAGGACTGGGGCAGACAGTGATGATATACTTTTTCTGCATTTTTATGTTTTCTTACCTCACATCATATTAACCCCTTAGCTTCATGGGCCCCTCTGACGGGGTCTACTGCTGCCTCATAAAAGATAAATAGTCGTCTCCCCCAATAATGGTGTCCCATAATGATGTTTTTGGTTTGGTGTCTGATGTCATTCTGTTATTTTGGTTGGTTTGCGCCTTCTTCCTTGTTGGTATAAATAAGTTCTCTTTAAAGGGGTACTCCGGTGCTCAAGAACGCTATGATCAGGCAGCCGAGATTGTGACATCACAGCCACGCCCCTTGTGATGTCACGCAATGCCCCCTCTATTATGTCATTAGGTGGGGGTGTGTCACCTGACATGCCCCCTCCCATAGACCTGAATGGAGGGGGTGTGGTGTGATGTCATTAGGGGCGTGTCCGTAATAACACAACTACTGCCGCAGGAAACTGGTGTTTGTTTAGAACGTCGGATGCTGCAGGAGGTTGTGGGAGTCCCTAGCAGCGGGGCCCCCCATGATCAGACATCTCACCCCCTATACTTTGGATGGGGATAAGATGTCTAGCAGCAGAGTACCACCTTAACCTTTAACCTCAATATGTTGAAAAACTACAACTCCCATCATGCTGAACATTATATATTTGCAACAGAGGATTCCTACTCTGCATTAGAACCATAACAAATAGCAAATAAGTGCAGGAGGAATTGCCCCGGGAGGCACTTTACCCTCCAGCTATGGGCGGCGTTTAGGGGCAATAGGTGTCAACCTTTGTGTCAATATCTGGGGGGTTCTTAAAAAGCGCAGGGGAAGGTCGTCATATTATTGTCGCCTTTCTCCCTCCTTATACTGTAAAAATTTTTCCTAAATATGTAATATTATACAAAACATTCATCTAAACGGAAGAGTGAAATAAGTATGTGCCCCCTCTGCACAGTGACCGCCATATTGTAACCCAGACGCTCCAATTATTATTCCACCATTGTTCTCCATGCGGAGGCCTCAGTATTTCTTCCTCACTTTGTTCTACTGAAGGGTTTTCTTGTTAAAATAACACCCAGTGCAAAAAGAGATTTATAGACGATATAAAATGTCTTGGCACACAACAATTTCTCTTTATTTTCTATTCTTACTGTTGTACAGATATAAGGAACTGTAAATAATGTATATTTAATAAAGAAATCTTTTTTGTATGATTCCGTGTGTAAGAACGTGGAGTGTGCCGTCTTTTCTTACCGTGGTCGATAGAACTGACTGATATATTTCTACCTGACTAATCTCATCTACTACTAGAAAATCACTGTATACAAAGATCCGAAAACGGGGAATGTGATGGAAGGTGTGAACCTAGACTTACAGCCTGTAATATACTCTAGAGCTACACTCACTATTCTGCTGGTGAGGTCACTGTGTACATACATTACATTACTTATCCTGTACTGATCCTGAGTTATATCCTGTATTACACTCTAGAGCTACACTCACTATTCTGCTGGTGAGGTCACTGTGTACATACATTACATTACTTATCCTGTACTGATCCTGAGTTATATCCTGTATTACACTCTAGAGCTACACTCACTATTCTGCTGGTGAGATCACTGTGTACATACATTACATTACTTATCCTGTACTGATCCTGAGTTATATCCTGTATTATACTCCAGAGCTGTACTCACTATTCTGCTGGTGAGGTCACTGTGTACATGCATTACATTACTTATCCTGTACTGATCCTGAGTTATATCCTGTATTATACTCCAGAGCTGTACTCACTATTCTGCTGGTGAGGTCACTGTGTATATACATTACATTACTTATCCTGTACTGATCCTGAGTTATATCCTGTATTATACTCCAGAGCTGTACTCACTATTCTGCTGGTGAGATCACTGTGTACATACATTACATTACTTATCCTGTACTGATCCTGAGTTATATCCTGTATTATACTCCAGAGCTGTACTCACTATTCTGCTGGTGAGAGATCACTGTGTACATACATTACATTACTTATCCTGTACTGATCCTGAGTTATATCCTGTATTATGCTCCAGAGCTGTACTCACTATTCTGCTGGTGAGGTCACTGTGTACATACATTACTTATCCTGTACTGATCCTGAGTTATATCCTGTATTATACTCCAGAGCTGTACTCACTATTCTGCTGGTGAGGTCACTGTGTACATACATTACATTACTTATCCTGTACTGATCCTGAGTTATATCCTGTATTATACTCCAGAGCTGTACTCACTATTCTGCTGGTGAGGTCACTGTGTATATACATTACATTACTTATCCTGTACTGATCCTGAGTTATATCCTGTATTATACTCCAGAGCTGTACTCACTATTCTGCTGGTGAGGTCACTGTGTACATACATTACATTACTTATCCTGTACTGATCCTGAGTTATATCCTGTATTATATTCCAGAGCTGTACTCACTATTCTGCTGGTGAGGTCACTGTGTACATACATTACATTACTTATCCTATACTGATCCTGAGTTATATCCTGTATTGTACTCCAGAGCTGTACTCACTATTCTGCTGGTGGGGTCACTGTGTACATACATTACATTACTTATCCTGTACTGATCCTGAGTTATATCCTGTATTATACTCCAGAGCTGTACTCACTATTCTGCTGGTGAGGTCACTGTGTACATACATTACATTACTTATCCTGTACTGATCCTGAGTTATAGAGGGTCTAGTTCCCAGGCCTAGTAGCAGCTGAGCCGAGTAGTTTTTGCAGATCGTCCTCTCCACATGTTCCTATCTCTGTCTAGTTCTCTGTCCAGTCTCAGGACACAATGGTCTTGTCTGATGACATTTTGGTGATGCTCTTTCCTTTGACATTGTGCGGCCGAGTTCACTTGGATCACTGATACGTTGCGGCCACATCTTCTCTTTCCAGTATTTTCGCACAGTGCTTCAGCTGCTGCCACCCAGGGGTCCTCTATTAGATCTGATCTTCGCTCTCTTCTAGGATTTCTCCATCAGCTGCCATGTAGGTCAAGTATTCTGACCCCCGCCGCGTCTCAGCGTGACAAAATTGTGTATTTAATCACGGCTAAAATGCTGCGTGACATTGAGTTCTCTCCCGTTCAGCTGGAGAATTTATAATTCATGGAGATTGGAGGATACTAAGTGCCTGCGTTATACATCTGTCTCTGGGGAATGATGCAGCCCTATATAATTGGCGTATTCACAAACTATTTACTGAACATACTGTGCCGCCATATATGTACATCTGTCATATTACACATAGGTTTGGGGCTCTGTAACGTCTCTTTGCATTGTTTCTTTCTCAGACAGTATAGTTGTGGGATATCCAACATGTAACTCTTGAGGCAATAGTTTAAATACTACAACTCTCAGCATACAGTGGTCACATGTTTGATGTTGTGGCTTTACAGCTGAAGAATGGCAGAAAATCCCCAAATCACGGTGCAAACCTTTTGGCTTCATTCACAAGAAGACTGGAGGCTGTAATCACTTTTTGAATTAATTGTAAGACAACTTATAGAGCTCAATACTAGTGTCATGACCGACTGGGGTTTGACAGGGAAAGTGAGCCCTAAGCTTTCCTTAATAACACTCCCTGCCTACTTGCCCATTCACCCATATAGCAGATGGACAACCGGCGTAAAAACAAATAAAATACATAGTCGGTTACATGCCAGAAACATAACTGGAAAACTACCAAACAAGCAGATATACAAGACAGAATATTTACAGACAAACAGGGCAGAATATAGTGTACTAACAACTCAAAAAACGGAATCCAGATAAACGGCTAATATGAATAAATGAATTAGACAAGGTAAAGAATGAGTAAACAGTAGAGTCCAGGAAATGCAGGGGATGAGCAGAATAACTGAATGCTAAACCCCAAACTGATCAGGAACATAGGACACTGTTCAAACAGATTAAGTTCAAAGGACACAGATCAGTGAGTAAGGACAGAGGACACTATAGACTAATGGTAAAGCACAGAGGAAACACTAGACTAGATTAGTGATCATGTACTCTATGATCAGTGCATGTGTGCAACTATATACTCTAAAGATCAGAAAACAACTCTGGACACATACAAAGAACAAACTAGACTATCCACTCCAAACTAGGAGGGACAAAAATACTTACTCCAGATAGACTTCTAGCCAGCGGGCACACTCCACCGTGTGATCAGGATACTGGCCTAGAAGGAAACAGAAATATAAAACACGGAACACTAGACTGAGAAACAGATGAGTTTGAACAGACTCCACAAAATCAAACTCCACAAAGTGTGAACACAGATTAAGATACAAGGCAAAGGCAGAACAGATATACAATAATCCTAAAAACTGACAAATGTACCACAGACTAAAAACCTCTTTAGAACGCAGGGCGTACCTTTACACCCTGCGCCCAGTCCCGGTCTATAACGCATGCGGCACTTAAGCTAATAGCGTGCGTCACTGATGTTTCAAAGTTGATAGCTGAGTCTAAAGTAACAAAAATACAGTCCAGGCAGCTCAGTCGGGCTGATCGGGACCATCGCGGTGAAATTGTGATGTCCTGATCAGCTAGAACGAGATCGGAGGGTCTGTTACCTGCCCCCGGTACGTCTGATCGGCGATTGATTGCTCCAAAGCCTGAATTCCAGTCTTGAGCAATCGACTGCCGATAACACTGATCATTGCCATGTTAATGCATGGCAGTGATCTGTGTAGAAGATCAGTGTGTGCAATGTTATAGAGCATAGAGGAGGCTATAACATTGCAAAAAAAGTGTGAGAAAAAAAGCTAATAAAGATGGAAATGTCCGACCTATAAAAATATATTGTTAATTAAACCACACGGTCAAATGCGTGCGCACAATAAAAATCCAAAATAGTGGTACCAGAATGGTACCACTAAAAAATTCAGGGGTCAAAATATGACAATTTTAAACATATTCATTTTCCTTCATGTAGTTATGATTTTTTCTAGAAGTATGACAAAATCAAACCTATATAAGTAGGGTATCATTTTAGTTTTATGGACCTACAGAATAAAGGTTTTTCCGTTTAGCCATGGACTTTTTGGTAAAATGACTAATGTCACCGCAAAGTAGAATTGGAGGCACAAAACATAAGCCATAACATGGAACTTTAGGGGGATAATTGAAAGGGTTATGATTTTTAAAAGGTAAGGATGAAAAAATGAAAGTGCAAAACAGAAAAACCCTTTGTCCTTAAGGGGTTAAAAACTCAGAAATATCACATTATAAATACAAGGTGCATGATTAAGCAGACGTGGACAGCATAGTACAATAGCACATAGTCAGAGTAGATCAATCACCAGCAACCAGAGTGCAGCGGAGCTTGGGTATAAATAGCCACACCCAAGTTGCAATTGGCTCAGAGCATTAATTATTCCCCAGCCAGGGAAAATAGCAAACTGCTCAGACAAAAACTAGAGTCTGAACAGACCCCAAGACAGAAAAACACAAAAACAGACATAACAACTAGAGTTGATGAAGCTTTCCGAAAGTTTGGTTCAGCAGTGCCAATTGCACCCTCCTTGCTGGGCTGGCAATTAGCACTCAGCCCGGAAAGATGTCACAGCAAACCAGAGAATTTGCTGGTTTACTGACAAAAGAGTTAAGTTGTGCTGTTGCGCAGCACAACTTAACTCTTTTGTCACAGTAAACAAGCAAGGAAGGAGTTAATTAGCACATATAAACAGTACACGTTAACTCCTTGATTGGGAATGTATACATTATACAGCAATCTATATGGTTGTATAATGTTCACCGTAAAGAGAGTAATACATGCCATCTTATCGCTGGTACGGGACACTTCTTGTGTAGCTCTACCCCTCACGAGGGGGGTGGAGGTACACAAAAAGAGGCCTGGAAAAATGATGAAAGGATAAGTATCACTCTCTTCATTGTTTACATTATACAGCCACATAATTGGCTGTATAATGTATACTCCTCTCCAAGGAGTTAACTAGCACTGCTGAGTTAGTCAACTCCTCCCTTGCTGAGCTGAGCTGTACTGGCATCTTTCAGCTGTGGGCACAGCTCAGCCCTGACATTGTAAGAGCTGAACCCTGAAAAGTTTGAAAGTTCAAAGAGCCGCATCCCCCCCCCCCCCCCCCCCCGCAAAGTTCAGATTGAATTCAGGTTTGTGGGGCTCAGATCACTCAGCTCTACTTAATACATGATTAAGAGAGTAATTAATGTGCAGAATTATTCCCCAAAATCAATGGTTGGTTGAGATCCATGTGAGATTCTTTAGAGATCATTTTTTCCAGCATCTTCTGGTCAAATAAAGTTCTGACTCTGATGAAAGGGAATTACAATTTTTTTTAACATTATAAATGTTGAGATGCCTTTGCACAGTTCAGATGGAGGTAGCGCCCGGACAGTTTTCCTGGACTCTCTCATCCATCCTCCCTCCCACAGTCGGCTCAGTACGACGCAGCTCGGCCCGGCGGTGGATCTTAGATTCTTTAGTCTTGTCTTCCTTGCAATAATTTAAGATTGAAGAGAAGCGATACTGTTACGCTGAGC
Organism: Hyla sarda; assembly: GCF_029499605.1. Lineage (NCBI taxonomy): Eukaryota > Metazoa > Chordata > Amphibia > Anura > Hylidae > Hyla > Hyla sarda. The sequence goes on along the minus strand of NC_079196.1, from coordinate 5,874,188 downwards.
ACTCCGGGTCCCTGCTCCTCCCCGGAGCGCTCGCGGCATTCTCCTCTCTGCAGCGCCTCGGTCAGACCCGCTGACTGGGAGCGCTGCACTGACATTCACGATGGGGATGCGATTCGCATAGCGGGACGCGCCCGCTCGCGAATCGCATCCCAAGCCACTTTCCCGTCCCGGTCCCCGGCTGTCACGTTCTGGCGTGTGCGGCTCCGCTCCTTAGGGCGCGCGCGCACCATCTCTCTAAGATTTAAAGGGCCAGTGCACGAATGAGTGGTGCCTGGCCCAATCAGTCTAATTAGCCTCCACCTGTTCCCTTTCTATTTAACCTCACTTCCCCTTCACTTCCTTGCCGGATCTTGTTGCCTTGTGCCAGAGAAAGCGTTTAGTGTTGTCCAAAGCCTGTGTTCCAGATCTTCTGCTGTTGCCCCTGACTACGACCCTTGCTGCCTGCCCTGACCTTCTGCTACGTCCGACCTTGCTCTTGCCTTTTCCTTTTGTACCGCGCCTATCTCAGCAGTCAGAGAGGTTGAGCCGTTGCCAGTGGATACGACCTGGTTGCTACCGCCGCTGCAAGACCATCCTGCTTTGAGGCGGGCTCTGGTGAATACCAGTAGCAACTTAGAACCCGTCCGCCGGCACGGTCCACGCCAATCTGGCACAGAGGATCCACCTCCAGCTTGCCGAATCATAACAGTAGATCCGGCCATGGATCCCGCTGAGGTGCCACTGCCAAGTCTCGCTGACCTACCAACGGTGGTTGCCCAGCAATCTCAGCAAATTGCCCAACAAGGACAGCAGCTGTCGCAGTTGACCCCATGTTACAGCAACTTCTGCCACTGCTACAGCAGCAACCATCTCATCCACCAGCTCCTGCACCTCCTCCGCAGCGAGTGGCCGCTCCTAGCCTCCGCTTGTCCCTGCCGGACAAATTTGATGGGGACTCTAGACTCTGCCGTGGTTTCCTGTCTCAATGTTCCCTACATATGGAGATGTTGTCGGACCAATTTCCTACAGAACGGTCTAAGGTGGCTTTCGTAGTTAGTCTTCTGTCTGGAAAGGCCTTGTCTTGGGCCACACTGCTCTGGGACCGCAATGATCCTGCCACAGCCTCAGTCCAGTCCTTCTTCGCTGAAGTCCGTAGTGTCTTCGAGGAACCAGTCGGGCTTCTTCTGCCGAAACTGCCTTGCTGAATCTGGTCCAGAGAAATTCTTCTTTAGGCGAATACGCCATCCAATTTCGTACTCTCGCCTCCGAATTATCTTGGAATAACGAGGCCCTCTGCGCGACCTTTAAAAAAGGCCTATCCAGCAACATCAAAGATGTACTGGCCGCACGAGAAATTCCACCTAACCTGTCAGAACTTATCCTTTTGGCCGACCTCATTGACAAGCGTTTTTCTGAAAGACACCAGGAGCTCCGCCAGGAAAAGGACCTTGATCTCTGGGCACCTCTCTCCCAGTATCCTTTGCAATCTACCCCTGTGCCTCCCGCCGAGGAGGCTATGCAAGTGGATCGGTCTCGCCTGACCCATGAAGAGAGGACTCGCCGTAGGGATAATAATTTATGCCTGTACTGCTCTAGTACCGAACATTTCTTGGTGGATTGCCCTATTCGTCCTCCACGTCTGGGAAACGCATGCACGCACCCTGTTCAAATGGGAGTGGCGTCCCTTGGTGTGAATTCTGCTTCTTCACGTCTCACTGTGCCCTTGCGGATTGCTCCTTCTGTCAACTCCTCCTTCTCAGCTGTGGCCTTCTTGGACTCTGGTTCTGCTGGAAAAAAATTTCTGGCCTCTTTGGTTAATAGGTTCTGCATTCCGTGACCCGTCTCGTCAAGCCGCTCTACATTTCTTCGGTCAACGGAGTGAAGTTGGACTGCACTGTGCGTTACCGCACAGAGGCCTTGCTTATGAGCATTGGACTGCATCACAAGAAAATAGAATTTTTAGTTTTGCCCAACTGCACCTCTGAAGTCCTCCTCGGTCTGCCATGGCTCCAGCGTCATTCTCCCACCCTTGACTGGACCACCGGGGAGATCAAGAATTGGGGTCCTGCTTGTCACAAACGATTCCTCACATCTGCTCCTCATAGCCCCGTTCCTGGTGACACTCTGCCCCGTGACAAGCTTCACCCTCTGCCCCCCCTCCCCATTCCCACTTCTTCTGGATTACCTGCCGCTGATGTAGCTACCCAGGACTTCTTTTTGTTCCGGAAGGAAACTCAAGAGGCGCCCCCTATGTTCTCATCTCATTTGAAGGGACAAGGAGACAAAAAGAGGGGGAGACCTAAGGGGGGGTACTGTTACGCCGAGCGCTCCGGGTCCCTGCTCCTCCCCGGAGCGCTCGCGGCGTTCTCCTCTCTGCAGCGCTCCGGTCAGACCCGCTGACCGGGAGCGCTGCACTGACATTCACGATGGGGATGCGATTCGCATAGCGGGACTCGCCCGCTCGGGAATCGAATCCCAAGCCACTTACCCGTCCCGGTCCCTGGCTGTCACATTCTGGCGCGTGCGGCTCCGCTCCTTAGGGCGCGCGTGCACCAGCTCTCTAAGATTTAAAGGGCCAGTGCACCAATGAGTGGTGCCTGGCCCAATCAGTCTAATTAGCCTCCACCTGCTCCCTGTCTATTTAACCTCACTTCCCCTTCACTTCCTTGCCGGATCTTGGTGCCTTGAGCCAGAGAAAGCGTTTAGTGTTGTCCAAAGTCTGTGTTCCAGATCTTCTGCTGTTGCCCCTGACTACGACCCTTGCTGCCTTCCCTGACCTTCTGCTACGTCCGACCTTGCTCTTGCCTTGTCCTATCTCAGCAGTCAGAGAAGTTGAGCCGTTGCCGGTGGATACGACCTGGTTGCTACCACCGCTGCAAGACCATCCTGCTTTGCGGCGGGCTCTGGTGAATACCAGTAGCAACTTAGAACCGGTCCGCCGGCACAGTCCACGCCAATCCCTCTCTGACACAGAGGATCCACCTCCAGCTTGCCGAATCATAACAGATACATAAGCCTGGGGAATCTCCTGGACACTTTATGCCGAATTGTCTCAAATCGTTAAATCTATAGAAAATCATAAATAAAATCTAAATGAATCATTTGAAGATTTCCTCCAAATAATACATGCTGGTTGTGTGTTCATGAGTCTACAGCCCATGCAGACCTCTTCCCTATCTATGTAGAGTAACGTGCTCTCAATGTATGCTCTCCCCTCTATCTACTTCTATGTCAGTCTCCAGTCTGTGTGAGCTTCCCTCCTTGTATGCCCTCCTCTTAGTCTACAGCCTGTGTGAGCTGCACTCCATATATAATCTTTTACATCTACAGCCTGTGTGAGCTGTGTTCTATGTATATTGACCTCCCTAACTACAGCCTGTGTGAGCTTCCTTTTATGTATGCTCCCCTCCCTATCTACAGAATGTGTGCGCTGTTCTCCCTGTATGCTCTCCTCCCTATCTACAGCCTTTGTGAGCATCCTTTTATGTATGCTCCCCTCCCTATCGACAGAATGTGTGAGCTGTCCTCCATGCAGGCTCTTCTCCCTATCTACAGCATGTGTGTGCTGACCTCCATGTATGCTCTTGTCCCTATCTACAGCCTATGTGAGCTGTCCTCCATGTATGCTCTCCTCCCTATCTACAGACTGTGTGAGCTGTTCTCCCTGTATTCTCCCCTCCCTATTTACAGCCTGTGTGAGCTGTTCTCCCTGTATTCTCCCCTCCCTATTTACAGATTGTGTGAGCTTTTCTAGCTGTATGCTCCCCTCCCTATTTACAGCCTGTGTGAGCTGTTCTGCCTGTATGCTCCCCTCCCTATTTACAGCCTGTATGAGCTGTTCTCCCTGTATGCTCCCCTCCCTATTTACAGCCTGTGTGAGCTGTTCTGCTTGTATGCTCCCCTCCCTATTTACAGACTATGTGAGCTGTTCTCGCTGTATGCTCCCCTCCCTATTTACAGCCTGTGTGAGCTGTTCTCCCTGTATGCTCCCCTCCCTATTTACAGGTTGTGTGAGCTTTCTCGCTGTATGCTCCCCTCCCTATTTACAGGCTGTGTGAGCTGTTCTCGCTGTATGCTCCCCTCCCTATTTACAGCCTGTATGAGCTGTTCTCCTTGTATGCTCCCCTCCCTATTTACAACCTGTGTGAGCTGTTCTGCTTGTATGCTCCCCTCCCTATTCACAGACTGTGTGAGCTGTTCTCGCTGTATGCTCCCCTCCCTATTTACAACCTGTGTGAGCTGTTCTCCCTGTATGCTCCCCTCCCTATTTACAGCCTGTATGAGCTGTTCTCCTTGTATGCTCCCCTGCCTATTTAAAGCCTGTATGAGCTGTTCTCCCTGTATGCTCCCCTCCCTATTTACAGCCTGTATGAGCTGTTCTCCCTGTATGCTCCCTTCCCTATTTACAGCCTGTGTGAGCTGTTCTCCCTGTATGCTCCCCTCCCTATTTACAGCTTGTGTGAGCTGTTCTCACTGTATGCTCCCCTCCCTATTTACAGCTTGTGTGAGCTGTTCTCGCTGTATGTTCCCCTCCCTATTTACAGCCTGTATGAGCTGTTCTCCCTGTATGCTCCCCTGCCTATTTAAAGCCTGTATGAGCTGTTCTCCCTGTATGCTCCCCTCCCTATTTACAGCTTGTATGAGCTGTTCTCCCTGTATGCTCCCCTGCCTATTTAAAGCCTGTGTGAGCTGTTCTTCATGCATTCATCTGGCAGACTTCCACTAGCAGGCATCTCCAAAATCATTTACAGGAGGATGATGTGGATGTGCACCATCTCATAGACGCCAATAGAGTACGCTGCTGAAATTCTGCAGTATGCACAGAGCAGCAGAATCCTTTGGAACACAGTGCTCCAGATTTATCACAGTGGCTCAGGATGCATAATGCATTTGGTGAATCTTTAGGCTCAGTTGTCTTGCTTAACACCACCAAAAAGTTGTGCACTTTACGCCAGTTCATTTGGTTGTGATGCACTGTACCACATTTCAGACCAAAATCTCTTTCAGACTTTCTGCTATGCTACATTTTTTCTGTCAAAATAATGTCCCCCTGTCAAGTAAGGCACCAAAATGCATAAACATGCCTAATGAAGTATAAATAGATAGATAGATACAGGGCAAGCCCTACCATGGGACCCGGTGGGACCATTTGTTTCAGGCGGCACTTTTCAGGTGTGGCACTTTGCTCACAGTTCTAAAGTGGCAGCGGCGCTTAATAGTGCAGCGGCCACTTTCGACAGTGAGTTTGCGGCCGGCCGGCCCTGGTGCAACAAGGGACGTCATGCAAGCGATGTTCCTCCACAGATCTGCGCAGGAGGATGTCAGTGACATCACTCGTCAGGCCGCCACCAGAGAGGAAAAGCGCTGCTCAGGTGAGGTAAGTGTGTCTATGTGTGTGTGTCTCTGTGTTTGTGTCTGTGTGTGTTTGTGTGTGTGTTGGGGGGGGGTGCAAACTATGCTACCTAATGTGGGAAACTATGCTACCTAATGTGGGGAAACTATGCTACCTAATGTGGGGAAACTATGCTACCTAATGTGGGTGAACTATGCTACCTAATGTGGGGAAACTATGCTACCTAATGTGGGGGAACTATGCTACCTAATGTGGGGGAACTATGCTACCTAATGTGGGGAAACTGCTGCCTACCTAATGCGAGGAATCTAGGCTGCCTACCTAATGCTGCAGAATGATGTGAGTTCCAGTGCAATTATATGGCATAGTACTCTTTTATTAATTTATATATATATATATATATATATATATATATATATATATATATTTTTTTTTTTTTTTTTTTTTTTGGGGGGGGCAGTATTTCACTTTTGGACTTAGGCAGCACAAGGTCTTGGGCCAGCCCTGGGCAGATAGATAGATATGAGATAGATAGATAGATAGATAGATATGAGATATTTAGATATGAGATAGATAGATAGATATGAGAGAGATAGATAGATAGATAGATATGAGATAGATAGATAGTTAGATATGAGATAGATAGATAGATAGATAGATAGATAGATATGAGATAGATAGATAAGAGATAGATAGATGGATAGAACTCTAGAAAAGCAGTACAACCGTCAGTAAATGCCCAGAAGAAGTAAGGTGCACGCAGTCACAGGAGACTTGGTTAGGGACTCCAATTTCAGGGAGGTTGAGTTCATAACTTCACTGTTACAGTTAATATTGGAGAACAATTATTTTCTCTTTGATGATGAGTATTGTTAACAATGTAGAGTAGTGGCCATAGGGAGTAACGTGGCCCCAACTTATGCAAATATATTTATGGCCTTTATAGAGGAGACTGTCGTCTATGTGTCCCACTACTTCAGGCAAGTCCTGGGCTGGTGGAGATACATGGACGACCTCTTCCTCTTGTGGCTGGGCACTGAGGAGGAATTGAAGCAGTTTCATACGTTCTTAAATTCTGTGGACAATGATGTCAAATATACACTTGTATACTCACAAGACGCTGTACATTTTCTGGATGTTGCGGTCTCGATCGAGGATGGCGGTCTGACTACAGATCTCTACACTAAGAGCACTGATTGTAATAATCTACTCAGATATGAAAGCTGCCATCCACGCCCAATGATTGAGTCCCTACCATTCAGTCAAATGTTACGTGCCCAACGCATTACAGATACGGAAGAAAAATTGGAGAGGGCCTTGACTAATATGTCTAACTCATTTAGAGATAGAGGGTATCCCAAAAAAATTCATGATGACGCAGAAAAAGGAACTTTATACATCCACAGAGTGGTATTTCATATAAGATTAATTACTATCTGACTTGCAACTCGGATTTTATTGTATATATCCTGTGGTGCCCATGTGATTTAATTTATGTGAAGGAGACCACGAATGATTTAAAAACACAACTGAATCAACATAGACATAGTATACGTAAGAGAAGGTTGGACCTTCCAGTATCAAAACACTTTGTGCGGCTGCTGAATCTCCAGTTTTGGAAACCTCCCGGTTTCCAGGACTGGGGACGTGATGTAACGCCACGCCCCCTCCATTCATGTCTATGGACATGAATGGAGGGGGAGTGGCATCACGTCCCCAGTCCCGGAAACCCGGAGGTTTCCGAAACTGGAGATTCAGCAGCCGCATATAATGCGGGTGCTGCAGCGAGATCGCGGGGGTCTCAGCAGCGGGACCCCCGCGATCGGGGATAAAGAAATTTGCCCGGAATACCCCTTTAACTCTTACTACAGCCATGAATTTGTGAACAGGGACGTCCATGCGCAGCAGACGTCTGTGATGTCCCTGCGCATGAACGTTCCTGTGTTGTCGTTGTCAAGGCAACATCACTAGTCCGGGGCCGGCCCGGAGCAGAGAAGAGGGCCTCCCAGTGAAGATGGACAGCCCGAAACGACTAACCCTCCCCACCGGACGGTCCCTGCAGTATAGATGGCCCGGACCAGCTCACCCTTCCTTCCCACCGAGGGGAGGTGAGTAGAAAACTAAAGGGGGGGTCTGGATGATGACGAAGGTCGCAGTGGACTTCAACCTGCGGACCTCTAGATGTTTCAAAACTACAACTCCCAGCATGCCCGGACAGCCGATGGCTGGGAGTTGTGGTTTTGCAACATCTGGAGGTCCGCAGATTAAGGACCACTGATGAAGGCATTGACAGGCAGTGATGATGACGAGGGGGATGATGACGAGGGGGATGATGACGAGGGGGATGATGACGAGGGGGATGATGACAGGGTGATGATGATGAGGGTGTTAATGACGGGGGTCTGGATGATGACAGGGGGGATGATGACATGGGGGGGATGATGTATTTCACACCCTAGGCTTATAGTCGAGTCAATAACTTTTCCTAGATTTTTGGGGTGAAATTAGGGGCCTCGGCTTATACTCGAGTATACACAGTATATGCACTTTGTTTTCTTGATGATATGTATGCACTTCTATTTAAATGAATTTATGTAAATTATTACCTTATTAATTGAGGGATGTAACAATTAAGTGATGTCATTGTGGCTATTTAAGAGCCAGTGTTTGTCCATTGCACTAGGCCTGAGGATGGTGATGTGAGATTACCGAAACCTTGCACTTTTTTTCTTGCTTATGATGGAATATAACAACATTTGTTTTGCACTGAAGACTCTTTGTGTGCTGTGGTTTTTTCTATTTGTAGATAGATAGATATGATATAGATATATATGATATAGATAGATATGAGATAGATAGGTAGATAGATAGATATGAGATAGATAGATATATATAGATATGAGATAGATATGAGATAGATAGATAGATAGATATGAGATGGATAGATATGAGATAGAGAGATAGATATGAGATAGATAAATAGATAGGTATGAGATAGATAGATATGAGATAGATAGATAGATATGAGATAGAGAGATAGATATGAGATAGATAGATACGGGATAGATAGATATGAGATAGCTAGATAGATATGAGATAGATAGATAGATAGATATGAGATGGATAGATATGAGATAGAGAGATAGATATGAGATAGATAAATAGATAGGTATGAGATAGATAGATATGAGATAGATAGATAGATATGAGATAGAGAGATAGATATGAGATAGATAAATAGATAGGTATGAGATAGATAGATATGAGATAGATAGATAGATATGAGATAGAGAGATAGATATGAGATAGATAGATACGGGATAGATAGATATGAGATAGCTAGATAGATATGAGATAGATAGATACGGAATAGATAGATATGAGATAGATAGATATGAGATAAATAGATATGAGAGATAGATAGATATGAGATAGATATGAGATAGATATGAGATAGATAGATAGATATAAGATAGATAGATAGATAGATAGATATGAGATAGATAGATACGGGAAAGATAGATATGAGATAGATAGATATGAGATAGATAGATAGATATGAGATAGATAGATAGATAGATATGAGATAGATAGATAATAAGGGAACTTTTTTCTTCTCTGAACTCCATCGGTCCCTGTAGACCTGGGCTGTGGCTCCTCGCTTTCCTCTTTGTATTAATGTATCGCGGTCGCTGGTGCTGATCCAATTAGAACGCTCCTCACCGGCACAAATCTCCCCTAATTTTGTGTGTGGTCCCGGATGGCCTCTTTACGTGGCCTCCCTCATTTTCTAGTTCATAATGAGGATCTCTCGGAGGACCAGAGCAATGAATCCCGTCCTCCGGGGGCAGCGCCATCTCATCATAGGTCTCTGCGGAGGATTCTCATTACAGTCCGGGCAATTCTCTGCAAAGTGCTCAGTATAAAGGAAAAGAACAACTAAGACGTTTCTGAGGCTTGTGGAGGAATTCTCCATGAAATGAGACTCACAAAGCAGGTAAACACCTAATGTTCTGCGCTCTATGAGACGTAAAAGTAAGGAAGGAAATGAGGAGCAGGTGAGGAGTAAGAGGAATGGGAACGATCTCCAATGTCTGGTGCACAGATGGTGGAGACGTCTCCTGACTACATCCTGCATTTACCTTACGGCTCTGAATGGTCATCGACCAATATTCCGCAAATCTTGAGTGACATAATACATTGACAGGTTTGTGACCTGATATTAATTTAGGGGCCTGGTGTATGTTCATATAGGAGTCTGGTCTGGGGTCTGATTAAGGGATCTGAGTATACAGTATTTAGGGGTCTGGTCTGGGGTCTGATTAGAGGGTGTGAATATATAGTATTTAGAGGTCTGGTCCAGGGTCTGACACTGACATAAGGGGTGTGAATATATAGTATTTAGGGGTCTGGTCTGGGGTCTCATATTGAAGAAGGGATATTGAATATACAGTATTTAGGAGTCTGGTTAGGGGTCTGATACTGACATAGGGGGTGTGAATATATAGTATTTAGGGGTCTGATCTGGGGTCTCTTATTGATGTAGAAAGTTTGAATATACAGTATTTAGGGATCTGATATAGACATAGGGAGTCTGAATATAGAATATTTAGGGGTCTGATCTGAGGTCTGATTCTGATAAAGGGGTCTGGATAGTATTTAGGGGTCTGATCTGGGGTCTGATACTGACATAAGGGTCTGAACAGTATTTAGGGGTCTGATCTGGGGTCTGATACTAACATAAGGGGTCTGAATAGTATTTAGAGGTCTGATCTGGGGTCTGACACTGACATAAGGGGTGTGAATATATAGTATTTAGGGGTCTGGTCTGGGTCTCATATTGAAGTAGGGAGTTTGCATATACAGTATTTAGGAGTCTCGTTCGGGGTCTGATACTGACATAGGGGTTGGGAATATACAGTATTTAGGGGTCTGATCTGGGGTCTCTACTGATGTAGGAAGTTTGAATATACAGTATTTAGGGATCTGATACAGACATAAGGGGTCTCATTCTGACATAAGGGGTCTGAATATACAGTATTTAGGGATCTGATACAGACATAAGGGGTCTGATTTTGACATAAGGAGTCTGAATATAGAGTATTTAGGGGTCTGATACTGACATAAGGGGTCTGAATATACAGTATTTAGGGGTCTGATCTGGGGTCTGATACTGACATAAGGGTCTGAACAGTATTTAGGGGTCTGATCTGGGGTCTGATACTAACATAAGGGGTCTGAATAGTATTTAGGGGTCTGATCTGGGGTCTGACACTGACATAAGTTGTGTGAATATATAGAATTTAGGGGTCTGGTCTGGGTCTCATATTGAAGTAGGGAGTTTGCATATACAGTATTTAGGAGTCTCGTTCGGGGTCTGATACTGACATAGGGGTTGGGAATATACAGTATTTAGGGGTCTGATCTGGGGTATCTACTGATGTAGGAAGTTTGAATATACAGTATTTAGGGATCTGATACAGACATAAGGGGTCTCATTCTCACATAAGGGGTCTGAATATACAGTATTTAGGGATCTGATACAGACATAAGGGGTCTCATTCTCACATAAGGGGTCTGAATATACAGTATTTAGGGATCTGATACAGACATAAGGGGTCTCATTCTCACATAAGGGGTCTGAATATACAGTATTTAGGGGTCTGATCTGGGGTCTGATACTGACATAAGGGGTCTGAATATACAGTATTTAGGGATCTGATACAGACATAAGGGGTCTGAATATACAGTATTTAGGGGTCTGATACTGACATAAGGGGTCTGAATATACAGTATTTAGGGATCTGATCTGGGGTCTGACACTGACATAAGGGGTCTGAACATACATTATTTAGGTATTTAGGGTCTGATACTGGCATAAAGGGTCTGAATAGAATTTAGGGGTCTGATCTGGGATCTAATACTGACATAAGGGGTCTGAACATACATTATTTAGGGTCTGATACTGATATAAGGGGTCTGAATATAGAGTATATAGGGGTCTGATACTGACATAACATTTTTATACGGTGCGTCTTTTGTTTCACGCTCTATGTCCGGACTGTCTAAACACATTACTGAAATTCGTCAAGGTGATTTGTCTTCTTTGGAGGTTTGCGGCATTGAACGAGTCCCCCCACCTTGTAGAGCTGAAGACTGGTCCTGAGTTTTACTCAAAAGGGAAGAATATTGGATACTGGTGCTGGAAACAAGGTATCCGTACAAGAATGAAGTGGCGTACATCTATTAATTATGTAGTAACTTATCGGTTGTACATGGAATTATATGTATTTATTTTTGATATTAGTTCTTTATTATTCTTTTGAAGTCTATTTGGTGCTTTCTTTTCGAATGCATCCACCTAAAAACCCTTCCGGTCGGGAGGAGTTCCGTTTGTGAGGAGGGGCAGTATTTTCTTTTGGATGAATACCTCAGTATATAGAAATCATTCAGAGTGAGCAGATCCTATGCCATGACTAAGAACTACATTGTTCGAAATGCGTCAGTGGACGAGGGTTTTTAACTCACCATCAGCACTTTATGTTTTGTTTTTGTCTTTTTGGATTTTAAGACATTATGAATTAAAGTTACAATGTTACCTTGTGGAGCTGGAGAACCCTTCCCCCACTCTTGTGATTAGCCAAGGATGTGGTTTGGCGCTTTCCTCCTGTGCTCCCTGTATAAGACGCCTTCTCTGTTTGGACTTACGAATCTGGTGAGCTGAAGTCTTTTCTGTTGTTTGACATTTGCACTGACATAAGGGGTCTGAATAGTATTTAGGGGTCTGATACTGACATAAGGGGTCTGAATAGTATTTAGGGGTCTGATACTGACATAAGGGGTCTGAATAGTATTTAGGGGTCTGATACTGACATAAGGGGTCTGAATATACAGTATTTAGGGGTCTGATCTGGGGTCTGATACTGACATAATGGATCTGAATATACAGTATTTAGGGGTCTGATACTGACATAAGGGGTCTGAATAGTATTTAGGGGTCTGATACTGACATAAGGGGTCTGAATAGTATTTAGGGGTCTGATACTGACATAAGGAGTCTGAATATACAGTATTTAGGGGGTCTGATCTGGGGTCTGATACTGACATAATGGATCTGAATATACAGTATTTAGGGGTCTGATACTGACATAAGGGGTCTGAATAGTATTTAGGGGTCTGATACTGACATAAGGGGTCTGAATAGTATTTAGAGGTCTGAAACTGACATAAGGGGTCTGAATAGTACTTAGGGGTCTGATACTGACATAAGGGGTCTGAATATACAGTATTTAGGGGTCTGATCTGGGGTCTGATACTGACATAAGGGGTCTGAATATACAGTATTTAGGGGTCTGATCTGGGGTCTGATACTGACATAAGGGGTCTGAATATACAGTATTTAGGGGTTGAAACTGACAAAAGGGGTCCGAATATACAGTATTTAGGGGTCTGATCTGGGGTCTGATACTGACATAAGGGGTCTGAATAGTACGTAGGGGTCTGATACTGACATAAGGAGTCTGAATATACAGTATTTAGGGGTCTGATCTGGCGTCTGATACTGACATAAGGGGTCTGAATATACAGTATTTAGGGGTCTGATCTGGGGTCTGATACTGACATAATGGATCTGAATATACAGTATTTAGGGGTCTGATACTGACATAATGGATCTGAATATACAGTATTTAGGGGTCTAGTCTGGGGTCTGATTCTGACATAAGGGGTCTGAATATACAGTGTTTAGGGGTCTGATACTGACATAAGGGATCTGAATAGAATTTAGGGGTCTGGTCTGGGGTCTGATTCTGACATAAGGGATCTGCATAGTATTAAGGGGTGTAATCTGGAGTCCACTGCATAATGGCCCCACCATTTGACTACAGTGCAAAGAGATACAATATAACTAAACCCATTCTTATAATAAACTGATGAATCCCATCTCAGTATATATCAGAGCTCGGCCGCATCTCTATACCCAGGACCCCCGCGGGTGGCGCCGTTCACCGCCCCATCGATCACATATCTCCGTTACAATACTGTCTCATCTCACATAATTCCCACCAAAGTTTTATTACTAACCCTCTGTTGCCTCGGGGATGACGTATCCCGGTCCCGAGAACTGTTGGGAAAACACTTTACCACGGAGATGAGTCCTGTCCCCGGGGACGAGGCCGAGATCCGCCAGGCAGAAAATCCATAGTAATACAGTAGATTTAAAGTGAAGCTAGAACAGAAAGATTAGATTCATAGGAGAGATATATGTGATCAGAAATGCAGGACGGGGGAATAACCAATAATTCAGCAAGAAATAAGAACCGAGAAGCTTCTGTGTGAGATATTAAAGTGACGGCGCTGCCATTGTACGGGCCGGAGCGGGCGCTGGGGGATGGGCTGCGATACAGAGAGGATTCTGTTACATTGTATCTAAACACTTTCTGTTTTATTAGTTGTTTCCTTCACTGGAATATTAAAATCCTTTTTAACCCCTTGTATCTCTTGTAATCTGTAGACGTTGTATCACTCTGGGTTTGGTATATCTCATTTGCTTTCCAGACATTCTGTTACTTGTGGTTCGCTCTTCGTCTTGATCCTTTTCCTTATTCCTTGTTTAGGGATTGAGCTACTGGGATCCAGTATGGATTTATATTACATTGTATATGAGTGTTCTCCTCTGCCCTTCCCCCACACTGAGTGGATGACGGCGTCATTGACTTGGTGCCGGGGGCAGAGTTTTCCAAGTATATTTAAAGGGGTACTCCGCTGCTAGACATCTTACCCCCTCTCCAAAGGATAGAGGATAAGATGTCTGATATCCGGCAGAACCCAACATTCTAAACAAACGCTGGGTTCCTGCAGCAGTGGTTGTGATGTCACAGCCACGCCCCCTTGTGATGTTACACCATGCCCCCTCCATTCATGTCTATGGGAGGGGGCGTGTTGAACATACACAAGAATGGAGGGGGCATGGCGTAACATCATGAGGGGGCGTGACCGTGACCTCACGATAATGGCCTCCGGCCAAAATGTTCAGAATGCTGGAGCACCGAGTACCCCTTTAATCTTTGAGGGCCAAGAAGGTTGGTCATGAAGAAATACACGCCCCTATATACATGAATAGAGGGGGCATGGCATGACGTCACAAGGGGCACGACCGTTCCGTCACGATCGCGATCTCCGGCTCTGAGAAATCTGAATGAAATGTTCAGAACACTGAAGCATTGGAGTACCCCTTTAATCTTTCAGGTCCAAGAAAGTTGGTAATGAAGAAATACACACCCCTATATACATGAATGGAGGGGGCGTGGCATGACGTCATGAGGGGCGCAACTGTACGGTCATGATCGTGATCTCCGGCTCTGAGAAATCTAAATGAAATGTTCAGAACACTGGAGCACCAGAGTACCCCTTTAATCTTTCAGGGCCAAGAAGATTGGTCATGAAGAAATACACGCCCCTCCCATATCCATGAATGGAGGGGGCGTGGCATGACGTCACGAGGGGCACGACCGTTCCGTCACGATCGCGATCTCCGACTCCGAGAAATCTGAACGAAATGTTGAGAACACTGGAGCACCGGAGTTCCCCTTTAATTTTCAGGGTCAAGAAGGTTGGTCATGAAGAAATACACGCCCTTCCCATATACATGAATGGAGGGGGCGTGGCATGACATCATGAGGGGCGCAACCATTCAGTCATTATCGTGATCTCCGGGTCTGAGAAATCGGAACAAAATATTCAGAACACTGGAGCACCGGAGTACCCCTTTAAATCGCTTTGGTGGGCGGGATAGTAGAGTCACATGACAAGATAGCGGGCAATCCTGACCATCTCCATAGACGACCTCCATTACTTCTCTTCGGCGCTTGTTCACATCCTTCAATCCCTCTTCTGTTTTCAGCTTTTGCTTCATGAATAAAACTACGACAGAAACTTCTGGTGTTTTACTGTTCCACAAACTGGAAAATAAATGCGGAAATAAATACTCGCGGCAATTACCTGCAGCGCCGGCGAATAGTAGTAAATATGTAGCTTTAAATTGAGGAAACACATTTAAATATGGCGAGACATTTATCTAGAACAATGCAGGTTGTGCCGGGAGCCGATCTCACCTGACAGCACAATCCAGAGCGCCGCGCGCCGACCCGTAAATCACCGCGCCCGGACACGAAAAAAGCAGAAATTAAGAGCTGCACATTTCAAGCTGCTAAATGCTGGTGGTGCCGCTGTAAATCCGACTCCTGCGCGCTGACATGTGGCGGTAAAATATTCAAAATACAATGAAGGTAAAATAATGGATCATAAAAAGTCGCCTCCTACATCACTTATATTTACCCGGCGAGTAAACAGGATTTATTAAATAGGGGGGAATAATAAATACAGGAGGGTTTTTATTTTTAGCAATTTTTCTGTCGCCGCTGTTTATAGCGAAGATGAATTTTTGTATAACTTAAAAATTAAAATGCAATAAATCCAGAATTCCAATATCTGTAAAATACTTTTTATCTCGTCTGCAAAACGCAATCGATAAACTTTTGTCTCTTTCTTGTACTTTGCTGCAGGGGCCACAATGTAACATAATGTAACAGTACACTGAATGGCCCCTTGGGTCCCGACCACCGGAACGGAAGTCTGTGACATCACGACTCCACCCCGTGTGACATCACGCCCCGTCCCCTCAATGCAAGTCTATGGGAGGGGGGGGAGGACCCAGACCCTCCAGCGCTTCCGGACCAGAAACATGTGGGTGCCGCATGCTATATTGCGGGGGTCCACAGCGACGGGACATCCCCCGCGATCAGACATCTTATCCCCTATCCTTTGGATAGGGGATAAGATTTCTAGGGGTGGAGTACCCCTTTAAAGCCTAAATGGTAATAGAATATGGCGCTCTCTGAAAGGACGGGGCACACGTAGAATCCCGCTCCTTTAATCAATAGAACATAACAACTTGCCACTTATTTCAGTCTTATGAATTTTATTCCCTTTGCAATCCATTAAACAGATAACGTTTCGGTCAACCTGTGACCTTCCTCCGATCTAGAAAAATATATAGAGATCAGAAGGATACATATATATATATATATATATATATATATATATATATATATATATACAAAACAAGTAAAAATAGTGCATAAGAAAATACAATCCAGTAACAAAGTATAATCACATGGAGGAAAAAACATGAAGGTTGTATATATTGATGATATCTGTGGTCATATAGGAAAAAACGGGGTATATGCAATGATACAGAACAGTCAGAGTCTGAGTATCTGTTCCTAGTTCCGCTCTATCCGGTACCCTTGTTCCTGCTCTGTCCTGTTGTCATTCCGCCACGTCCTGCCTGCCACGTCCTGTCAGCCACGTCCTGTCTGCCACGTCCTGCCAGTCTCTGCCTGTGCCACGCCACATCCCAGCTACCTATGTGGACGAGTTGTGCCAGGGGTAGCGACCTGGGTGGCACCTGCTGCAGCACGACCATCCCGCTTTGCGGTGGGCTCTGGTGAAAACCAGCGGCACCTTAGACCCCGCTCCCTGGCACGGCTCAAGTCTCCATCCACACAGGCCCAGAGGATCCACCACCTGCCGTGATTCCTAACAGAGACTCTCGACTTAGTATATGGGGGATAAATGTAGTAAGAGTACTATGTATCTCCTAATGTATTGGGGAATATAATGATCCAAGACATAATATCAAACCTGCCTTACAGTGGGGCTAATGGGGTGATATTGGCTAGTTATGGTGGACACATGTAATGGTAATCACAGCCAGCAATAAACAGAAACTAAGGTATGAAAACAGACTAGTCACATTGCGTACAATACAATAGAATCACAAATATGGATACATTGATACCATTATCAAGGCTTACCCGCATTGCTGCGGAGATATGCATGAAGTAACCGCCTCATGTGTAAAGGTAATTGGATGTGACCTGTGGTTGCTAGGATGCGCACGCCGGACTGGGAATGCGGCTTATGTGCAGACGGAACGGAAGTGACGTCGCTCCAAAGGCAGCACAGGTGTTGGGTCCACTAAAGGATTGGTTGCTATAGTTATGTTCAAGCACTTTATCAAATGAGTAAATGAGTGGTATGTTATTTATATGTGCTATACCTTTAAGAGAGAGGAGCAGTGCAAGCCCATGTGACCCGGTCATAGGTGTGTGCACCCTAAAGCACAAAATCACGCTGCGCGTGTGCATATACCGTATATGCCGGCGTATAAGACGACTGGGCGTATAAGACGACCCCTAACTTTTACAGTTAAAATAGAGAGTTTGGGATATACTCGCCAAATAAGACTACCCCTCCTACCGCTATGTACGGTACCTTGTATTTCCCCCCACTTTAGGTAGGCATCATGTTCCCTCACATTAGGTAGGCAGTATAGTTCCCCCCACATTAAGTTGGCAGTTCCCCCACATTAGGTTGGCAGCTCCCCCACATTAGGTTGCCAGCTCCCCCACATTAGGTTGCCAGCTCCCCCACATTAGGTCGGCAGTTCCCCCACATTAGGTCGGCAGCTCCCCCACATTAGGTCGGCAGCTCCCCCACATTAGGTCGGCAGTTCCCCCACAATAGTAGGCAGCTCCCCCACATTAGGTCGGGAGTTACCCCACATTAGGTCAGCAGTTACCCCACATTAGTAGGCAGCTCCCCCACATTAGTAGCAGTTCCCCCACATTAGTAGGCAGCTCCCCCACATTAGTAGGCAATTCCCCCACATTAGGTCAGCATTTCCCCACATTAGGTCAGCATTTCCCACACAATAGTAGGCAGCTCCCCCCACATTTGTAGGCAGCTCCCCCCACATTTGCAGGCAGCTCCCCCCACATTTGTAGCCAGCTCCCCCCACATTTGTAGCCAGCTCCCCCCACATTAGGTCAGCAGTTCCCCCACAATAGTAGGCAGTTCCCCCACATTAGATTGGCAGCTCCCCCCAACAGACATACAGCTTCCAGCCATATACAGTGTATGGCTGGAGGCTGTATGTCTGTACTGCCCCCACAGTGTTCCGATCACCGCTCCTCCGGCCTGGGTCACCATCTACTGCTATGGCCTATGGAACATAGTAGTAAGTGCCGGGACCGGGGAGCGGTGACCGGATCACTTAAGATAGCACGGCCGGTCACTCACCAGGCCCCGGCCGGCGCGTCCTCCTGCGGTCCTCCTGGTCCTGCACTCCTCTGCCTCTATGGTTGTAGGCACGTGATGTCACTGATAGTGTTGAGCGGCATAGGCCATATTCGAATTCGCGAATATTCGCGAATATATGGATGAATATTCATCATATATTCGCGAATATTCGCATATTCGTTATATTCTCGTTTTATTTTCGCGTATGCGAAAAGTAACATGTGAAAATTAGCATATGTGAATTTTCACACGCCAGTCTCACACAGTAGTATTAGAGCCTTCTTTACACCACACAAGCTGGAAGCAGAGAGGGGTGATCACTGTGATGTGTACTGTGAAGAAAAAAACAAAAAAAAAAGAATATTCGTAATTACGAATATATAGCGCTATATTCGCGAAATTCGCGAATTCGCGAATATGCGATATTCGCGAATAATATTCGAATTGCGAATATTCGCGAGCAACACTAGTCACTGACGTCCCATGCGTACAACAATTGAGATGGAGGACCGGACCGCAGGAGGACCGAAGGAGGATCGCAGGAGAACACGCGTCGCCGGGGAATTGTAAGTGACCGGCGGACATCCTTATGTCCCGAAAAGATTTTTCGGGACACAGGGATGTCCGGCATAGGAATACCTATGATTATCTGCCCGGGCCTGCTCCCGTGTGTGGCTGCAGGCGGGGGCCGGCCAGAGCAAGTAAAAACTAATACTGTATACTAAAAACCAGGGGGCCTCCAGCTGTTGTGAAACTACAACTCCCAGCATGCCCGGACAGACTTTGCCATGCTGGGAGTTGTAGTTACACAACAGCTGGAGGCCCCCTGGTTTTTAGTATACAGTATTAGTTTTTATTTGCTCTGGCCGGCCCCCGCCTGCAGCCACACATGGGAGCCGGCCCAGGCAGATAATCATAGGTATTCCTATCCCGGACCTCAATACCCGGCGTATAAGACGACCCCCGACTTTTCAGAAGAAAATTTGTGCTTATAAAGTCGTCTTATACGCCGGGATATACAGTATATATACACACACACATATACACACAAATACACTCTTGCTTGCATGCACACATATATAAACAGACCTGCACAATTTGCTCATGATCTCTATGTGAATTGCGCTCAGGTAGGTGCTTTGTGTGAACGATATGTAGTATCAGGAAAGTTTAAAACAATAAAGCAGAACAATCTGTATTTGAATCTAAACTATCGGTGGGTAGTAGATCAGTAATCATTTGCCCCTTTAATATGTGACACAGATGGGTCTGACTGAGGCTGAACGAGGAAATTAAATAAAAATGCAGCATGAAGGAAGAAGAAATAAACTCTTCGTGTACAAAAAATAAAATCTGAAAAATATATATAAAATAAATAAACAATATCTGATATCATTACAGCTGCTAAACTAAAACAGTAGGGTGACTAATGAGAGAATCCATAGAAAGATGGTCGTGCTGGCGTACGCTATCATAATAATAATAATTATATAACCAATAAATGACACAATTTATTACAAATTGATGATTTTACAATGGAAAATATCACCTCTAGCAGATATTGGCTGCCGTAAGCCGTTCTGTGAGAGTGGGATACCAAGAGTAATGCCGCTGGGATTGTGCAGTAACCACCTAGCCGTGCCGCCCTAACCCTTGCATTGCTGTGACTCCGCCTCCGCATGATGTCACGGAACGCGCCACACATGCTACAGGGGAGGTCTGGAGGAGGAGCATGTCCATCCTACACTGTGGCGATATCGCCGGTTTTAGGCTTAGCGTGGCCCTGGGCAAAATCAAAAGAGGGGCCCCAAAAGTCGTAATAGTGCACTAACCAGATTTGCACATTTTTGGTCGCTTCAAATACCATAAAAAAATATCTAAAAAGCGATTGAAAAGTCCCATCAAAACAACAATGGTACCGATAAAAGCTACAAATCACAGAGCAAAAAAAGACCCTCACATCCCCATATACAGAAAAATAAAAGTTATAGGTATCAGAATAGTAAGGTTTATATTTTTGCATAGTTCCCCCACATTAGGTTGGCAGCATAGCTTCCCTCACATTAGGTAGACAGTATAGTTCCCCCACATTAGGTTTTAGTTCCCCCACATTATGTTGGCAGTAAAGTTCCCCCCACATTAGGTTGGCAGTATAGTTCCCCCCACATTAAGTTGTAGTTCCCCCCACATTAGGTTGTCAGTGTAGTTCCCCTACATTAGATTGTAGCTCTCCACATTAGGTTGCAGTATAGTTTCCCCATATTAGGTAGGCAGTATAGTTCCCCCCACATTAAGTTGTAGTTCCCCCCACATTAGGTTGTCAGTATAGTTCCCCCACATTAGGTTGTCAGTATAGTTCCCCCACATTAGGTTGGCAGTATAGTTCCCCCACATTAGGTTGTAGTTCCCCCACATTAGGTTGTAGTTCCCCCACATTAGATTGGCAGTAAAGTTCCCCCCACATAAGGTAGGCAGTATAGTTCCCCCCACATTAAGTTGTAGTTCCCCCCACATTAGGTTGTCAGTATAGTTCCCCCACATTAGGTTGTCAGTATAGTTCCCCCACATTTGGTTGGCAGTATAGTTCCCCCACATTAGGTTGTAGTTCCCCCACATTAGGTTGTAGTTCCCCCACATTAGGTTGGCAGTAAAGTTCCCCCCACATTAGGTAGGCAGTATAGTTCCCCCACATTAGGTGCAGTACTCCCCCACATTAGGTGCAGTATAGTTCCCCCACATTAGGTGCAGTATAGTTCCCCCACATTAGGTGCAGTATAGTTCCCCCACATTAGGTGCAGTACAGTTCCCCCACATTAGGTGCAGTATAGTTCCCCCACATTAGGTGCAGTATAGTTCCCCCACATTAGGTGCAGTATAGTTTCCCCCACATTAGGTGCCGTACAGTTCCCCCACATTAGGTGCAGTATAGTTCCCCCACATTAGGTGCAGTATAGTTCCCCCACATTAGGTGCAGTATAGTTCCCCCACATTAGGGGCAGTATAGTTCCCCCACATTAGGTGCAGTATAGTTCCCCCCACATTAGGTTGGCAGTATAGTTCCCCCACATTAGGTGCAGTATAGTTCCCCCACATTAGGTGCAGTACAGTTCCCCCACATTAGGTTGGCAGTATAGTTCCCCCACATTGGGTGCAGTATAGTTCCCCCACATTAGGTGCAGTATAGTTCTCCCACATTAGGTGCAGTATAGTTCCCCCACATTAGGTGCAGTATAGTTTCCCCCACATTAGGTGCAGTACAGTTCCCCCACATTAGGTGCAGTACAGTTCCTCAAGAAGAAAGAACATGTTCATTCTTCTTGCGGAATACACAAGCAGAAGTCCATTGAAGTCAATGGTAAAAAAAAATTCCGCTTGATATAATTTTTGCGCGGAATTCATGCAGAAATTCAGCACAAAAAAAAATAAATAAAAAGGGAAATTACAATTGGTGGTTGTAGTCCAGCAAAAACAAACAAACGAACAAACAAAAAAAAAAACAGTTATCTCCTATATTCCGCGCGGAAAATCTGCCTGTGAATGCACCCATATTGAAAAATCTTCTCACACCAGTCAAGTCATTATTTGTCCTATGTTCGCGAAATTCGCAGTCGCTTTGTTCGTTCATTTTTTGTTCCATGCAAAAAACTGCATGAAAATTTGCATAAAAATATGCATGTGAAAAAAAAAAAAGAATATTCATCAATACGAATATATAGCACTATATTCGAAATATTCACGAAATTGCGAAGTGCCGATATTTGCGATACAAATTAGCGATACAAATATTCGTGCTACAACACTAGTGAGATGTGGGAAGTAGTAGATAGTTGGGTGGCTGAGAGTCTAGAGCAGGGTGCCTCCAGCTGTTGCAAAACTACAACTCTCAGCATGCCCGGACAGCCAACGGCTGTCCGGGCATGCTGGTAGTTGTAGTTTTGCAACAGCTGGAGACAAAATGTTTGGTTACTGCCATTTACAATGCATAACATGCAAAGTAGCAGGACTATCAGCTGCTGTATGCTCCACAGGAATTTGTGTAGTTCTTTCCATTCTGACCACAGTGCTTTCTGCTGACACCTTTGCACGTGTCAGGAACTGTCCAGAGCAGGAGAGTTTTGCTATGGGCATTTGTTCTTACTCTGGACAGTTCCTGACGTGGACGGAGGTGGCAGCAGAGAGCACTGTGATCAGGCTATGTGGTAGCTTGGGATGTGTAGGGTATGGGGAGTGTAGCTGTGCAGGTAATAAAAGGTATTTGTTAACCCTTGCTATTCGTGATGCCAGGGTGAGGGCTCCTCAATACAGCTTTTCCTACCGCCGCCCTTCCCAGGAACGATGGAGAGGTAGATGATAACAGATTTGAGGTAGATAATAATAATAGATTGTCCACAACTGGAAAGCTTCTGTAAACAGCGTTAACTTTACTGAAGATTTTCTGTACACTTCAACAACATAACAGTCTCTCATTAATACAGCTTCCATTTGGAGATTGACAATGGTTGGGACTTTAGCTTTAAGAGTCTCTAGTATATTGCGCTGTTCCACTGGATTTAGGGTAATTAGTTGCGGTCCAGTAGTCAGGCTAGGATTAGCAGGAATTAGTATAAGACTCACGATTTTTGGTTCTGCTGAGTCTATAGGTTTTGAGGCCTAGCGTGTCTTTGAAAGTTGCGTAGCACACTGTCCTGTTAGTCCGGCATCCACAAGAGCAGCAACCCAAGAGAGCCATAATTGGATGCAGCTCCCTTATATGGGCAGGGGCTGGACTAACACTAATTGGTCCAAACTGAGAATGCTGGGTAACACGTGACCCAAGGACCTCCTAAGGTCCTGCAACATACCATAGAGGTTACTAGCATGGTCACATGACCGAAGGTCCTGCGGCGCTGAACAAGGTAAGTACTATGCATTCCTATATAATATAGATAGAATTACCAATATATACATTTATTAATATACAAGTTAAACTTAAGGAGAGGCGACTAGGGGCTGTCCCACCTGAGGAACCCTACCTGAACATAGTTACTCTGACTTTGGGGACCTCTACACTAGGTACTGGATGCAATACGGTACCGGGACACCTCAACTGGAAAGAACTACACAACTCCCTGTGGGGCATACAGCAGCTGATAAGTACTGGAAGGGTTAAGTCATTTACAAATCCGTTGATTTGAAAACCTTTGTTTTCTGTCAGAATACCCCTTTAATACTGACAGTGAATAAGTACAAAAAATAAAGAAATAAAATTAGACTACTCCGGTTTAGCAACTACCCCGTCCCAATTTTATTTTATTATGAGATACCGTCCCATGTTAACATTGTTGGGTTTTTGGATTTTGCAATTATCCTCCACCCCATTTTAACCCCCCCCCCCCCTCCCTTTGTCCAGTTTAGGTTGGAGGGGGGGGGGGGGGGGTTAAAATGGACTAAAACAAGTACAAAGATTACCGTCCAATTTAAGGACTATTTTTGGTGGCTGGGTCTATTTTTCACACTTTCTATCAGATCCCTGACACTGGAAGAATTAGTGTCTAATGATAATGTTCTAACTAATATGGCGCGGGCCCCGGTGCCCCCCGCCTGGCAGCTCTGTCTGGATGGCTGCAGCCATCAGTCGTTGTAATTCTGAACAAATGAATGAATTCACGACCTGCATTATTCATGGCTAAGTATCTGGAATCCTGATCCGCTCTCACCTTTGGGTATTCAGCCTTGTCTCCCCGACTCTCTCACCGGTGCTTGATGTTACTCGTAGTCTATTAGTGATAGCGAGACGGTGACGGTAATGAACGTTTAACATATCTTCTATGTCAGCTGCCGGAGGCTCTGCCTGCACGCCGATCTCCATCACAAGATCTAGTGCGCTTCAACTAGATATGCGGAAAATCGCAACATCAAAGCACAAAATCTATTTCTTTTTTTACTAGTAGTAAGTTTCATAGAGAAATACTTTTCATTATATCTTTTTTAATTATTTTTATTCCTTTATTTCTACTTTTTATCCTTATGTCTGTAGCAGTGTTTCCCAAGCAGGAAGCCTCCAGCTGTTGCAAGACTACAACTAACGGCATGCCCGGACAGCCAACGGCTGTCCGGGCATGCCGGGAGTTGTAGTTTTGCAACAGCTGGAGACACAATGTTTGGAAAACACTGCCATAGGGTACAATTTGTAACATGCAAAATAGCAGGACCAGGTAACGTAGTCTAGTTGATCCACCTCTTTAAAGTGGCACTCTGGTGAAGAAAAATGTTTTGAACTCAACTGGTGACAGAAAGTCCTACAGATTTGTAGATTACTTCCATATAAAAATCTTAATCCTTCCAATACATGCTGGGAGTTATAGTTTTGCAACAGCATGAGCCACAATGTTTGGAAAACACTGCCATAGGGGTACAGTGTATAACATGCAAAATAGCAGGACGAGGTAACATAGCCTAGTTGATCCCCCTCTTTAAAGTGGCACTCTGGTGAAGAAAATGTTTTCAACTCAACTGGTGACAGAATTTGCTACAGATTTGTAAATTATTGCTATATAAAAATCTTAATCCTTCCAATACATGCTGGGAGTTATAGTTTTGCAACAGCTGGAGACACAATGTTTGGAAAACACTGCCATAAAGGTACAATGTGTAACATGCAAAATAGCAGGGCCAGGTAACGTTGCCTAGTTGATCCCCCTCTTTAAAGTGGCACTCTGGTGAACAAAAATGTTTTCAACTTAACTGGTGACAGAAAGTTCTACAGATTTGTAAATTACTTCTATGTAAAAATCTTAATCTTTCCTATACATGCTGGGAGTTGAAGTTTTGCAAAATCTGTAGGTACACTGGTAGGGAAACATTACTATGGATCATTCATCTCAAAACCATGGCTCTTCTTTGATTGCCCGGGTGTGCTGGGAGTGATAGTTTTGCGACAGCAGGAGCAGCATAGAAAACATTATAGAGCAGTAAGGAACAGTATATGCTGTGAATTCAGATATTAAGCTAACTAGGGCTTCTGGCAGCCTCTCTGTATCTCCCTCTGTCTCTCTTCCTCTGTCTCAGTCTGTAGTGTTTCTCTCGTTATTCTTCCTTCTCCATAGACTTTCATGGGTAGCTGTAAACTGATCCCTCAGTGAGTTGATCCCTGTTGAGATAGATTTCAGCAGCTTTTTGGAAGAGGGGAAGAGGGGGAAGGAAATTACTCTTTCTTTTACATTCACTTTTCATTACATTCACTACTGAGTAAGGCCGGGTTCACACCACGTTTTTGCAATACAGTTCCCGTATACATTTTCAATTTGAAAACCGTACGGAACCATATTGAAAACTGTATGCATTGACTCTCCATTGAAAACCGCATGCCAAAAGATGCATCAGGTTGTGTCCGTTTTGCATCCTAACCGGTTTTGTCTGTTTTTTTCCCGTACCCAAAACTGCAGCCTACCACGGTTTTTGGTCCGGATGAAAAACCGTATTAAACCGTATGCATTTTCTTTTTAACATGAGAGTCAATGGGAACCTTACAGAACCGTATGTGCGTACAGTTCCATCCGGTTTTCACCTTACGTTTTTTGACTTTGCACAGTTTTTTTTCTTGGAAGTTCAATCAAACAAGTGAAACTTTATTCATAGAATGAAAAGTTAAAAACTTTTTTTTTCTTGAAAAACGGATGCAACCGGACATCATTTTTCAAACAGTTTTCAACCGTATACAGATTAAAATGTGTACACACGTTTTGATACAGTTTAGTCCGGTTTTGAGGAATATGTTTTTCTTTCAAAAACCTGATACAGGAACTGTATTGCAAAAACGTGGTGTGAACCCACCGTAAGGCTGGGTTCACATCACGTTTTTGCCATACTGTTTTCAATCAGTATTCCTAAAGAAAACCGTATGGCAAAAAAACGGATGGAACAGTATGGGAAATAGTAAACCGTATACTGTTTTTACAGTTCCGTCCGTTTTTATAAAAAAATAAAAATAAAATGTTTTTGAAAATGTTGTCCATTTTTAATGGGAGGGGTGTTGGGTGGGAATGGGAAATGCACATGTATACGTTTCCATACGGGAAACTGTATAAAGGTTTTACTTTGCATATGCACTTTTTTGCATCCTAAAGTCCCCACCCAACACCCCTCCCATTAAAAATGAACAACATTTTCAAAAACGTATGTTTTTTTTTTCTTTTTATAATAACGGACGGAGCTGTATGCACTTTTAAAAACGTATAAATTCGCAGGAACAGGTCAGACAGGTAACTAGTTCCGGCTTGTGTCTCAGGCGTTACTCATACACGGTGTGTACATGGTGTGTATGAGTAAGGCCTGAGACACAGGCCGAAACTAGTTACCTGTCTGACCTGTTCCTGCGATTTTATAAGTAATAAAGCATACTGTTTCTGAGAGGGGAGTGGCTGGACCCTACCTTTGTTTCAGAATTCACGTTCCGGTGTGGTCCGCACCTGGTCCGCACCCTCCAGGCATTCGGGGTGAGCTGAGCAACACTTCTATACTGCACTTTTAAAAACAATATACGGTTTGAAAACGCAAAAGGTTAACTTTTTCCCATACAGTTCCATCCGGTTTTTTTTCCATACGGTTTTCTTTAGAAAAACTGATTGAAAACAGTATGGCAAAAACGTGATGTGAACCCAGCCTATTTAATGTATGTCTATGAGCCGACTGGAGTGAACCGCAGCCTCCGGGTGGCTGCTTTTTCGGCCGTATGCGTTTTACCAACCGCAGGCAAAAACATGGTCAACCGCGTTTTTGCCTACGGTCGGGAAACCGCATACGGCCAAAAACGAAGCGGCTGCGGTTCACTCCGGTCGGCTCATAGACATACATTAAATACGGTTCCCGAATACGGCTGAGTGCGGGCGCCGCAATTAAGCCCCGCCCCCCTCCTCCAAGCCGTATATGGGAACCGTATTTAATGTATGTCTATGAGCCCACCGGAGTGAACCGCAGCCTCCGGTCGGCTTCGTTTTCGTCCGTATGTGGTTTCCCGACCGCAGGCAAAAACGTGGTCGACCGCATTTTTGCCTACGGTCGGTAAACCGCATACGGCCGAAAACGAAGCCGACCGGAGGCTGCGGTTCACTCTGGTCGGCTCATAGACATACATTAAATACGGTTCCCGAATACGGCTGAGTGCGGGCGCCGCTATTAAGCCCCGCCCCCCCTCCTCCCAGCCGTATACGGGAACTGTATTTAACAAAACGTGGTGTGAACCCAGCCCAACATAGTTTTTTGTAAGGAGGGCGATCATTTAATGATGATGAGTCCGTTATAACGAGAATTGTTATTTCCGTACTTTTAGCTGTACAAACATGACGATGGAGAAAAAATAAATAAAAATAAAGTAAGAAAAATATAAATAAATTCAATGTATTGTCCCTTTATATGAATCCTATATATACACCTATTTTTCTATCATAAGCAGCACACAATCTGCGGCTGAACACCATCGCCTTTGTCCATCGTTTTTTCCGTTTTTTTTTTTTTTTTTCTATTTCAGATGTACAGAATGAACGTTTCGTCTGGGAGCCGGCAACAAATCCCACAGAAGATTTATTTAGTGTCCCTGTTCAGAAACTTCGCTTGTCCGGGGTGAATTAAATTTAAAGTCTTCTCATTCCGGGGGAAATGAGTCATTCATCACGGAGCGAATCCTCGGCCCATTCCTCATTGTTCTCGTAACAAATGGCTCTGCGTTCCGGAGTAGTTTCCACCAGACTTGGATCCTCTCGCCCTATATTACTCCCTTATTTCTTCTTTCCTATAGGAAGATGTGACAATCTATACTATAGTCTCTTATACCTTTTGACATGAATGAAGAATTGAGACACTTCAGAATGGAGAGAAAATAGGGATGTGGTAAATGGTCAGCGGCTGATGAACGCCGCCATGTCATATCGTCCCGGACGAGGCTCCAATATTATCAACGCTTTATAGAGTATAATGCACTGAGTGCGAGGATTGATTCGCGGATTGTCAACTATCGTTCAGCTCAGACATTGATTGTGCGGACAAATTAATCCCGACCTCGGACCAAATGGAAAAACACACGGTCAATGGATTTCCATTAATGTTCCGCATTCCTTATCTTTACGGTCTGGTTACGTGGATCATTATCCGTAATTTATTTGACCGGCTGAGGAAAACAGGTATCGAATATTTTTTTACTGGTCGGCCCAAAGAGGCTTTTTATAAGACAAGTTTACCAGAATTGTGTTGTTTTTTTTTTTTTTTTTTTTTTTAAAGCATAACCCAGGTTTTCCCAACCAGTGAGCCTCCAGCTGTTTCAAAACTACAACTCCCAGCATGCCCGGACATGTTGGGAGTTGTAGTTTTGAAACAGCTGGAGGCACATTGGTTGGGAAATTCTGGCATAACCATTGGAATACATACTCATGGAAATGTGACGTCAGAAAATGGCTTATTCATCATATCAAGTATGTTTTTTTTTTATTGAAAGTTTTTAGGTCATTTTTTAAAAATATTTTTCATAATAGCTAAAAAAAATTAAAAAATTAAAAAAAAAAAATGAATCATGTAGCTTTCGCTCCGGTCATCAAGCCTCACAATAGTCTAACATTTCCTTTCTTGCGGAGATCACCACTCACCAGTCTCCTCCTTGTTACGCCGAGCGCTCCGGGTCCCCGCTCCTCCCCGGAGCGCTCGCTTCACTCTCGCTACCGCAGCGCTCCGGGCAGCTCCACTGACCTGGTGCGCTGCGATACCGTCTCCAGCCGGGATGCGATTCGCGATGCGGGTGGCGCCCGCTCGCGATGCGCATCCCGGCTCCCGTACCTGACTCGCTCTCCGTCTGTCCTGTCCCGGCGCGCGCGGCCCCGCTCCCTAGGGCGCGCGCGCGCCGAGTCTCTGCGATTTAAAGGGCCACTGCGCCGCTGATTGGCGCAGTGGTTCCAATTAGTGTGTTCACCTGTGCACTCCCTATTTATACCTCACTTCCCCTTCACTCCCTCGCCGGATCTTGTTGCCATTGTGCCAGTGAAAGCGTTTCTTTGTGTGTTCCTAGCCTGTGTTCCAGACCTCCTGCCGTTGCCCCTGACTACGATCCTTGCTGCCTGCCCCGACCTTCAGCTACGTCCGACCTTGCTTCTGTCTACTCCCTTGTACCGCGCCTATCTTCAGCAGCCAGAGAGGTTGAGCCGTTGCTAGTGGATACGACCTGGTCACTACCGCCGCAGCAAGACCATCCCGCTTTGCGGCGGGCTCTGGTGAAAACCAGTAGTGACTTAGAACCGGTCCACTAGCACGGTCCACGCCAATCCCTCTCTGGCACAGAGGATCCACCTCCTGCCAGCCGGCATCGTGACACTCCTTATAATCACAGAGAGATTACAGTGAAAGGTAGATAATACAGGATCCACCATTCAAAATAGGTCGCATTGATTCTTCTTCCCCTCCCAGCACAGGTCATAGAGCATGCTCAAAACACTTTCCCATAGGAGTCAATAAGTGATGACCAGTGCTCAGCCCCTTCCTACCTGCACAGTGACCTCTGCACAGGTCACAGAGCATGCTCACAACACACTCCTATAGAAGTCAGTGGATGCTTGTCAGAGGTAAGCCTCTTCCTCCCTCCACAACAAACTCTGCATAGGTCACAAAGCGTGCTTTCAACACTCCACCATAGAAGTCAATGGATGATGGTCAGTGCTCTGCTCCTTCCTCCCTGAACAGTGACCTATTCACGGGTCACAGAGCATGCCAACAACACACTCCCATATAGATAATGGTCATAGCTCACCACCTCCCAGCACACTAATTTCCACACAGACAATCTCACTTCCTCCCTGCACAGGTCACAGAGCATGCCCACAACACTCTCCAATAAAAGTCAAAGGGTGATGTTCAGAGCCAAGCCCCTTCATACCTGCACGGCAAATTCTGCGGGGGTCACAGAGCATGCCCATAACACACTCCCTTAGAAGTCAATGAGTAATGGTCAGAGCCAAGCCCCTTCTTAGGCTCCTTTCACACTATAAAATTCATACGTTTTAAAGATCCGTTTAATGTTCCATTATGAAAACCCTTAAAATCGGCCATTACAAAATCCCATACGGCCGTTACAAAATCCCATTATAGTCTATGAGATTTTTAGAAAAAGGAAAAGAACGTAGTTCCGCTCACCACTCGCTGAAGACATCCATAGATGGGTGTGCGGCTATCATGCGGTTTTGTAGGTAGTTTTGAAGCACGGACAATGCGGGCTGTATCCCGGAATGTACAGAGCAAGGGAATGGAAGTCGGGGGTCCAGCTCACAAAGTTAGGTAAAACATAACTTTTACTTCACATAATTTAAAACAGGGAACAAAACACAAACAAAAAACTATAGGTGAATTAAAAAGCAAACGCTGACGCGTTTCGAACTAGCTAAGAGTTCTTAGTCATTACTAAAAACTCTTAGCTAGTTCGAAACGCGTCAGTGTTTACTTTTTAATGCACCTATAGGTTTTTTGTTTGTTTTTTGTTCCCTGTTTTAAATTATGTGAAGTAAAAGTTATGTTTTACCTAACTTTGTGAGCTGGACCCCCGACTTCCATTCCCTTGCTCTATGAGATTTTTTTCATTACCTGTTTTAACCCGTCATAGCCCATAATTAATAACAGGCGTTAGTTTGTGACGGGAGAAAGATCGAAAGAAATAGTGCATGCACTTTTTCTTCCGTTCTTTCTCCCATCACAAAATAACGTGCAATATTAATAACGGGCTATGGCGGGTTAAAACGGGTAATGTAAAAATCCCATAGACTGTAATGGGATTTTATAACGGCCGTTAAATGTGCTTTTAATGGTTTTGTTAATGAATCATTATAACGGATCTTTAAAATGGATGAATTTATAGTGTGAAAGGAGCCTTACCTCCACGGCAAATTCTGCACGAGTCAGAGAGCATGCCCACATAACTCTCCTATAGAAGTCCATGAGTGACGGTCAGAGTTTAGCCCCTTCCTCCCTGCACAGTGACCTCTGCAGAGGTCACAGAGCATGCCCACAACACTCTCCCATAGAAATAAATAAGTGATGGTCAGAGCATGCCCATAACACAGTACCATAAAAGTTAATAGGTGATGGTCAGAGCTAAGCCCCATCCTCCTTGCACAGTGAATTCTGCACATGTCACAGAGCATGCCCACAACACTGTACCATAGAAGTCAATAGGTGATGGTTAGAGTTTAGCACCATCCTCCCTGCACAGTAAACTCTGCACAGAACATGCCCACAACACTCTCCCATAGAAGTCAATGAGTGATGGTCAGAGCTATACACATATTGGGGGACATGTATCAAAGATTTTACCCGTTTTGTGTGTATTTTTTTGCGCAAAATTTTGCGCAAGCCCTTTTTTTTGCACATTTTTTTGCGCACGTTTTGGTAGAGCATGTCCTCCAGATGTGGCTGAATCAGGGTACCTTGGAGTGACATCTATAGTACACATGGATTTATTAACTGCGTACTTTTTTTTTTACACCCAAAATTTTGCCGCAAGAGCTGTTTTTTTTGCGCAAATATAAGCCATCTTGGACTTAACGTAGCAAGATGCTCTAAATCATCAATTCTATTTTCCAAAGAGTGGATTGAGGAGATGACTATATTTACCCCCAATTTATGAAGCTCTTTGCGCTTGATTGATAAATTTAGCGCTTCTGCACATAATTTAGAGTTCGGGAAAAGGGGTAAAATGCTTCTACCATACACAAATAATGATACATGTCCCCCATTGACCTTTAGGTTCCCAGTTGTCCTGTCCCTCCAGCCCAAAGTGACTTGAGAATAATTTCTCTACCAAGCAGAAAAATATCGTTAACGAGACAGAAAAACTTTTTTTTCCAGTTTGGAACTAAAAATAAATAAATATATATATATATATTTAAAATCACTTTTTGCAAAGGCCAACAATGCGGCTCTAAAATGTTTGTTCCCAATGTCGTCTCCGGTGCCAAGGTTTTAATACCGTCCTCTATATTCCAGGCCCATACAAAGGATGTCACTGCTGAATTATGGCTCCAGTATTCGTATTGATATAGGAGAAAATGGAATAATTTAGATAGGGGCCCAACCTTTGGCGAATGAGACTTTAGAAGGCGCCAATCTCACGTTCGCTCCTTTTGTGTCCTGGCTCCGGTTCGGCTTCTTGTTTTTCGCTGATAATTGCGATCTCCCGTGAATGTACAGTGACATTTGACTGCAGCTGCAGAAAGGCTATTTTCCCCCGTATGCTGATGTCGTCTTTTCTTCCAGCGTCAGGGCGAGCGGCGGCATTCACAGTATGCGAGGCCACAGTGCTGCAATTTTCTTCCAGGCAATTGAGGTATTAAATATGCAGCAACACAGGAGGTATCATTATGCCATTAGAATCGGAATAATGTAGAATGAAAGTCGGGGGGACGATCTGCCCTCTCCTTCACGTTTAGTTTTTTTGTTTTCACAGGAGTGTCGCGCGTTTCGGCGCTCGCAGATACAATGCAGGAGGCTTCGTGCCATTAAAAATAAATAGGAACACCTGTAGGTATTTAATGGGTAAAAAAGCAGAAAAGACAAAGGATATCAAACAGGCGGCGAACCCCGATCGGTACAAAAGTCTCCTCTGTGATCCGATTCGTGGCAGGGATGAAGGAATAAAATATTTACAATATAGGTAAAAAAGAACGAGAGGACGCAGAATGAATAAAACATTCCAATGGAAGAGCATTAAGTGAGGGAAAAAGAAAACCGTGTCCCTGTAGCAGAATGTGACCCTTGGCACAGGGACACCCTTTTGTGCTTTTACAGCCAGGTCCCTCTCTCTTCCTAATCCCAAACCCTAATCCTAACCCCTAACCCAAATTCTAACCCCTAATTCTAACCCTAATCCTTATTCTAATCCTAACCCCTAATCCTAATTCTAACCCTAATCCTTAATTCTAGCCCCTATCTCTAATCCTAACCCTTAATCCTAATCCTAACCCCTAATCCTAACTCCTAATCCTAACCCTTATCCTAACCCCTAATCATAACCCCTAACCTATTCCTAACCCAAATCTTAACCCTAATCCTAACCCCCATTCCTAACCCTAATCCTAACCCTAATCCCTGACCCTAACAACAATCAGCACTGAGAAGGGCCAGGAGCCATTTGGCTATGGGTCACAGTTTTTTTTCACTTCATCATCCGTCTAACGTGTCTTTGTGTCAATCCGAGCATCTGTGATGGTCGCTGAACTATAATGTTTGGGAATAGGAAAAAATGATTGGCGGGAAAAAATGGTGGCTGAGGTCAGGTTGGCCCTGGGTGGATCAGCACCATCCCGTATCTCCATTGCGCGGTATAGAAAGGGCGACAATACAGATCAATGCAGGGAAGGCCTGTGAGTGCGTCATGGAGAGCGTCATGGAGAGCGTCATGGAGAGCGTCATGGAGAGCGTCATGGAGAGCACACTGTAACAAAGAACAAAGGCACTTTGGAAAAATATGCGGCTTTTATCCCAATCTTCACAAATAAAAGTGCACCCGCTTCACATCACTGATTCAAATCTTGACACGTTTTGAGCGCATTTGATTCATGGTTGTACTCGCTGTGTTGTCTGTTAATAGGTAATTGTATCGATGAATGGCCGTGAACTCTGGCGGCCCACAAGCTTCAAGGACGGGTGGATTCGAGTAGAAAACAGACGTGGTGCACATCTACAATCTTGTATAATGATCTGATTGCTTCTCAGCACAATATCAAAAACTAACAGGTTGTTATTATACATTTTTGATCAAAAAGTACAAGCCCACTCGCCACGTCAAGGCCACCTATCCAGAGTGGGTCCCTAACATCCCTAGCATAAAATGGCGTAGCACCGGGCGGCGACCACCACCGCCGCGACACAGGTGCCCACGGGGGGGGGGGGGGGGGGGGGGCGACCCACTGGCAGAGCGGCCCCAATGCCTCTCAAACCAGTCTATGGGCCGCACCCGCCCGCAGACACAGCGCCACGGCAGCAACGGACGCCGCACAGCACCACACCAGTGTGAACAAGGTGTAATGGCTCACTTACCTTGCTCTCCCAGTCAGACTGGGAGGCTGCTAGGAGTGAAATGGCCCTAGTGTGGCTAATTACCACCTATATAGGTTTGGGCTGAGGGGGTGGGGAAGAGTGCAGCACATGTTAAAAAAAAAAAAAAAAAAAGAAAGGATAGAAATCACAATATGAATTTGAGTAGAATACAGACATAGCGCACATCTACAATCTTGTATAATGATCTGATTGCTTCTCAGCATAATATCAAAAACTAACAGGTTGTTATATACATTTTTGATCAAAAAGTACAAGCCCACTCGCCACGTCAAGGCCACCTATTCAGAGTGGGCTGGCACTTTTCTACTATTTCATATCATGGTACCCACCTTTGTACTGAAGCTAAAGAATCCACGGCAATGGGGATGCAGATCGGAGGGACGTCGATTGAACCTGCCCCATAAGGATTGTCATAAATGAGTGAGGTTACATTTACAGGTAACACCTACAGTGGGGCAAAAAAGTATTTAGTCAGCCACCAATTGTACTCCCCCTTATAAGGATCAGAGGCTGTTCATCATAGGTTATTGTCACGATGCCGGCTGGCAGGTAGTGGATCCTCTGTGCCGGAGAGGGATTGGCGTGGACCGTGCTAGTGGATCGGTTCTAAGTCACTACTGGTTTTCACCAGAGCCCGCCGCAAAGCGGGATGGTCTTGCTGCGGCGGTAGTGACCAGGTCGTATCCACTAGCAACGGCTCACCTCTCTGGCTGCTGAAGATAGGCGCGGTACAAGGGAGTAGACAGAAGCAAGGTCGGACGTAGCAGAAGGTCGGGGCAGGCAGCAAGGATCGTAGTCAGGGGCAACGGCAGGAGGTCTGGAACACAGGCTAGGAACACACAAGGAAACGCTTTCACTGGCACGATGGCAACAAGATCCGGCAAGGAAGTGCAAGGGAAGTGAGGTGATATAGGGAAGTGCACAGGTGATCAGACTAATTGGAACCACTGCGCCAATCAGCGGCGCAGTGGCCCTTTAAATCGCAAAGACCCGGCGCGCGCGCGCCCTAAGGAGCGGGGCCGCGCGCGCCGGGACAGGACCGACGGAGAGCGAGTCAGGTACGGGAGCCGGGGTGCGCATCGCGAGCGGGCGCTACCCGCATCGCGAATCGCATCCCGGCTGGAAGCAGTATCGCAGCGCCCCGGGTCAGTGGATCTGACCGGAGCGCTGCAGTGAGGAGAGTGTAGCGAGCGCTCCGGGGAGGAGCGGGGACCCGGAGCGCTCGGCGTAACAGTACCCCCCCCCTTGGGTCTCCCCCTCTTCTTAGAGCCTGAGAACCTGAGGAGCAGACTTTTGTCTAGGATATTGTCCTCAGGTTCCCAGGATCTCTCTTCTGGACCACAACCCTCCCAATCCACTAAAAAAAAGGTTTTCCCTCTGACCTTTTTTGATGCCAGAATCTCTTTGACGGAGAAGATGTCCGAGGAGCCGGAAACAGGAGTGGGAGGAACAGATTTGGGAGAGAAGCGGTTGATGATGAGTGGTTTAAGAAGAGAAACGTGAAAGGCATTAGGAATACGAAGAGAAGGAGGAAGAAGAAGTTTGTAAGAGACAGGATTAATCTGGCACAAAATTTTGAAAGGACCAAGATAGCGTGGTCCCAACTTGTAGCTAGGGACACGGAAGCGGACATATTTAGCGGAGAGCCATACCTTGTCTCCAGGGGAAAAAATGGGAGGAGCTCTTCTTTTCTTATCCGCGAACTTCTTCATGCGTGATGAAGCCTGTAAGAGAGAATTTTGGGTCTCTCTCCATATGATGGAAAGGTCACGAGAAATTTCATCCACAGCGGGCAGACCAGAGGGCAAGGGGGTAGGGAGGGGGGGAAGAGGGTGACGGCCGTACACCACGAAAAATGGGGATTTGGAGGAAGATTCAGAGACTCTGAAGTTATACGAGAATTCGGCCCATGGAAGGAGATCTGCCCAGTCATCCTGGCGGGAGGAAACAAAATGTCGTAAATAATCACCCAAGACCTGGTTAATTCTTTCTACTTGTCCATTGGATTGGGGATGATATGCAGAAGAAAAATTTAATTTAATCTTGAGTTGTTTACAGAGAGCCCTCCAGAATTTAGACACGAATTGGACGCCTCTATCCGAGACGATCTGCGTAGGCAACCCGTGAAGACGAAAAATGTGTACAAAAAATTGTTTAGCCAACTGAGGCGCTGAAGGAAGACCAGGAAGAGGGATGAAATGTGCCATTTTGGAGAATCGATCAACGACCACCCAAATAACAGTGTTGCCACGGGAAGGGGGTAAATCAGTAATAAAATCCATACCAATCAGAGACCAAGGCTGTTCGGGGACAGGCAGGGGATGAAGAAAACCAGCGGGCTTCTGGCGAGGAGTCTTATCCCGGGCACAGATAGTGCAGGCTCGCACAAAGTCCACAACATCCGTCTCCAGAGTCGGCCACCAATAGAAGCGGGAGATGAGTTGCACAGATTTCTTGATGCCCACATGACCTGCGAGATGGGAGGAGTGACCCCATTTGAGGATTCCGAGGCGTTGGCGTGGAGAAACAAAGGTCTTTCCTGGAGGAGTTTGCCTGATGGAGGCTGGAGAAGTGGAAATCAGGCAGTCAGGAGGAATGATGTGTTGCGGAGAGAGTTCAACTTCCGAAGCATCCGAGGAACGAGAGAGAGCATCGGCCCTAATGTTCTTATCGGCAGGCCGAAAGTGAATTTCAAAATTAAATCGGGCAAAGAACAGAGACCACCGGGCCTGGCGAGGATTCAGCCGTTGGGCAGACTGGAGGTAGGAGAGGTTCTTGTGATCGGTGTAAATAATAACTGGAAATCTTGATCCCTCCAGCAGATGCCTCCATTCCTCAAGTGCTAATTTGATGGCTAGAAGCTCTCGATCCCCGATGGAGTAGTTCCTCTCCGCCGGAGAGAAGGTCCTAGAAAAAAAACCACAAGTGACAGCATGCCCGGAAGAATTTTTTTGTAGAAGAACAGCTCCAGCTCCCACTGAGGAGGCATCAACCTCCAATAGGAAGGGTTTGGAAGGGTCAGGTCTGGAGAGCACGGGAGCCGAAGAAAAGGCAGACTTGAGTCGTTTAAAGGCGTCTTCCGCTTGAGGAGGCCAAGACTTGGGATCGGCATTTTTTTTGGTTAAAGCCACGATAGGGGCCACAACGGTAGAAAAATGTGGAATAAATTGCCTGTAATAATTGGCGAACCCCAAAAAGCGTTGGATAGCACGGAGTCCGGAGGGGCGTGGCCAATCTAAGACGGCAGAGAGTTTGTCTGGATCCATTTGTAGTCCCTGGCCAGAGACCAAGTATCCTAGAAAAGGAAGAGATTGGCATTCAAACAGACATTTCTCAATTTTGGCATAGAGTTGATTGTCACGAAGTCTCTGAAGAACCATACGGACATGCTGGCGGTGTTCTTCTAGATTGGCAGAAAAAATCAGGATATCGTCCAGATATACAACAACACAGGAGTATAAAAGATCACGAAAAATTTCATTAACAAAGTCTTGGAAGACGGCAGGGGCGTTGCACAGGCCAAAGGGCATGACCAGATACTCAAAGTGTCCATCTCTGGTGTTAAATGCCGTTTTCCATTCATCCCCCTCTCTGATGCGGATGAGATTATAAGCACCTCTTAAGTCCAGTTTAGTAAAGATGTGGGCACCTTGGAGGCGATCAAAGAGTTCAGAGATGAGGGGTAGGGGGTAGCGGTTCTTAACCGTGATTTTATTAAGACCGCGGTAGTCAATGCAAGGACGTAGGGAGCCATCTTTTTTGGACACAAAGAAAAATCCGGCTCCGGCAGGAGAGGAGGATTTACGGATAAAGCCCTTTTTCAAATTTTCCTGGACGTATTCAGACATGGCAAGAGTCTCTGGGGCGGACAGAGGATAAATTCTGCCCCGGGGTGGAGTAGTGCCCGGGAGGAGGTCGATAGGACAATCATAAGGCCTGTGAGGAGGTAGAGTCTCGGCTTGTTTTTTGCAAAAAACATCCGCAAAGTCCATATAGGCCTTAGGGAGACCGGTTACTGGAGGAACCACAGAGTCACGGCAAGGGTTACTGGGAACCGGTTTTAGACAGTCCTTGGAACAAGAGGGCCCCCAACTCTTGATCTCCCCAGTGGACCAATCCAGGGTTGGGGAATGAAGTTGAAGCCAGGGAAGTCCAAGGAGAATTTCAGAAGTGCAATTGGGGAGGACCAAAAGTTCAATCCTCTCGTGATGAGATCCGATGCTCATTAGAAGGGGCTCCGTGCGGAAACGTATGGTACAGTCCAATCTTTCATTGTTTACACAATTGATGTAAAGGGGTCTGGCGAGACTGGTCACTGGGATGTTGAACCTGTTGACGAGAGAGGCCAAAATAAAATTTCCTGCAGATCCAGAGTCCAAGAAGGCCATAGTAGAGAAGGAGAAGGCAGAGGCAGACATCCGCACAGGCACAGTAAGACGTGGAGAAGCAGAGTAGACATCAAGGACTGTCTCACCTTTGTGCGGAGTCAGCGTACGTCTTTCCAGGCGGGGAGGACGGATAGGACAATCCCTCAGGAAGTGTTCGGTACTAGCACAGTACAGGCAGAGGTTCTCCATGCGGCGTCGTGTCCTCTCTTGAGGTGTCAGGCGAGACCGGTCGACCTGCATAGCCTCCACGGCGGGAGGCACAGGAACGGATTGCAGGGGACCAGAGGAGAGAGGAGCCGAGGAGAAGAAACGCCTCGTGCGAACAGAGTCCATATCTTGGCGGAGCTCCTGACGCCTTTCGGAAAAACGCATGTCAATGCGAGTGGCTAGGTGAATGAGTTCATGTAGATTAGCAGGGATTTCTCGTGCGGCCAGAACATCTTTAATGTTGCTGGATAGGCCTTTTTTAAAGGTCGCGCAGAGGGCCTCATTATTCCAGGATAATTCTGAAGCAAGAGTACGGAATTGTACGGCATACTCGCCAACGGAAGAATTACCCTGGACCAGGTTCAACAGGGCAGTCTCAGCAGAAGAGGCTCGGGCAGGTTCCTCAAAGACACTTCGGATTTCCGAGAAGAAGGAGTGTACAGAGGCAGTGACGGGGTTATTGCGGTCCCAGAGCGGTGTGGCCCAAGACAGGGCTTTTCCAGACAGAAGGCTGACTACGAAAGCCACCTTAGACCTTTCAGTGGGAAACTGGTCCGACATCATCTCCAGATGCAGGGAACATTGGGAAAGAAAGCCACGGCAAAACTTAGAGTCCCCATCAAATTTATCCGGCAAGGATAGGCGTAGACCAGGAGCGGCCACTCGCTGCGGAGGAGGTGCAGGAGCTGGCGGAGGAGATGATTGCTGAAGCTGTGGTAGTAACTGCTGTAGCATAACGGTCAGTTGAGACAGCTGTTGGCCTTGTTGCGCTATCTGTTGTGACTGCTGGGCGACCACCGTGGTGAGGTCAGCGACAACTGGCAGAGGAACTTCAGCGGGATCCATGGCCGGATCTACTGTCACGATGCCGGCTGGCAGGTAGTGGATCCTCTGTGCCGGAGAGGGATTGGCGTGGACCGTGCTAGTGGATCGGTTCTAAGTCACTACTGGTTTTCACCAGAGCCCGCCGCAAAGCGGGATGGTCTTGCTGCGGCGGTAGTGACCAGGTCGTATCCACTAGCAACGGCTCACCTCTCTGGCTGCTGAAGATAGGCGCGGTACAAGGGAGTAGACAGAAGCAAGGTCGGACGTAGCAGAAGGTCGGGGCAGGCAGCAAGGATCGTAGTCAGGGGCAACGGCAGGAGGTCTGGAACACAGGCTAGGAACACACAAGGAAACGCTTTCACTGGCACGATGGCAACAAGATCCGGCAAGGAAGTGCAAGGGAAGTGAGGTGATATAGGGAAGTGCACAGGTGATCAGACTAATTGGAACCACTGCGCCAATCAGCGGCGCAGTGGCCCTTTAAATCGCAAAGACCCGGCGCGCGCGCGCCCTAAGGAGCGGGGCCGCGCGCGCCGGGACAGGACCGACGGAGAGCGAGTCAGGTACGGGAGCCGGGGTGCGCATCGCGAGCGGGCGCTACCCGCATCGCGAATCGCATCCCGGCTGGAAGCAGTATCGCAGCGCCCCGGGTCAGTGGATCTGACCGGAGCGCTGCAGTGAGGAGAGTGTAGCGAGCGCTCCGGGGAGGAGCGGGGACCCGGAGCGCTCGGCGTAACAGTTATAACCTCAACTATGAGAGACAGAATGAGAAAAAATCCATAAAATCACCTTTTCAGATTTTTTAAGAATTTATTTGCAAATTATGGTGGAAAATAAGTATTTGGACAATAAGAAAAGTTCATCTCAATACTTTGTTATATCCCCTTTGTTGGCAATGACAGAGGCCACATGTTGTTACGTCGAGCGCTCCGGGTCCCCGCTCCTCCCCAGAGCGCTCACAGCGTTCTCCTGTTCGCAGCGCCCCGGTCAGACCTGCTGACCGGGTGTGCTGCGATAATGTCCCCAGCCGGGATGCGATTCTCCATGCGGGACGCGCCCGCTCGCGATGCGCATCCTGACCCGCTTACCAAACTCGTTCCCCGTCTGTGCTGTCCCGGCGCGCGCAGCCCCACTCCCTATGGCGCGCGCGTGCCGGGTCTTTGCGATTTAAAGGGCCGGTGCGCCACTGATTGGCGCATGGGTTTTAATCAGAACCTTCACCTGTGCACTTCCCTACTTATACCTCACTTCCCCTGCACTCCCTTGCCGGATCTTGTTGCCATTGTGCCAGTGAAAGCGTTTCCTTGTGTGTTCCTAGCCTGTGTTCCAGACCTCCTGCCGTTGCCCCTGACTACGATCCTTGCTGCCTGCCCCGACCTTCTGCTACGTCCGACCTTGCTCTTATCTGCTCCCTTGTACTGCGCCTATCTCAGCAGTCAGAGAGGTTGAGCCGTTGCCGGTGGATACGACCTGGTTGCTAC
The DNA here is from genome assembly GCF_029499605.1 of Hyla sarda. Lineage (NCBI taxonomy): Eukaryota > Metazoa > Chordata > Amphibia > Anura > Hylidae > Hyla > Hyla sarda. The sequence continues at coordinate 5,832,750 of NC_079196.1, read as the reverse complement.
CGCCGCTGCAAGACCATCCCGCTTTGCGGCGGGCTCTGGTGAAAACCAGTAGCAACTTAGAACCGGTCCACCGACACGGTCCACGCCAATCCCTCTCTGGCACAGAGGATCCACCTCCAGCCTGCCGAATTGTGACACATGTTTTCTGTCTTCACAAGGTTTTCACACACTGTTTCTGGTATTTTGGCCCATTCTTCCATGTGGATCTCCTCTAGAGCAGTGATGTCTTGGGGCTGTCGCTGAGCAACTCCCTCCAAAGGTTTTCTATGGGGTTGAGATCTAGGGACTGGCTAGGCCACTCCAGGACCTTGAAATGCTTCTCATGAAGCCACTCCTTTGTTGCCCAGGAGGTGTGTTTGGGATCATTGTCATGCTGAAAGACCCAGCCACGTTTCATCTTCAATGCCCTTGCTGATGGAAGGAGGTTTCCACTCACAATCTCACGATACATAGCCCCATTCATTCTTTCCTTTACACGGATCAGTCGACCTTGTCCCTTAGCAGAAAAACAGCCCCAAAGCGTGATGTTTCCACCCCCATGCTTCACAGTAGGTATGGTGTTCTTTGGATGCAACTCAGCATTCTTTCTCCTTTTTACCAAAAAGTTCTACTGTGGTTTCATCTGACCATATGATATTCTCCCAATCCTCTTCTGGATCATCCAAATGCTCTCCAGCAAACTTCAGACGGGCCAGGACATGTACTGGCTTAAGCAGAGGGACGCCTCTGGCACTGAATTGCGTCCCTGGCAGCGTAGTGTGTTACTGATGGTAGCCTTTGTTACTTTTGTCCCAGCTCTCTGCAGGTCATTCACTAGGTCCCCCGTGTGGTTCTGGGATTTTTGCTAGCTGTTTTTGTGATAATTTTGACACCACGGGGTGAGATCTTGCGTGGAGCCCCAGATGGAGGGAGATTATCAGTGGTCTTGTATGTCTTCCATTTTCTAATAATTGCTCCCACAGTTGATTTCTTCACACCAAGCTGGTTGCCTATTGCAGATTCAGTCTTCCCAGCCTTGTGCAAGTCTACAATTTTGTTTCTGGTGTCCTTCGACAGCTCTTTGCTCTTGGCCATAGTGAAGTTTGGAGTGTGACTGTTTGAGGTTGTGGACAGGTGTCTTTTATACTGATAACAGGTTCAAACAGGAGCCATTAATACAGGTAACGAGTGGAGGACAGAGGATATTCTTAAAGAAGAAGTTACAGGTCTGTGAGAGGCAGAAATCTTGCTTGTTTGTAGGTGATCAAATACTTATTTTCCACCATAATTTGCAAATAAATTCTTTAAAAATCAGACAATGTGATTTTATGAATTTTTTTTTCTGATGATAATTACAGCCTCTCATTTTTTTAAGTGGGAGAATTTGCACAATTGGGGGCTGACTAAATACTTTTTTGCCCCACTGTATATAAATAAATAATAAACAAAATAAATGAATAAAAGGTCCAAACACAATAAGTAATCAGCTCACTTCCTCCCCCTTTCTGCATAGATCACCAAGCATATCCACAACACTTTCCCATAGAAGTCAATGGGTGATGTTCAGAGTGCAGCCCCTTCCTCGCTGCACAGAAAACTTTGTACAGGTCACAGAGCATGCCCATAACACTCCACTATAGAAATCAATGGGTGATGGTCTAAGCTCAGCCCATTCCTCCCTGCAAAGAAAACTCTGCACAGTTCACAGAACATGCCCACAACACAGTACCATAGAAGTCAATAGGTGATGGTTAGAGTTTAGCACCATCATCCCTACACAGTAAACTCTGCACAGGTCACAGAACATGCCCACAACACTCTCCCATAGAAGTAAATAAGTGATGCTCAGAGCATGCCCATAACACAGTACCATAAAAGTTAATAGGTGATACGGTTTCAGACCATATGGTCATGAGATAAGGGTGCAGTTTGTAACCTTACATTGTGTGCAGAGCCATAAAAGACCTTCCATAGAGATGTTCTGCACCCCACAGAACAAGGAGTTTTCCACCATATTCCAGTGAATGATATTTGTACAGGGGTTCCAGGAATCTTTGACTCGATGGGAGAACATGTTACAATTGTGTCCAGTCTATACAGTCTAGCAGCTGCACAAATCTCTGGATATTTTGTTACAATGTATCAGTGCAGTTAAAATGGAGTCCAGATGAACTGTCTAGAAATGGACACAATTGTAACAAACCCTCAGCTTAGGTCTGTATAAGTTTTAGACAATTAAAACACAAAGTATAGAGCAGTGGTCTCAAGCTGTGGCCCTCCAGATGTTGCAAAACTTCAACTCCCAGCATGCCCGGACAGCCGTTGGCTGTCCGGGCATGCTGAGAGTTGAAGTTTGCAACATCTGGAAGGCCTCAGTTTGGAGACCACTGCCTTGAGCAATGAGCGATGCAGTCAGGGCATGCTGGGAGTTGTAGTTCTGCAACAGCTGGAGGAATACTGGTTGGATAACACAGATCTGGGGCTGTCATGGCATGCTGGGAGTTATAGTTTTGCAACAGCGGACATCAATCTGGTTGGAAAACAGTGGGCTATGGCTGTATGGGCATGCTGGGAGGTGTAATTTTGCAACGGCTGACAGCATCCTGGTTGGGAAACAGTAGCCTTTGGCTGTATGGGCATGCTGGGAGTTGTAGTTTTGCAACGGCTGACGACATTCTGGTTGGTAATCAGTAGCCTTTGGCTGTATGGGCATGCTGGGAGTTGCAGTTTTGCAACAGCTGAAGGTCACACTGGTTGGGAAACACTGGCCAAAGGCCAATCGGGCATGGTGGGAGTTGTAGTTTTGTAACATCTGGAGGGCCACAGTTTGAGACCACTGATATAGACGAAGTTGCAGAACATTTCATTATATAGAGAATTATTTTCTCTACATAGTAGTGAGTGAGTCGTTTGCTTGAAGACTGTGTCATATATTCGGAGCGAGCCAAGAGCTGGTCCTGTGTTCTGACTCTTTATTCTGACTGTCGGAGCAGATGATAGATCAGGTTACAGCAGACGCTCCACATATTCCTGGATTGTAGGTAAACAGAGTGAAGTGCGCAGCGAAGGCCAAACTCCTCATTCTCATGCAGGCGCACACACTGGGCCGGAGGCAGATGGGTCATGGAGCAGCCAGAAGCCCTGGGAGGTCCCAGTGTGAGGACTTTGTCATCTCATTTAAAGGACTATATGGAGTGCCCCATGCAGCTGCTCCGCGGGCTACAAAATGTCAGATTCAGGTGTCTGGAAGCGGCTGGAATCCTCTGTTTTCTTGTATCGCTTCGCTAGGCGTATTCTCCTGTAAATGAAGCTGTGGCGACCTTCACTGGCAAGGTCACCGGAGCCTCAGACAATCACAGCGAGAGGCCGAGAACACCGCCACGGCTTACAGGACTCAGAATACCGCCACGGCTTACAGGACTCAGAACACCGCCACGGCTTACAGGACTCAGAATACCGCCACGGCTTACAGGACTCTACAAATACTGAGGAAAAGATTACATTCTATTTCATTCTTACTATTCTGTAAAGTTTCCACAAATGAGAATTATAGGTTATATCTATCTATCTCATTATCTATCTATCTATCTATCTATCTATCTATCTTATTATCTATCTATCTATCTATCTATCTATCTATCTATCTATCTATCTATCTATCTCATTATCTATCTATCTATCTATTTATCTATCTATCTATCTATCTCTTATCTATCTCATATCTATCTATCTCATATCTATCTATCCACCTCATATATTTCTATCTCATATCTATCTATCTCACATCTATCTATCTATCTATCTATCTATCTATCTATCTATCTCTTATCTATCTCATACCTATCTATCTCATATCTATCTATCTCATATCTATCTATCTCATATCTATCTATCTCATATCTATCTATCTCATATCTATCTATCTATCTATCTATCTATTTATCTCATATCTATCTCATATCTATCTATCTGAGATGGACTGTGATTGGCTGAGACCTCACACACAACGCACTACAGTATGCTCAGCAGCTAAAAAAGGGAGCAGAAATATCCAGCATCCCCTCAGCTCATCACAAAAGGTAAGGACGCTGCAACATTCAGCTCTATACACTCTATACACTCTATATACTCTATATACTCTATACACTCTATACACTCTATACACTCTATACACTCTATATACTCTATACACTCTATACACTCTATATACTCTATACACTTTATATACTCTATACACTCTATATACTCTATACACTTTATATACTCTATACACTCTATATACTCTATATACTCTATATATTCTATACACTCTATACACTCTATATACTCTATACACTTTATATACTATATACACTCTATATACTCTATATATTCTATACACTCTATACACTCTATATATTCTATACACTTTATATACTATATACACTCTATATACTCTATATATTCTATACACTCTATACACTCTATATACTCTATACACTTTATATACTATATACACTCTATATACTCTATATATTCTATACACTCTATACACTCTATATACTCTATACACTCCACATACTCTATACACTCTATATACTCTATATACTCTATACACTCTATATACTCTATATATTCTATACACTCTATACACTCTATATACTCTATACACTCTATACACTCTATACACTCCACATACTCTATACTATATACTCTATATACTCTATACATTCTATATACTCTATATATTCTATACACTCTATACAATCTATATACTCTATACACTCTATACACTCCACATACTCTATACTATATACTCTATATACTCTATACACTCCAAACACTTTATATACTCTATACACTCTATACACTCCATACACTCCATACACTTTATATACTCTATACACTCTATACACTCTATACACTCCATACACTTTATATACTCTATACACTCTATACACTCTATACACTCCATACACTTTATAAACTCTATACACACTATACACTCTATGCACTCTATATACTCTATATACACTATACACTCTATGCACTCTATGTACTCTATATACACTATACACTCTATATACTCTATACACTTTATACACTCCATACACTTTATATACTCTATAGACACTATACACTCTATATACTCTATACACTTTATACACTCCATACACTTTATATACTCTATAGACACTATACACTCTATATACTCTATACACTCGATATACTCTATACACACTATACACTCTATGCACTCTATATACTCTATATACACTATACACTCTATATACTCTATACACTCTATATACTCTATACACTCCATATACTCTATACACTCTATATACACTATACACTCTATACACACTATACACTCTATGCACTCTATATACTCGATACACACTATATACTCTATATACTCTATACACTCGATATACTCTATACACACTATACACTCTATATACTCTATACACTCCATATACTCTATACACTCTATATACTCTATACACACTATACACTCTATATACTCTATACACTCGATATACTCTATACACTCTATATACTCTATATACTCTATACACTCTATATACTCTATACACACTATACACACTATACACTCTATACACACTATACACTCTATACACTCTATATACTCTATACACACTATACACTCTATACACACTATACACTCTATACACTCTATATACTCTATACACACTATACACTCTATGTACTCTATACACACTATACACTCTATACACTCTATACACTCTATATACTCTATACACACTATACACTCTATATACTCTATACACTCGATATACTCTATACACACTATACACTCTATACACTCTATATACTCTATACACACTATACACTCTATACACACTATATACTCTATATACTCTATACACACTATACACTCTATATACTCTATACACTCGATATACTCTATACACACTATACACTCTATATACTCTATACACTCTATATACTCTATATACTCTATACACTCTATATACTCTATACACACTATACACTCTATACACTCTATACACACTTTACACTCTATACACTCTATATACTCTATACACACTATACACTCTATATACTCTATACACTCTATATACTCTATACACACTATACACACTATACACTCTATACACTCTATACACACTATACACTCTATGCACTCTATATACTCTATACACACTATACACTCTATACACACTATACACTCTATACACTCTATATACTCTATACACTCGATATACTCTATACACACTATACACTCTATATACTCTATACACACTATACACTCTATATACTCTATACACTCTATATACTCTATACACACTATACACACTATACACTCTATACACTCTATACACACTATACACTCTATACACACTCTATACACTCTATATACTCTATACACACTATACACTCTATACACACTCTACACTCTATACGCTCTATATACTCTATGCACTCTATATACTCTATACACACTATACACACTATACACTCTATACACTCTATACACACTATACACTCTATGCACTCTATATACTCTATACACACTATACACTCTATACACACTATACACTCTATACACTCTATATACTCTATACACTCGATATACTCTATACACACTATACACTCTATATACTCTATACACACTATACACTCTATATACTCTATACACTCTATATACTCTATACACACTATACACACTATACACTCTATACACTCTATACACACTATACACTCTATACACACTCTATACACTCTATATACTCTATACACACTATACACTCTATACACACTCTACACTCTATACGCTCTATATACTCTATACACACTATACACACTATACACTCTATACACACTATACACTCTATACACTCTATATGCTCTATACACACTATACACTCTATACACTCTATACACACTATACACTCTATACACTCTATATGCTCTATACACACTATACACTCTATATACTCTATACACACTCTACACTCTATACACTCTATATACTCTATACACACTATACACACTATACACTCTATACACACTCTACACTCTATACACTCTATATACTTTATACACACTATACACACTATACACTCTATACACACTATACACTCTATACACTCTATATGCTCTATACACACTATACACTCTATACACACTATACACTCTATACACACTATACACTCTATACACACTATACACTCTATACACTCTATACACTCTATACACTCTATATACTCTATATACACTATACACTCTATATACTCTATACACACTATACACTCTATACACTCTATATACTCTATACACTCTATACACACTATACACTCTATACACTCTATATACTATATACACACTATACACACTATACACTCTATATACTCAGTACACACTATATACTCTATACACTGAGCTGTAGTCCCACTTGCATTTCCTGACCAGAAGGAGGACCCCTGGTGGCCAAACATTTAGGAGTTAATTTAACACATAAAATTACAACATTTTATTAAGAATTATATTAGAAAAGTAATTCAAATAGGCTAATCTATAATATGTTAAACTGAATTGATGGGGATCGGTACTCTTTAATAGCAGAGGTAGGGGGAATGGGGCCGACCTCCCAAATCCAGATGCTCCTCCCCTTAGTGGCCCCCCTGCACCCCAAGTCATCTCCAGATTATTAACCCACCAGTAGATGGCAGTATGACCCCCCCCACAGAGCAGCCTGAGCTCCGCACTGCAGACGTCTTTGAGAGTCTCCCAGTTACTGAGAATCAGGGCCCTGATTAATTACATTATAGGAAAAAGGCAAATTGAATCAGTGAGTTTGACCTGCGGATCAATGAGAATCAGCGATTGTTACCGGTCTCATCAATCCGCGCACGTCCCTCTCCGAGACAGAAACTTGAAGTGATGACTATTTGTAAAGTGCTGAACATAAAACACACGGACGCCGATCAGGCTTATTAATGGCTACTCATAAACCGTAATGGGCAAGTAAAATAAAAAACGTATCAATCTGAAGGGGAAGCAGTCTATGGCCGCCGATCGTCTTGTCCCCAACTGTATGAAATGCGTCGTCCCTTTATATTGTACATTGTAGCCGCTTTATAATAGGATCACAGCTACATAATATAAGATCCAAAAAGGAGAAATCCCATCATTTCCAATCACCGACTCCAATGTTTTGACGCAGTTTTTCACAAACCAGATGCGGAAAATAATATTTCAAGCTGCAACACAATTCACATGGTATGGACCAGTGGCGTCCAAACTGTGTAGTTTTGCAACATCTGGAGGGCCACAGTTTAGACACCACTAGTGTAGACTGAGGACCTCAACCAAATGGTGCTCCAGCTGTGGAGAGTTGTACAGTGGTCTGCAATCTGTGGACCTCCAGATGTTGCAAAACTACAACTCCCAGCATTGGGGCTCTGATTTATGTTACATCATAGGATAATGGTAAATTAAAGGAGTACTCCAGTGCAACTAACTTTAAAGGGGTTCTCCGCCCCAAGACACCTTATCCCCATATGGCAGGTCATATGATCATGGGCTGCTAAGTCCTCGACTTCTATCACACACAAAGAGAACCAGTACAAAATCTTACTACATTGGTATCACACGCCTGAGCTGCTGCACCGCCTCTTCCCGCAGCTTTCACCCTCTTGTTGGTATCACACGCCTGGTATCACACGCCTGAGCTGCTGCACCGCCTCTTCCCGCAGCTTTCATCCTCATGTTGGTATCACACGCCTTGGTACCACACGCCTGAGCTGCTGCACCGCTTCTTCCTGCAGCTTTCGCCCTCTTGATGGAGGTGTAATAGAGATATTGGTTCTATACCACACATATTTTGGGACTGCCCACTTCTAAGACACTTTTGGCTGGAGGTGCAGTCACTAGTTAGGAGGGTTATAGGGTCCCACATCCCACTGTCAGGGGAGACATATCTTCTGAACATCCCCCCCCCCCCCCCCCTGAATCACTACCATTCAGTCTAAAATCTTCTTACATATACTCCCTGCGGCCAAGTGTCTTGTGGTGGAGGAAAACTGATAGCCCCCCCATTCCAGATGCTACTAGATAAAATCGCAGATATACCGAGAATGGAAAATATGTCCGCCATGGTGGAAAACAGGCTGGATACTTTTGATACTTTGTGGCGCCGGTGGGATGAATATGTGGAGTCCTTGAGAGTGGTCTGAGGCGGTGGACGGACCCCGAGGAGCTGGAGCCGAGCGGATACTTCTCTATTCTCTTTATCTTCCCTACTTATCCGTCCCTTTATCTTTATCTTCCTACTTATCCATCCCTTTATCTTTATCTTCCATACTTATCCATCCCTTTATCTTTATCTTCCCTATTTATCCGTCCCTTTATCTTTATCTTCCCTACTTATCCGTCCCTTTATCTTTATCTTCCCTACTTATCCGTCCCTTTATCTTTCCTACTTATCCGTCCCTTTATCTTTATCTTACCTACTTATCCGTCCCTTTATCTTTATCTTCCCTACTTATCTGTCCCTTTATCTTCCCTTCTTATCCGTCCCTTTATCTTTATCTTCCCTACTTATCCGTCCCTTTATCTTTATCTTCCCTACTTATCCGTCCCTTTATCTTTATCTTCCCTACTTATCCGTCCCTTTATCTTTATCTTCCCTACTTATCCGTCCCTTTATCTTTATCTTCCCTACTTATCCGTCCCTTTATCTTTATCTTCCTACTTATCCATCCCTTTATCTTTATCTTCCATACTTATCCATCCCTTTATCTTTATCTTCCCTATTTATCCGTCCCTTTATCTTTATCTTCCCTACTTATCCGTCCCTTTATCTTTATCTTCCCTACTTATCCGTCCCTTTATCTTTCCTACTTATCCGTCCCCTTATCTTTATCTTACCTACTTATCCGTCCCTTTATCTTTATCTTCCCTACTTATCCGTCCCTTTATCTTCCCTACTTATCCGTCCCTTTATCTTTATCTTCCCTACTTATCCGTCCCTTTATCTTCCCTACTTATCCGTCCCTTTATCTTTATCTTCCCTACTTATCCGTCTCTTTATCTTTATCTTCCCTACTTATCCGTCCCTTTATCTTTATCTTCCCTACTTATCCGTCCCTTTATCTTTATCTTCCCTACTTATCCGTCCCTTTATCTTTATCTTCCCTACTTATCCGTCCCTTTATCTTTATCTTCCCTACTTATCCGTCCCTTTATCTTTATCTTCCATACTTACCTGTCCTTTTCTCTATATAACTTTCTACCTCTTACAAACTTTTTACCTCCTGGTTTTTTATTTTATTTTTTTACATTATTTTACATCTTTTTCCTTGCATATCGCCTGGATTATTGACCATGAGCTGAGGTGTAATGGATCCGGAGTCAAGAGATATTATTAGTTATCCTCTAATAGCGCTTCATATTATCCTCGCTTCATTCTTTATAATCTGTTAGATAACGGTTTTTATCTAAGCTTCATGTCTCTGATGTGGGGTCTTCCCCAGATACTCACAGAACCGACCTGAAATAATTTGGACTTTACAACATCTTTACAGCCGGATCTATGTTATCATATTGTAACCTGGTCTTATTAATATGTAATGACTCTGTTTATAATTCTATGTACTTTTATTTTCTTATTCTCAAATATCTGTTTTAAAGAAAAATTATTTTAAAGAAAAAAAAACTGTTATAAAAAAAAGACATCTTATCCCCTATCCAAAGGATGAGATTTCTGATTGATCTCTCTGCTGCACCCGGTGTTCGTTTAGAGCATCGGGTGCAGCGCCGGAGGCTCGTGATGTCACGGCCACGCCCCACTCGTGACATCACGGCCACGCCCCACTTTTGACATCACGGACACGCCCCCTCAATGTATGTCTATGGGAGGGGACGTGACAGCCGTTACGCCCATTCCCATAGACTTGCATTGAGGGGGTGTGGCCTCCCTAGTACATAGGTATCTTCTTCCTGTATCTCGACTGTTAAAGCCCTTGTACATCTCTACGGTCAATGGAGAAAGACTGGACTGTACTGTGCTGTACTGCACTGAACTGTTGTCTATGCAGGTCGGAGCCTTGCCTAAGGAGAACTTATCTTTCTATGTTCTCCCTCATTGTACTTCTCCTCTCCTGCTTGGTCTACCATAGTTGCAACTCCATGCCCCGCAGCTGGATTGGAAAACTGGAGAAGTTCTTAGTTGGGGACCGCATTGCAAAAACCATTGTATTCAAATACGGTTGTCTAAGTTGGAACCATCTTCTTGTCTTCTGCCCGGTTTGCCTTCGTTCCTTCAGGACTTTGCTGATGTCTTCAGTGAAAAACAAGCTGAAGTCTTACCACCTCATCGTCTATATGATTGCCCTATTGACTTACTGCCCGGCTCCACACCTCCCCGGGGCAGAATCTACCCTTTGTCGCTCCCTAAAACTCAGGTTATGTCTAATTACATCCAGGAGAATCTTCAGAAGGGATTTATCAGGAAGTCCTCTGCCCCTGCCGGAGCCGGGTTCTTTTTCGTGGAAAAGAAAGACGGATCTCTGCGACCTTACATCGACTACCGAGGCTTGAATAAAATTACAGTAAAGAATCACTACCCACTTCCTTTAATCTCAGAATTATTTGATCGTCTGCAGGGTGCCGGGATCTTCTCTAAACTAGACCTTTGTGGGGCCTATAATTTGATTTGTATATGTATATGAGAAGGGGATGAGTGGAAGACTGTATTTAATACTCATGACGGACATTTCGAGTATCTGGTGATGCCATTTGGACTCTGTAATGCTCCAGCAGTCTTCCAGGAGTTTGTCAATGACATTTTTCTTGACCTCCTATACTCCTGTGTCGTTGTCTATTTGGATGAAATTCTCATCTACTTGCCCAATCTTCACACTCATCGTTCACACCTCCGCCAAGTTTTACAGTGTCTCAGAGACCTGCCTTCTGTTTCTGGGGTATATTGTTACCAGTCAAGGTCTACAAATGGACCCTAACAAGTTGTGCGCTACTGGATTAGGTTCAACCTTCTGGCTTGAAAGCGATTCAGCGCTTCCTCGGCTTTTCCTCACTACTCTACCTTGGTTGCCCCCATCGACTCTCTTACAAAGAAAACTGCTAATCCGAAGGTCTGGACTCCTGAGGCCGAAGAAGCATTCAAACAGTTAAGGTGCGCCTTCACTTCTGCTCCTGTGTTGTCAAGACCAGATCCAGGCAAGCCATTTGTTTTGGAAGTGGCTGAGTCTTCAGTTGGTGCATGTGCAGTTTTGACACAAAAATTCTCCAAAGGAAAAACTGAAACCTGTGTTTTTCTTCTCTAAGACTTTCTCTCCTGCGGAGAGAAATGATACCATAGGAGATTGCGAGCTCTTGGCTATCAAGTTGGTCTTGGAAGAATGGCGTCATCTCTTGGAGGGCTCTGTACATCCACTTACCATTTATACTGACCACAAGAACTTGCTATATCTACAGACTGCCCTTCGTCTCAACCCTCTACAGGCTCGCTGGTCTCTGTTCTTCTCCGGATTTGACTTTTTTATTCATTTCCGTCCAGCAGAGAAGAATCTTTGGGCTGATGCTCTATCTAGATCCTCTGAAGTGCAAGACCAAGAATTTCACCTTCCACATATTGTTCCTCCTAATCGTCTCATTTCCGCAGCACCAGCAAGTCTTCAGCACCTGCATCCTGGGAAGACCTACATTACTCCCCGCCTAAGACTCAGAGTCTTGAAATGGGGTCATTCCTTATACCAACATTGCAATGGATTTTATTATTGACCTTCCTTCTTCTGGCTGCAATACGGTCATCTGGGTTTTTTTGGACCGATTTTCTAAAATGGCTCATTTTGTGCCCTTGCCTGGTTTACCATCTGCACCGCAGCTTGCCAAGTTATTCCTTTGTCATATCTTCCATCTCCATGGGTTACCTGTTCATATTGTCTTTGAACAGGTAGTTCAGTTCATCTCTGAGTTCTGGAGGGCCCTCTGCTCACGTCTCCAAGTTAAATTGGACTTCTCCTTGGCTTACCAACCTTCAGCTGTCCGGGCATGCTGGGAGTTGTAGTTTTGCAACAGCTGGAGGCACCCTGGTTAAGAAACACTTCAATAGATGAATGTTGGGTGCAGCTGAAAAGTTTGGTGGAATCTGCCAACTATCCAATGCTAGATTATTTAGTTTGTCTTGGATGAGGAGAAACAGCTGAACAAGCGCCCACCTACCGCTATCCTATACCTACGGTCAGATATATTTACGATTACAGACACAGAACTGCTGTTTAATCTCCCCTGCTGCTGAATTTACAGTTTACACTGCTCGGTGCTGCTTTGTAATGTCCTGCATGCTGTCCATAGAAGTCAATGAAGAGGAAAAGGAAGCAGTTACAGAGTGAGACACAAAGTAAGAGAGACACAGGGTAGCTGCTGAAAGTTCTTGTAAATGTTATATCTCAATCCACTGCTGCATTCACAGCTTACATTGATTAGTACTGCTCTATAATGTCCTCCATGCTGCCATAGGAGTCAAAAAAGAAGCAGCTACAGTGCGAGAAAAAGTGAAAGAGATGCAGAGAAGCTACTGAAAGTTCTAGTAAGTGTTATATCTCATCCCAGTGCTGGATTCACAGCTTAAACTGCTCAGTACTGCAATATAATGACTTCCCTGTTTCCCATAAAAGTCAATAAGGAGATAAAGAAGCAACTACAGTGGGAGATGAAGTGAGAGAGATGCAGAAAAGCTGCTGAAAGCTCTGTTAAATGTTATAGCTCATCCCAGTATTCCATTCAAAGCTTTTATTGACTAGTACTGCTCTATAATGTCCTCCATGCTCACATAAAAGTCAATAAGGAGATAAAAAAGTGGCTACAGTGGGAGATAAAGTGAGAGAGATGCAGAGATGTTTCTGAAAGTTCTGGTAAATGTTATATCTCATCCCACTGTTGCTTTCACAGCACACATTGATTAATACTGCTCTACAATGTCCTCCATGCTGCCCACATAAATCTATGAGAGATGAAGGGAAAAGAGGGGGAAGCTGCAGAGAGACCGAGGTATAGAGAGACACAGAAAATACCTAAAATCCACACTTCAGTTAATTTAAACTTCATTTTTTCTTATTTTTTTATGCCGCCGATGGATGAGATTTCTACTAATCATTTCCACATTTTTGCTACAGTAACTCACTGCATGTGAATTTTCTGCATGTGAATGTGCTGCAGAAAACATGCCTGTGGATATACTCCCTATGTATTATTTATAATTCTGGCACCATCTTATACGGGGTCGTTGGTCCTCTCATGCACAGGGGGTGGGGGGGGAGTTGCACGGTGACTGTTACCTCTGCACACAACATTGCTGCATCCCTGGAGTAAATATCCCTACAAATACCCTATAACTTTAAAGGACACTCACCCTGTGATATAAATACCTAAGATTTGGGTCATGCTTTTCTGTAAAGATGCAAATCTTACACCGTGAATATTAATTCTGCTTTCAGCTCGGTCAAGAGCCTGACCCGCCGTTTTACTCAATACAGACATTCTCCAAGTTCATCGAAAGAAAAGATGAATTAACCCTGAGGGCAGGAATTCTGAAGAGGTGACATTAATTATTTATGGAATATTTTTCCGCTTCGCTGCCCCCATTGGAATCAAAACAAATGTAATCTCTCACGTCTGCGATAGGCATCAGGTACACAGAGAACTTTTAGTCCTACCATTTCCTTTTTGTTTGTTGCATTTTTATCATTAACGATCCCCACGGCACTAAACAAAGCGGCGCAGAATAGAGCGAACATCGGGAAAATCACAAGATTGTATGCGCCGGCATTATCTGCACTTAATATGGTGTTGCCGGGATATGTGGATTGTGTGCGTTCACTTTAACATCCACACAAACTTGTTGCACCCTCTAATTAGACATTGATTCGCGGGATAAAGAAGTCTGTACATACATTCATCTGCCCACAGCTTTCTATAGCAGAAAGAGCTTTATGTTGATTTAATAACATGAAGCGGCAAGGACCTAGAGGCTACAGGCTCCAGAACAACAATTTACTTTCTGCCTGTGATAGTTAAAGTAATTTATACGTCATTACTGATTATTTATCTAGTTCCTACATGATCTCTCCTGCTGCAGTACTCTGTACTTAGCAGGAGTGAAATACTTCATTTCATAATATTTCTATACTGTACATTTGAAACATTGCTTTATGTCCTCTATATATTTATACATTTACAAGAGAAAAATTCAAGTTAATTGCTACAAGCAATTGGAAAGAAAAACTGCTTAAATTCATCTTAAAATGCATCAGATGACTGAGGGATCAAGTCATAGCTGCCCATTGAGATCAATGGAGATAGAAGTTAGAAGATAGGAGCTCACTGAGGCATCTGCTTATAAAGAATAAAGTGATCAGTAATGCTTTATGATGTATTCCACACTGAGCTTCTTCTGAGGGTGAGTTATAGAGATATAGTGGAGCAAGATTCTCTCTTCTGAGGGTATACTATATAGATATAGGGGAGCAGGATCTTCTCTTCTGAGGGTGTACTATAGAGATATAGAGGACCAGGATCATCTCTTCTGAGGGTGTACTATAGAGATATAGAGGAGCAGGATCCTCTCTTCTGAGGGTGTACTATAGAGATATAGAGGAGCAGGATCATCTCTTCTGAGGGTGTACTATAGAGATATAGAGGAGCAGGATCCTCTCTTCTGAGGGTGTACTATAGAGATATAGAGGAGCAGGATCCTCTCTTCTGAGGGTGTACTATAGAGATATATAGAGGAGCAGGATCTTTTCTTCTGAAGGTGTACTATAGAGATATAGAGGAGCAGGATCCTCTCTTCTGAGGGTGTACTATAGAGATATAGAGGAGCAGGATCCTCTCTTCTGAGGGTGTACTATAGAGATGTAGAGGAGCAGGATCCTCTCTTCTTAGGGTGTACTACAGAGATATAGAGGAGCAGGATCCTCTCTTCTGAGGGTGTACTATAGAGATATAGGGGAGCGGGATCCTCTCTTCTGAGGGTGTACTATAGAGATATAGGGGAGCAGGATCCTCTCTTCTGAGGGTGTACTATAGAGATATAGAGGAGCAGGATCCTCTCTTCTGAGGGTGTACTATAGAGATATAGAGGAGCAGGATCCTCTCTTCTGAGGGTGTACTATAGAGATATATAGAGGAGCAGGATCTTCTCTTCTGAGGGTGTACTATAGAGATATAGAGGAGCAGGATCCTCTCTTCTGAGGGTGTACTATAGAGATATAGAGGAGAAGGATCCTCTCTTCTTAGGGTTCACTATAGAGATATAGAGGAGCAGGATCCTTTCTTCTGAGGGTGTACTAAAGAGATATAGAGGAGCAGGATCCTCTCTTCTGAGGGTGTACTATAGAGATATAGGGGAGCAGGATCCTCTCTTCTGAGGGTATATACTATAGATATATAGAGGAGCCGGATCCTCTCTTCTGAGGGTGTACTATAGAGATATAGAGGAGCAGGATCCTCTCTTCTGAGGGAGTACTATAGAGATATAGAGGAGCAGGATCCTCTCTACTGAGGGTGTATTATAGAGATATAAAGGAGCAGGATTCTCTCTTCTGAGGGTGTACTATAGAGATATAGGGGAGCAGGATCCTCTCTTCTGAGGGTGTACTATAGAGATATAGGGGAGCAGGATCCTCTCTTCTGAGGGTGTACTATAGAGATATAGGGGAGCAGGATATTCTCTTCTGAGGGTGTATTATAGAGATATAGAGGAGCAGGATCATCTCTTCTGAGGGTGTACTATAGAGATATAGGGGAGCAGGATATTCTCTTCTGAGGGTGTATTATAGAGATATAGAGGAGCAGGATCATCTCTTCTGAGGGTGTACTATAGAGATATAGAGGAGCAGGATCTTCTCTTCCGAGGGTGTAATATAGAGATATAGGGGAGCAGGATATTCTCTTCTGAGGGTGTAATATAGAGATATAGGGGAGCAGGATCCTTTCTTCTGAGGGTGTACTATAGAGATATAGAGGAGCAGGATCATCTCTTCTGAGGGTGCACTATAGAGATATAGAGGAGCAGGATCCTCTCTTCTGAGGGTGTATTATAGAGATATAGAGGAGCAGGATCCACTCTTCTGAGGGTGTACTATAGAGATATAGAGGAGCAGGATCCTCTCTTCTGAGGGTGTACTATAGAGATATAGAGGAGCAGGATCCTCTCTTCTGAGGGTGTACTATAGAGATATAGAGGAGCAGTATCCTCTCTTCTGAGGGTGTACTATAGAGATAAAGAGGAGCAGGATCATCTCTTCTGAGGGTGTACTATAGAGATATAGGGGAGCAGGATCCTCTCTTCTGAGGGTGTACTATAGAGATATAGAGGAGCAGGATCCTCTCTACTGAGGGTGTACTATAGAGATATAGAGGAGCAGGATCCTCTCTTCTGAGGGTGTATTATAGAGATATAGAGGAGCAGGATCCACTCTTCTGAGGGTGTACTATAGAGATATAGAGGAGCAGGATCCTCTCTTCTGAGGGTGTACTACAGAGATATAGAGGAGCAGGATCCTCTCTTCTGAGGGTGTACTATAGAGATATAGAGGAGCAGGATCCTCTCTTCTGAGGGTGTACTATAGAGATATAGGGGAGCAGGATCATCTCTTCTGAGGATGTACTATAGAGATATAGGGGAGCAGGATCCTCTCTTCTGAGGGTGTACTACAGAGATATAGAGGAGCAGGATCCTCTCTTCTGAGGGTGTACTACAGAGATATAGAGGAGCAGGATCCTCTCTTCTGAGGGTGTACTATAGAGATATAGAGGAGCAGGATCCTCTCTTCTGAGGGTGTATTATAGAGATATAGAGGAGCAGGATCCACTCTTCTGAGGGTGTACTATAGAGATATAGAGGAGCAGGATCCTCTCTTCTGAGGGTGTACTATAGAGATATAGAGGAGCAGGATCCTCTCTTCTGATGGTGTACTATAGAGATATAGAGGAGCAGTATCCTCTCTTCTGAGGGTGTACTATAGAGATAAAGAGGAGCAGGATCATCTCTTCTGAGGGTGTACTATAGAGATATAGGGGAGCAGGATCCTCTCTTCTGAGGGTGTACTATAGAGATATAGAGGAGCAGGATCCTCTCTTCTGAGGGTGTACTATAGAGATATAGGGGAGCAGGATCCTCTCTTCTGAGGGTATACTATAGAGATATAGAGGAGCAGGATCCTCTCTTCTGTGGGTGTATTATAGAGATATAGAGAAGCAGGATCCTCTCTTCTGAGGGTGTACTATAGAGATATAGAGGAGCAGGATCCACTCTTCTGAGGGTGTATTATAGAGATATAGAGGAGCAGGATCCTCTCTTCTGAGGGTGTACTAAAGAGATATAGAGGAGCAGGATCCTCTCTTCTGAGGGTGTACTACAGAGATATAGAGGAGCAGGATCCTCTCTTCTGAGGGTGTACTATAGAGATATAGAGGAGCAGGATCCTCTCTTCTGAGGGTGTACTATAGAGATATAGGGGAGCAGGATCCTCTCTTCTGAGGGTGTACTATAGAGATATAGGGGAGCAGGATCCTCTCTTCTGAGGGTGTACTATAGAGATATAGGGGAGCAGGATATTCTCTTCTGAGGGTGTATTATAGAGATATAGAGGAGCAGGATCATCTCTTCTGAGGGTGTACTATAGAGATATAGGGGAGCAGGATATTCTCTTCTGAGGGTGTATTATAGAGATATAGAGGAGCAGGATCATCTCTTCTGAGGGTGTACTATAGAGATATAGAGGAGCAGGATCTTCTCTTCCGAGGGTGTAATATAGAGATATAGGGGAGCAGGATATTCTCTTCTTAGGGTGTAATATAGAGATATAGGGGAGCAGGATATTCTCTTCTGAGGGTGTATTATAGAGATATAAAGGAGCAGGATTCTCTCTTCTGAGGGTGTACTATAGAGATATAGGGGAGCAGGATCCTCTCTTCTGAGGGTGTACTATAGAGATATAGGGGAGCAGGATCCTCTCTTCTGAGGGTGTACTATAGAGATATAGGGGAGCAGGATATTCTCTTCTGAGGGTGTATTATAGAGATATAGAGGAGCAGGATCATCTCTTCTGAGGGTGTACTATAGAGATATAGGGGAGCAGGATATTCTCTTCTGAGGGTGTATTATAGAGATATAGAGGAGCAGGATCATCTCTTCTGAGGGTGTACTATAGAGATATAGAGGAGCAGGATCTTCTCTTCCGAGGGTGTAATATAGAGATATAGGGGAGCAGGATATTCTCTTCTGAGGGTGTAATATAGAGATATAGGGGAGCAGGATCCTTTCTTCTGAGGGTGTACTATAGAGATATAGAGGAGCAGGATCATCTCTTCTGAGGGTGCACTATAGAGATATAGAGGAGCAGGATCCTCTCTTCTGAGGGTGTATTATAGAGATATAGAGGAGCAGGATCCACTCTTCTGAGGGTGTACTATAGAGATATAGAGGAGCAGGATCCTCTCTTCTGAGGGTGTACTATAGAGATATAGAGAAGCAGGATCCTCTCTTCTGAGGGTGTACTATAGAGATATAGAGGAGCAGTATCCTCTCTTCTGAGGGTGTACTATAGAGATAAAGAGGAGCAGGATCATCTCTTCTGAGGGTGTACTATAGAGATATAGGGGAGCAGGATCCTCTCTTCTGAGGGTGTACTATAGAGATATAGAGGAGCAGGATCCTCTCTACTGAGGGTGTACTATAGAGATATAGAGGAGCAGGATCCTCTCTTCTGAGGGTGTATTATAGAGATATAGAGGAGGAGGATCCACTCTTCTGAGGGTGTACTATAGAGATATAGAGGAGCAGGATCCTCTCTTCTGAGGGTGTACTACAGAGATATAGAGGAGCAGGATCCTCTCTTCTGAGGGTGTACTATAGAGATATAGAGGAGCAGGATCCTCTCTTCTGAGGGTGTACTATAGAGATATAGGGGAGCAGGATCATCTCTTCTGAGGATGTACTATAGAGATATAGGGGAGCAGGATCCTCTCTTCTGAGGGTGTACTACAGAGATATAGAGGAGCAGGATCCTCTCTTCTGAGGGTGTACTACAGAGATATAGAGGAGCAGGATCCTCTCTTCTGAGGGTGTACTATAGAGATATAGAGGAGCAGGATCCTCTCTTCTGAGGGTGTATTATAGAGATATAGAGGAGCAGGATCCACTCTTCTGAGGGTGTACTATAGAGATATAGAGGAGCAGGATCCTCTTTTCTGAGGGTGTACTATAGAGATATAGAGGAGCAGTATCCTCTCTTCTGAGGGTGTACTATAGAGATAAAGAGGAGCAGGATCATCTCTTCTGAGGGTGTACTATAGAGATATAGGGGAGCAGGATCCTCTCTTCTGAGGGTATACTATAGAGATATAGAGGAGCAGGATCCTCTCTTCTGTGGGTGTATTATAGAGATATAGAGAAGCAGGATCCTCTCTTCTGAGGGTGTACTATAGAGATATAGAGGAGCAGGATCCACTCTTCTGAGGGTGTATTATAGAGATATAGAGGAGCAGGATCCTCTCTTCTGAGGGTGTACTAAAGAGATATAGAGGAGCAGGATCCTCTCTTCTGAGGGTGTACTACAGAGATATAGAGGAGCAGGATCCTCTCTTCTGAGGGTGTACTATAGAGATATAGAGGAGCAGGATCCTCTCTTCTGAAGATGTACTATAGAGATATAGGGGAGCAGGATCCTCTCTTCTGAGGGTGTACTACAGAGATATAGAGGAGCAGGATCCTCTCTTCTGAGGGTGTACTATAGAGATTTAGAGGAGCAGGATCTTCTCTTCTGAGGGTGTACTATAGAGATAAAGAGGAGCAGGATCCTCTCTTCTGAGGGTGTACTATAGAGATATAGAGGAGCAGGATCCTCTCTTCTGAGGGTGTACTATAGAGATTTAGAGGAGCAGGATCTTCTCTTCTGAGGGTGTACTATAGAGATATAGAGGAGCAGGATCCTCTCTTCTGAGGGTGTACTATAGAGATATAGGGGGCAGGATCCTCTCTCCTGAGGGTGTACTATAGAGATATAGAGGAGCAGGATCCTCTCTTCTGTGGGTGTACTGCAGAGATATATAGAGGAGCAGGATCCTCTCTTCTGAGGGTGTACTACAGAGATATAGAGGAGCAGGATCCTCTCTTCTGGGGGTGTACTATAGAGATATAGAGGAGCAGGATCCACTCTTCTGAGGGTGTACTATAGAGATATAGAGGAGCGGGATCCTCTCTTCTGAGGGTGTACTATAGAGAAATAGAGGAGCAGGATCCTCTCTCCTGAGGGTGTGCTATAGAGATATAGAGGAGCAGGATAGTCTCTTCTGAGGGTGTACTATAGATATATAGGGGCAGGATCCTCTCTTCTGAGGGTGTACTATAGATATATAGGGGCAGGATCCTCTCTTCTGAGGGTGTACTACAGAGATATATAGAGGAGCAGTATCATCTCTTCTGAGGGTGTACTATAGAGATATAGAGGAGCAGGATTCTCTCTTCTGAGGGTGTACTATAGAGATATAGGGGAGCAGGATCCTCTCTTCTGATGGTGTACTATAGAGATCTAGGGGAGCAGGATCCTCTCTTCTGAGGGTGTACTATAGATATATAGAGGAGCAGGATCCTCTCTTCTGAGAGTGTACTATAGAGATATAGAGGAGCAGGATCCTCTCTTCTGAGGGTGTACTATAGAGATATAGGGGAGCAGGATCCTCTCTTCTGAGGATGTACTATAGAGACATAGAGGAGTAGGATCCTCTCTTCTGAGGGTGTACTATAGAGATATAGGGGAGCAGGATCCTCTCTTCTGAGGGTGTACTATAGAGATATAGAGGAGCAGGATCCTCTCTTCTGAGGGTGTACTATAGATATATAGGGGAGCAGGATCCTCTTTTCTGAGGGTGTACTATAGAGATATAGGGGAGCAGGATCCTCTCTTCTGAGGGTGTACTATAGAGATATAGGGGAGCGGGATCATCTCTTCTGAGGGTGTACTATAGAGATATAGAGGAGCAGGATCCTCTCTTCTGAGATGTACTATAGAGATATAGAGGAGCAGGATCCTCTCTTCTGAGGGTGTACTATAGAGATATAGAGGAGCAGGATCTTCTCTTCTGAGGGTGTACTATAGAGATATAGGGGAGCGGGATCCTCTCTTCTGAGGGTGTACTTTAGAGATATAGGGGAGCAGGATCTTCTCTTCTGAGGGTGTACTATAGAGATATAGAGGAGCAGGATCCTCTCTTCTGAGGGTGTACTATAGAGATATAGAGGAGCAGGATCCTCTCTTCTGAGGGTGTACTATAGAGATATAGGGGAGCAGGATCCTCTCTTCTGAGGGTGTACTATAGAGATAAAGAGGAGCAGGATCTTCTCTTCTGAGGATGTACTATAGAGATATAAAGGAGCAGGATCCTCTCTTCTGAGGGTGTACTATAGAGATATAGAGGAGCAGTATCCTCTTTTCTGAGGGTGTACTATAGAGATATAGGGGAGCAGTATCCTCTCTACTGAGGGTGTACTATGGAGATATAGAGGAGCAGGATCCTCTCTTCTGAGGTGGTATTTTAGAGATATAGAGGAGCAGGATCCACTCTTCTGAGGGTGTACTATAGAGATATAGAGGAGCAGGATCCTCTCTTCTGTGGGTGTACTACAGAGATATATAGAGGAGCAGGATCCTCTCTTCTGAGGGTGTACTACAGAGATATAGAGGAGCAGGATCCTCTCTTCTGGGGGTGTACTATAGAGATATAGAGGAGCAGGATCCACTCTTCTGAGGGTGTACTATAGAGATATAGAGGAGCGGGATCCTCTCTTCTGAGGGTGTACTATAGAGAAATAGAGGAGCAGGATCCTCTCTCCTGAGGGTGTGCTATAGAGATATAGAGGAGCAGGATAGTCTCTTCTGAGGGTGTACTATAGATATATAGGGGCAGGATCCTCTCTTCTGAGGGTGTACTATAGATATATAGGGGCAGGATCCTCTCTTCTGAGGGTGTACTACAGAGATATATAGAGGAGCAGGATCCTCTCTTCTGAGAGTGTACTATAGAGATATAGAGGAGCAGGATCCTCTCTTCTGAGGGTGTACTATAGAGATATAGGGGAGCAGGATCCTCTCTTCTGAGGATGTACTATAGAGATATAGAGGAATAGGATCCTCTCTTCTGAGGGTGTACTATAGAGATATAGGGGAGCAGGATCCTCTCTTCTGAGGGTGTACTATAGAGATCTAGGGGAGCAGGATCCTCTCTTCTGAGGGTGAACTATAGAGATATATAGAGGAGCAGGATCCTCTCTTCTGAGAGTGTACTATAGAGATATAGAGGAGCAGGATCCTCTCTTCTGAGGGTGTACTATAGAGATATAGGGGAGCAGGATCCTCTCTTCTGAGGATGTACTATAGAGATATAGAGGAATAGGATCCTCTCTTCTGAGGGTGTACTATAGAGATATAGGGGAGCAGGATCCTCTCTTCTGAGGGTGTACTATAGAGATATAGAGGAGCAGGATCCTCTCTTCTGAGGGTGTACTATAGAGATATAGGGGAGCAGGATCCTCTTTTCTGAGGGTGTACTATAGAGATATAGAGGAGCAGGATCCTCTCTTCTGAGGGTGTACTATAGAGATATAGAGGAGCAGGATCTTCTCTTCTGAGGGTGTACTATAGAGATATAGGGGAGCGGGATCCTCTCTTCTGAGGGTGTACTTTAGAGATATAGGGGAGCAGGATCTTCTCTTCTGAGGGTGTACTATAGAGATATAGAGGAGCAGGATCCTCTCTTCTGAGGGTGTACTATAGAGATATAGAGGAGCAGGATCCTCTCTTCTGAGGGTGTACTATAGAGATATAGGGGAGCAGGATCCTCTCTTCTGAGGGTGTACTATAGAGATATAGAGGAGCAGGATCTTCTCTTCTGAGGATGTACTATAGAGATATAGAGGAGCAGGTTCCTCTCTTCTGAGGGTGTACTATAGAGATATAGAGGAGCAGTATCCTCTTTTCTGAGGGTGTACTATAGAGATATAGAGGAGCAGGATCCTCTCTTCTTAGGGTGCACTATAGAGATATAGTGGAGCAGGATCCTCTCTTCTGAGGGTGTACTATAGAGATATAGAGGAGCAGGATCCTCTCTTCTGAGGGTGTACTATAGAGATATAGAGGAGCAGGATCCTCTCTTCTGAGGGTGTACTATAGAGATATAGAAGAGCAGGATCCTCTCTTCTGAGGGTGTACTATAGAGATATAGGGGAGCAGTATCCTCTTTTCTGAGGGTGTACTATAGAGATATAGAGGAGCAGGATTCTCTCTTTTGAGGGTGTACTATAGAGATATAGGTGAGCAGGATCCTCTCTTCTGAGGGTGTACTATAGAGATATAGAGGAGCAGGATCCTCTCTTCTGAGGGTGTACTATAGAGATATAGAGGAGCAGGATCCTCTCTTCTGAGGGTGTACTATAGAGATATATAGGAGCAGGATCCTCTCTTCTGAGGGTGTACTATAGAGATATAGGGGAGCAGGATCCTCTCTTCTGAGGGTGTACTATAGAGATATAGGGGAGCAGGATCCTCTCTTCTGAGGGTGTACTATAGAGATATAGGGGAGCGGGATCATCTCTTCTGAGGGTGTACTATAGAGATATAGAGGAGCAGGATCCTCTCTTCTGAGGGTGTACTATAGAGATATAGAGGAGCAGGATCCTCTCTTCTGAGGGTGTACTATAGAGATATAGAGGAGCAGGATCTTCTCTTCTGAGGGTGTACTATAGAGATATAGGGGAGCGGGATCCTCTCTTCTGAGGGTGTACTATAGAGATATAGAGGAGCAGGATCCTCTCTTCTGAGGGTGTACTATAGAGATATAGAGGAGCAGGATCCTCTCTTCTGAGGGTGTACTTTAGAGATATAGGGGAGCAGGATCTTCTCTTCTGAGGGTGTACTATAGAGATATAGAGGAGCAGGATCCTCTCTTCTGAGGGTATACTATAGAGATCTGAGGGAGCAGGATCCTCTCTTCTGAGGGTGTACTATAGAGATATATAGAGGAGCAGGATCCTCTCTTCTGAGAGTGTACTATAGAGATATAGAGGAGCAGGATCCTCTCTTCTGAGGGTGTACTATAGAGATATAGGGGAGCAGGATCCTCTCTTCTGAGGATGTACTATAGAGATATAGAGGAGTAGGATCCTCTCTTCTGAGGGTGTACTATAGAGATATAGGGGAGCAGGATCCTCTCTTCTGAGGGTGTACTATAGAGATATAGAGGAGCAGGATCCTCTCTTCTGAGGGTGTACTATAGAGATATAGGAGAGCAGGATCCTCTCTTCTGAGGGTGTACTATAGAGATATAGGGGAGCAGGATCCTCTCTTCTGAGGGTGTACTATAGAGATATAGAGGAGCAGGATCCTCTCTTCTGAGGGTGTACTATAGAGATATAGAGGAGCAGGATTCTCTCTTTTGAGGGTGTACTATAGAGATATAGGGGAGCAGGATCCTCTCTTCTGAGGGTGTACTATAGAGATATAGAGGAGCAGGATCCTCTCTTCTGAGGGTGTACTATAGAGATATAGAGGAGCAGGATTCTCTCTTCTGAGGGTGTACTATAGAGATATATAGGAGCAGGATCCTCTCTTCTGAGGGTGTACTATAGAGATATAGGGGAGCAGGATCCTCTTTTCTGAGGGTGTACTATAGAGATATAGGGGAGCAGGATCCTCTCTTCTGAGGGTGTACTATAGAGATATAGGGGAGCGGGATCATCTCTTCTGAGGGTGTACTATAGAGATATAGAGGAGCAGGATCCTCTCTTCTGAGGGTGTACTATAGGAATATAGAGGAGCAGGATCCTCTCTTCTGAGGGTGTACTATAGAGATATAGAGGAGCAGGATCTTCTCTTCTGAGGGTGTACTATAGAGATATAGGGGAGCGGGATCCTCTCTTCTGAGGGTGTACTTTAGAGATATAGGGGAGCAGGATCTTCTCTTCTGAGGGTGTACTATAGAGATATAGAGGAGCAGGATCCTCTCTTCTGAGGGTGTACTATAGAGATATAGAGGAGCAGGATCCTCTCTTCTGAGGGTGTACTATAGAGATATAGGGGAGCAGGATCCTCTCTTCTGAGGGTGTACTATAGAGATATAGAGGAGCAGGATCTTCTCTTCTGAGGATGTACTATAGAGATATAGAGGAGCAGGATCCTCTCTTCTGAGGGTGTACTATAGAGATATAGAGGAGCAGTATCCTCTTTTCTGAGGGTGTACTATAGAGATATAGAGGAGCAGGATCCTCTCTTCTTAGGGTGCACTATAGAGATATAGTGGAGCAGGATCCTCTCTTCTGAGGGTGTACTATAGAGATATAGAGGAGCAGGATCCTCTCTCCTGAGGGTGTACTATAGAGATATAGAAGAGCAGGATCCTCTCTTCTGAGGGTGTACTATAGAGATATAGAGGAGCAGGATCCTCTCTTCTGAGGGTGTACTATAGAGATATAGGGGAGCAGGATCCTCTCTTCTGAGGGTGTACTATAGAGATATAGGGGAGCGGGATCATCTCTTCTGAGGGTGTACTATAGAGATATAGAGGAG
Source organism: Hyla sarda (assembly GCF_029499605.1). Classification (NCBI taxonomy): domain Eukaryota; kingdom Metazoa; phylum Chordata; class Amphibia; order Anura; family Hylidae; genus Hyla; species Hyla sarda. The sequence continues at coordinate 5,806,135 of NC_079196.1, read as the reverse complement.
CAGGATCCTCTCTTCTGAGGGTGTACTATAGAGATATAGAGGAGCAGGATCCTCTCTTCTGAGGGTGTACTATAGAGATATAGAGGAGCAGGATCTTCTCTTCTGAGGGTGTACTATAGAGATATAGGGGAGCGGGATCCTCTCTTCTGAGGGTGTACTTTAGAGATATAGGGGAGCAGGATCTTCTCTTCTGAGGGTGTACTATAGAGATATAGAGGAGCAGGATCCTCTCTTCTGAGGGTGTACTATAGAGATCTGAGGGAGCAGGATCCTCTCTTCTGAGGGTGTACTATAGAGATATATAGAGGAGCAGGATCCTCTCTTCTGAGAGTGTACTATAGAGATATAGAGGAGCAGGATCCTCTCTTCTGAGGGTGTACTATAGAGATATAGGGGAGCAGGATCCTCTCTTCTGAGGATGTACTATAGAGATATAGAGGAGTAGGATCCTCTCTTCTGAGGGTGTACTATAGAGATATAGGGAAGCAGGATCCTCTCTTCTGAGGGTGTACTATAGAGATATAGAGGAGCAGGATCCTCTCTTCTGAGGGTGTACTATAGAGATATAGGAGAGCAGGATCCTCTCTTCTGAGGGTGTACTATAGAGATATAGGAGAGCAGGATCCTCTCTTCTGAGGGTGTACTATAGAGATATAGGAGAGCAGGATCCTCTCTTCTGAGGGTGTACTATAGAGATATAGGGGAGCAGGATCCTCTTTTCTGAGGGTGTACTATAGAGATATAGGGGAGCAGGATCCTCTCTTCTGAGGGTGTACTATAGAGATATAGAGGAGCAGGATCCTCTCTTCTGAGGGTGTACTATAGAGATATAGGAGAGCAGGATCCTCTCTTCTGAGGGTGTACTATAGAGATATAGGAGAGCAGGATCCTCTCTTCTGAGGGTGTACTATAGAGATATAGGGGAGCAGGATCCTCTTTTCTGAGGGTGTACTATAGAGATATAGGGGAGCAGGATCCTCTCTTCTGAGGGTGTACTATAGAGATATAGAGGAGCAGGATCCTCTCTTCTGAGGGTGTACTATAGAGATATAGAGGAGCAGGATCCTCTCTTCTGAGGGTGTACTATAGAGATATAGAGGAGCAGGATCTTCTCTTCTGAGGGTGTACTATAGAGATATAGGGGAGCGGGATCCTCTCTTCTGAGGGTGTACTTTAGAGATATAGGGGAGCAGGATCTTCTCTTCTGAGGGTGTACTATAGAGATATAGAGGAGCAGGATCCTCTCTTCTGAGGGTGTACTATAGAGATATAGAGGAGCAGGATCCTCTCTTCTGAGGGTGTACTATAGAGATATAGGGGAGCAGGATCCTCTCTTCTGAGGGTGTACTATAGAGATATAGAGGAGCAGGATCTTCTCTTCTGAGGATGTACTATAGAGATATAGAGGAGCAGGATCCTCTCTTCTGAGGGTGTACTATAGAGATATAGAGGAGCAGTATCCTCTTTTCTGAGGGTGTACTATAGAGATATAGAGGAGCAGGATCCTCTCTTCTTAGGGTGCACTATAGAGATATAGTGGAGCAGGATCCTCTCTTTCGAGGGTGTACTATAGAGATATAGAGGAGCAGGATCCTCTCTCCTGAGGGTGTACTATAGAGATATAGAAGAGCAGGATCCTCTCTTCTGAGGGTGTACTATAGAGATATAGAGGAGCAGGATCCTCTCTTCTGAGGGTGTACTATAGAGATATAGGGGAGCAGGATCCTCTCTTCTGAGGGTGTACTATAGAGATATAGGGGAGCAGGATCCTCTCTTCTGAGGGTGTACTATAGAGATATAGAGGAGCAGGATCCTCTCTTCTGAGGGTGTACTATAGAGATATAGAGGAGCAGGATTCTCTCTTTTGAGGGTGTACTATAGAGATATAGGGGAGCAGGATCCTCTCTTCTGAGGGTGTACTATAGAGATATAGAGGAGCAGGATCCTCTCTTCTGAGGGTGTACTATAGAGATATAGAGGAGCAGGATCCTCTCTTCTGAGGGTGTACTATAGAGATATAGAGGAGCAGGATCCTCTCTTCTGAGGGTGTACTATAGAGATATAGAGGAGCAGGATCCTCTCTTCTGAGGGTGTACTATAGAGATATAGAGGAGCAGGATCTTCTCTTCTGAGGGTGTACTATAGAGATATAGAGGAGCAGGATCCTCTCTTCTGAGGGTGTACTATAGAGATATAGAGGAGCAGGATCTTCTCTTCTGAGGGTGTACTATAGAGATATAGGGGAGCGGGATCCTCTCTTCTGAGGGTGTACTTTAGAGATATAGGGGAGCAGGATCTTCTCTTCTGAGGGTGTACTATAGAGATATAGAGGAGCAGGATCCTCTCTTCTGAGGGTGTACTATAGAGATATAGAGGAGCAGGATCCTCTCTTCTGAGGGTGTACTATAGAGATATAGGGGAGCAGGATCCTCTCTTCTGAGGGTGTACTATAGAGATATAGAGGAGCAGGATCTTCTCTTCTGAGGATGTACTATAGAGATATAGAGGAGCAGGATCCTCTCTTCTGAGGGTGTACTATAGAGATATAGAGGAGCAGTATCCTCTTTTCTGAGGGTGTACTATAGAGATATAGAGGAGCAGGATCCTCTCTTCTTAGGGTGCACTATAGAGATATAGTGGAGCAGGATCCTCTCTTCTGAGGGTGTACTATAGAGATATAGAGGAGCAGGATCCTCTCTCCTGAGGGTGTACTATAGAGATATAGAAGAGCAGGATCCTCTCTTCTGAGGGTGTACTATAGAGATATAGAGGAGCAGGATCCTCTCTTCTGAGGGTGTACTATAGAGATATAGGGGAGCAGGATCCTCTCTTCTGAGGGTGTACTATAGAGATATAGGGGAGCAGGATCCTCTCTTCTGAGGGTGTACTATAGAGATATAGAGGAGCAGGATCCTCTCTTCTGAGGGTGTACTATAGAGATATAGAGGAGCAGGATTCTCTCTTTTGAGGGTGTACTATAGAGATATAGGGGAGCAGGATCCTCTCTTCTGAGGGTGTACTATAGAGATATAGAGGAGCAGGATCCTCTCTTCTGAGGGTGTACTATAGAGATATAGAGGAGCAGTATCCTCTTTTCTGAGGGTGTACTATAGAGATATAGGGGAGCAGGATCCTCTCTTCTGAGGGTGTACTATAGAGATATAGAGGAGCAGGATCTTCTCTTCTGAGGATGTACTATAGAGATATAGAGGAGCAGGATCCTCTCTTCTGAGGGTGTACTATAGAGATATAGAGGAGCAGTATCCTCTTTTCTGAGGGTGTACTATAGAGATATAGAGGAGCAGGATCCTCTCTTCTTAGGGTGCACTATAGAGATATAGTGGAGCAGGATCCTCTCTTTCGAGGGTGTACTATAGAGATATAGAGGAGCAGGATCCTCTCTCCTGAGGGTGTACTATAGAGATATAGAAGAGCAGGATCCTCTCTTCTGAGGGTGTACTATAGAGATATAGAGGAGCAGGATCCTCTCTTCTGAGGGTGTACTATAGAGATATAGGGGAGCAGAATCCTCTCTTCTGAGGGTGTACTATAGAGATATAGGGGAGCAGGATCCTCTCTTCTGAGGGTGTACTATAGAGATATAGAGGAGCAGGATCCTCTCTTCTGAGGGTGTACTATAGAGATATAGAGGAGCAGGATTCTCTCTTTTGAGGGTGTACTATAGAGATATAGGGGAGCAGGATCCTCTCTTCTGAGGGTGTACTATAGAGATATAGAGGAGCAGGATCCTCTCTTCTGAGGGTGTACTATAGAGATATAGAGGAGCAGGATCCTCTCTTCTGAGGGTGTACTATAGAGATATAGAGGAGCAGGATCCTCTCTTCTGAGGGTGTACTATAGAGATATAGAGGAGCAGGATCCTCTCTTCTGAGGGTGTACTATAGAGATATAGAGGAGCAGGATCTTCTCTTCTGAGGGTGTACTATAGAGATATAGAGGAGCAGGATCCTCTCTTCTGAGGGTGTACTATAGAGATATAGAGGAGCAGGATCTTCTCTTCTGAGGGTGTACTATAGAGATATAGGGGAGCGGGATCCTCTCTTCTGAGGGTGTACTTTAGAGATATAGGGGAGCAGGATCTTCTCTTCTGAGGGTGTACTATAGAGATATAGAGGAGCAGGATCCTCTCTTCTGAGGGTGTACTATAGAGATATAGAGGAGCAGGATCTTCTCTTCTGAGGGTGTACTATAGAGATATAGAGGAGCAGGATCCTCTCTTCTGAGGGTGTACTATAGAGATATAGAGGAGCAGGATCTTCTCTTCTGAGGGTGTACTATAGAGATATAGGGGAGCAGGATCCTCTCTTTCGAGGGTGTACTATAGAGATATAGAGGAGCAGGATCCTCTCTCCTGAGGGTGTACTATAGAGATATAGAAGAGCAGGATCCTCTCTTCTGAGGGTGTACTATAGAGATATAGAGGAGCAGGATCCTCTCTTCTGAGGGTGTACTATAGAGATATAGGGGAGCAGGATCCTCTCTTCTGAGGGTGTACTATAGAGATATAGGGGAGCAGGATCCTCTCTTCTGAGGGTGTACTATAGAGATATAGAGGAGCAGGATCCTCTCTTCTGAGGGTGTACTATAGAGATATAGAGGAGCAGGATTCTCTCTTTTGAGGGTGTACTATAGAGATATAGGGGAGCAGGATCCTCTCTTCTGAGGGTGTACTATAGAGATATAGAGGAGCAGGATCCTCTCTTCTGAGGGTGTACTATAGAGATATAGAGGAGCAGGATCCTCTCTTCTGAGGGTGTACTATAGAGATATAGAGGAGCAGGATCCTCTCTTCTGAGGGTGTACTATAGAGATATAGAGGAGCAGGATCCTCTCTTCTGAGGGTGTACTATAGAGATATAGAGGAGCAGGATCTTCTCTTCTGAGGGTGTACTATAGAGATATAGAGGAGCAGGATCCTCTCTTCTGAGGGTGTACTATAGAGATATAGAGGAGCAGGATCTTCTCTTCTGAGGGTGTACTATAGAGATATAGGGGAGCGGGATCCTCTCTTCTGAGGGTGTACTTTAGAGATATAGGGGAGCAGGATCTTCTCTTCTGAGGGTGTACTATAGAGATATAGAGGAGCAGGATCCTCTCTTCTGAGGGTGTACTATAGAGATATAGAGGAGCAGGATCCTCTCTTCTGAGGGTGTACTATAGAGATATAGGGGAGCAGGATCCTCTCTTCTGAGGGTGTACTATAGAGATATAGAGGAGCAGGATCTTCTCTTCTGAGGATGTACTATAGAGATATAGAGGAGCAGGATCCTCTCTTCTGAGGGTGTACTATAGAGATATAGAGGAGCAGTATCCTCTTTTCTGAGGGTGTACTATAGAGATATAGAGGAGCAGGATCCTCTCTTCTTAGGGTGCACTATAGAGATATAGTGGAGCAGGATCCTCTCTTCTGAGGGTGTACTATAGAGATATAGAGGAGCAGGATCCTCTCTCCTGAGGGTGTACTATAGAGATATAGAAGAGCAGGATCCTCTCTTCTGAGGGTGTACTATAGAGATATAGAGGAGCAGGATCCTCTCTTCTGAGGGTGTACTATAGAGATATAGGGGAGCAGGATCCTCTCTTCTGAGGGTGTACTATAGAGATATAGGGGAGCAGGATCCTCTCTTCTGAGGGTGTACTATAGAGATATAGAGGAGCAGGATCCTCTCTTCTGAGGGTGTACTATAGAGATATAGAGGAGCAGGATTCTCTCTTTTGAGGGTGTACTATAGAGATATAGGGGAGCAGGATCCTCTCTTCTGAGGGTGTACTATAGAGATATAGAGGAGCAGGATCCTCTCTTCTGAGGGTGTACTATAGAGATATAGAGGAGCAGTATCCTCTTTTCTGAGGGTGTACTATAGAGATATAGAGGAGCAGGATCCTCTCTTTCGAGGGTGTACTATAGAGATATAGAGGAGCAGGATCCTCTCTCCTGAGGGTGTACTATAGAGATATAGAAGAGCAGGATCCTCTCTTCTGAGGGTGTACTATAGAGATATAGAGGAGCAGGATCCTCTCTTCTGAGGGTGTACTATAGAGATATAGGGGAGCAGGATCCTCTCTTCTGAGGGTGTACTATAGAGATATAGGGGAGCAGGATCCTCTCTTCTGAGGGTGTACTATAGAGATATAGAGGAGCAGGATCCTCTCTTCTGAGGGTGTACTATAGAGATATAGAGGAGCAGGATTCTCTCTTTTGAGGGTGTACTATAGAGATATAGGGGAGCAGGATCCTCTCTTCTGAGGGTGTACTATAGAGATATAGAGGAGCAGGATCCTCTCTTCTGAGGGTGTACTATAGAGATATAGAGGAGCAGGATCCTCTCTTCTGAGGGTGTACTATAGAGATATAGAGGAGCAGGATCCTCTCTTCTGAGGGTGTACTATAGAGATATAGAGGAGCAGGATCCTCTCTTCTGAGGGTGTACTATAGAGATATAGAGGAGCAGGATCTTCTCTTCTGAGGGTGTACTATAGAGATATAGAGGAGCAGGATCCTCTCTTCTGAGGGTGTACTATAGAGATATAGAGGAGCAGGATCTTCTCTTCTGAGGGTGTACTATAGAGATATAGGGGAGCGGGATCCTCTCTTCTGAGGGTGTACTTTAGAGATATAGGGGAGCAGGATCTTCTCTTCTGAGGGTGTACTATAGAGATATAGAGGAGCAGGATCCTCTCTTCTGAGGGTGTACTATAGAGATATAGAGGAGCAGGATCCTCTCTTCTGAGGGTGTACTATAGAGATATAGGGGAGCAGGATCCTCTCTTCTGAGGGTGTACTATAGAGATATAGAGGAGCAGGATCTTCTCTTCTGAGGATGTACTATAGAGATATAGAGGAGCAGGATCCTCTCTTCTGAGGGTGTACTATAGAGATATAGAGGAGCAGTATCCTCTTTTCTGAGGGTGTACTATAGAGATATAGAGGAGCAGGATCCTCTCTTCTTAGGGTGCACTATAGAGATATAGTGGAGCAGGATCCTCTCTTCTGAGGGTGTACTATAGAGATATAGAGGAGCAGGATCCTCTCTCCTGAGGGTGTACTATAGAGATATAGAAGAGCAGGATCCTCTCTTCTGAGGGTGTACTATAGAGATATAGAGGAGCAGGATCCTCTCTTCTGAGGGTGTACTATAGAGATATAGGGGAGCAGGATCCTCTCTTCTGAGGGTGTACTATAGAGATGTAGGGGAGCAGGATCCTCTCTTCTGAGGGTGTACTATAGAGATATAGAGGAGCAGGATCCTCTCTTCTGAGGGTGTACTATAGAGATATAGAGGAGCAGGATTCTCTCTTTTGAGGGTGTACTATAGAGATATAGGGGAGCAGGATCCTCTCTTCTGAGGGTGTACTATAGAGATATAGAGGAGCAGGATCCTCTCTTCTGAGGGTGTACTATAGAGATATAGAGGAGCAGTATCCTCTTTTCTGAGGGTGTACTATAGAGATATAGAGGAGCAGGATCCTCTCTTCTTAGGGTGCACTATAGAGATATAGTGGAGCAGGATCCTCTCTTCTGAGGGTGTACTATAGAGATATAGAGGAGCAGGATCCTCTCTCCTGAGGGTGTACTATAGAGATATAGAAGAGCAGGATCCTCTCTTCTGAGGGTGTACTATAGAGATATAGAGGAGCAGGATCCTCTCTTCTGAGGGTGTACTATAGAGATATAGGGGAGCAGGATCCTCTCTTCTGAGGGTGTACTATAGAGATATAGGGGAGCAGGATCCTCTCTTCTGAGGGTGTACTATAGAGATATAGAGGAGCAGGATCCTCTCTTCTGAGGGTGTACTATAGAGATATAGAGGAGCAGGATTCTCTCTTTTGAGGGTGTACTATAGAGATATAGGGGAGCAGGATCCTCTCTTCTGAGGGTGTACTATAGAGATATAGAGGAGCAGGATCCTCTCTTCTGAGGGTGTACTATAGAGATATAGAGGAGCAGGATCCTCTCTTCTGAGGGTGTACTATAGAGATATAGAGGAGCAGGATCCTCTCTTCTGAGGGTGTACTATAGAGATATAGAGGAGCAGGATCATCTCTTCTGAGGGTGTACTATAGAGATATAGAGGAGCAGGATCCTCTCTTCTGAGGGTGTACTATAGAGATATAGAGGAGCAGAATCCTCTCTTCTGAGGGTGTACTATAGAGATATAGGGGAGCAGGATCCTCTCTTCTGAGGGTGTACTATAGAGATATAGAGGAGCAGGATCCTCTCTTCTGAGGGTGTACTATAGAGATATAGAGGAGCAGGATTCTCTCTTTTGAGGGTGTACTATAGAGATATAGGGGAGCAGGATCCTCTCTTCTGAGGGTGTACTATAGAGATATAGAGGAGCAGGATCCTCTCTTCTGAGGGTGTACTATAGAGATATAGAGGAGCAGGATCCTCTCTTCTGAGGGTGTACTATAGAGATATAGAGGAGCAGGATCCTCTCTTCTGAGGGTGTACTATAGAGATATAGAGGAGCAGGATCATCTCTTCTGAGGGTGTACTATAGAGATATAGAGGAGCAGGATCCTCTCTTCTGAGGGTGTACTATAGAGATATAGAGGAGCAGAATCCTCTCTTCTGAGGGTGTACTATAGAGATATAGAGGAGCAGAATCCTCTCTTCTGAGGGTGTACTATAGAGATATAGAGGAGCAGGATCCCTCATCAGTTTGTTATTATATACACTTCTTATAGATCTGGTGAAGGTCTTCAAAGAACAAAACATTATTCTAATATAGGATTGCGGAAAAATAAAGATCACCTTGTTCTGAAATCACAATTGATCTTAATATTTATGGGAGTGTGTGTGTTTGTGTGTGTTTGGGTGGGGGGGGGGGGGGGGTTAGCGATGCTTTGGTTGCTGGGCTCCAAAGCTTCCACACGTTCCATAGATTTAGCTCAATGACAATCCCAGCTCTGCTGCAACTGAATGTAAAACAGTCATAATAACAACAAACTAGACTTTTCCAAATTATAATAACATTGCAATAACTATTCATCCAGATGGGCGCATGGAAGTTCGGAAGGTAAATGAGTTCAAAAAGAGAAGCCAATGATCTTTCAAGACCATTTAGTTTGAATGGCAGAAAAAAAAAAAAAGATACAATTTCCCCAACTTCTAATAGGAGTTACCTCGAATGGCTGCGAGGAAATGGATATTTATCAGAAAAATGCTTCCGAATAACAAACATGGCAACTGGTAATGAATCCTCATTTGTGAATCCGGCGTTGAGCAGCCTCTGGGCCAAGAAACAATTTATTTTCCCAAAAGAATTAAGGAGATTAGCGGAGATATTAGGCTCGTGGAAGAAATAAGGCGATGGAGTTCTGATTCGGGATCTTATGAGATTTTAATAGCTTTTAGTGTTTGTGCAGACGCCGTCAGATGGGACCTGTCACGCATTCAACGGGCCCAACTTCCGTATTTGCTGCCGCGGAGCTGAAGGGGTTAAAGACTATTGTAATTTCACCGCAGGCGTAACGGGAAAATAAAATAGTGCTGACCATCTCCGCATCTCCGTCAGGAACGTTACAGGAATATGAGTCGGTGGAACCCAAAGAGCTGTCACCGTGATGAATGGTTTTCTTGTTATCTTGATGTCTGGACCGTTTCTAAGTGTTTCCGACTTACGACAAAGTTGTCTGCTGGCTCCTGAGCTCCAGCGTCCTGCGATTACTATTAGAAAAGGGAGGGGGGGGGGGGGCGCTCTTAAATTAAAAAATGAAAGGTAATTTGGGGCTTTTTGGAAACTTTAGACATTGGGGTGTCTGAGACTGAAGTTGCAAAAAAGTCGTGAAAAAGGAAGAAGAAAAGACAGAAAAGTTACATTGTTAAATAATTAGATAGTTTAAGAAACTGAAAAAAAAGACATCCGGTTCAGCTTCGTACCCTAGAGCAGTGTACTACAAAGAGTGTGTCTCCAGCTGTAGCAAAACTACAACTCCCATCATACCCGAACAACCAAAGGCTGTCCAGGTATGCTGGGAGTTGTAGTATTGCAACAGCTGGAGAGCCAATTAATGATCCATATCAATGTTTTCCAATCAGGATGCCTCCAGCTGTTTCAAAACTATTAAGAAATATATTATAAAACAAGACTATTCCATCTGTCCGACTCAGTAAAGCTGAGGTTGTTCCGTAACTTGGCGTTGGAATCATTATTTGCCCCGTGCACAGCCCAGGATCCAGCGGCCTACCTTCCGGTGGTGTAGAAGTAAAACCACGCTCTGGCGTCATGAATACAAGGGGTTAATGCAATCTGCCCCTAGGGTAATAACATCTTCCCTCATCGCACCCTCACCACAACATTTGATGTCCTACGAACAGAATACGGGTGTGCGCCTTACGCCAACACCTTGTCCCCCAGTGGCGCAAGTCCACGTTGTCCTGGGTAAATTGGTACACTTATGTCAGTCCTTTGGAGGGGGCACAGTCCCGTGGTCCCCGTTACATTTTCCAGCCTAGGGAGCAGTATGACAGGCGAGCCTGGGATGGGAAATTTCCAGGCTGACATTCATGTGTGATTATTTTGTTGTCCATTAGTCGAGAGACTGACTGTTACGCCTAGCGCTCCGGGCCCCCGCTCCTCCCCGGAGCGCTCACGGCGTCTTTCTCCCTGCAGCTCCCCGGTCAGTCCCGCTGACCGGGAGCGCTGCTCTGTCATGGCCGTTGGGGATGCGATTCGCACAGCGGGACGCGCCCGCTCGCGAATCGCATCCCAGGTCACTTACCCGTTCCCGTCCCCTGCTGTCATGTGCTGGCGCGCGCGGCTCCGCTCTCTAGGGCGCGCGCGCGCCAGCTCCCTGAGACTTAAAGGGCCAGTGCACCAATGATTGGTGCCTGGCCCAATTAGCTTAATTGGCTTCCACCTGGTCCCTGACTATATCTATCCTCCTCCCATGCACTTCCTTGCCGGATCTTGTTGCCATTGTGCCAGTGAAAGCGTTTCCTTGTGTGTTCCTAGCCTGTGTTCCAGACCTCCTGCCGTTGCCCCTGACTACGATCCTTGCTGCCTGCCCCGACCTTCTGCTACGTCCGACCTTGCTTCTGTCTACTCCCTTGTACCGCGCCTATCTTCAGCAGCCAGAGAGGTGAGCCGTTGCTAGTGGATACGACCTGGTCACTACCGCCGCAGCAAGACCATCCCGCTTTGCGGCGGGCTCTGGTGAAAACCAGTAGTGACTTAGAACCGATCCACTAGCACGGTCCACGCCAATCCCTCTCTGGCACAGAGGATCCACTACCTGCCAGCCGGCATCGTGACAGTAGATCCGGCCATGGATCCCGCTGAAGTTCCTCTGCCAGTTGTCGCTGACCTTACCACGGTGGTCGCCCAGCAGTCACAACAGATAGCGCAACAAGGCCAACAGCTGTCTCAACTGACCGTTATACTACAGCAAGTACAGTCACAGCTACAGCAGCAACTACCATCTCCTCCGCCAGCTCCTGCACCCCTTCCGCAGCGAGTGGCCACTCCTAGCCTCCGCCTGTCCTTGCCGGACAAATTTAATGGGGACTCTAAGTTTTGCCGTGGCTTTCTTTCGCAATGTTCCCTGCACTTGGAGATGATGTCGGACCAGTTTCCTACTGAAAGGTCTAAGGTGGCTTTCGTAGTCAGCCTTCTGTCTGGAAAAGCTCTGTCATGGGCCACACCGCTCTGGGACCGCAATGACCCCGTCACTGCCTCTGTACACTCCTTCTTCTCGGAAATCCGAAGTGTCTTTGAGGAACCTGCCCGAGCCTCTTCTGCTGAGACTGCCCTGCTGAACCTGGTCCAGGGTAATTCCTCCGTTGGCGAGTACGCCATACAATTCCGTACTCTTGCTTCTGAACTATCCTGGAATAATGAGGCTCTCTGCGCGACCTTTAAAAAAGGCCTATCCAGCAACATTAAAGATGTTCTGGCCGCACGAGAGACTCCTGCTAACCTGCATGAACTCATTCATCTAGCCACTCGCATTGACATGCGTTTTTCTGAGAGGCATCAAGAGCTCCGCCAGGAAAAAGACTTAGATCTCTGGACACCTCTCCCACAGTCTCCACTGCAATCTGCGCCTAGGCCTCCCGCCGAGGAGGCCATGCAAGTGGATCGGTCTCGCCTGACCCTGGAAGAGAGGAATCGCCGTAAGGAAGAGAATCTTTGTCTGTACTGTGCCAGTACTGAACATTTTTTGGTGGATTGCCCAATCCGTCCTCCACGTCTGGGAAACGCACGCTCGCACCCAGCTCTCGTGGGTGTGGCGTCTCTTGATGCTAAGTCGGCTTCTCCACGTCTCACGGTGCCTGTTCGGATTTCTACTTCAGCCAGCTCTTCCCTCTCAGCCGTGGCCTGCCTGGACTCTGGAGCTTCTGGGAATTTTATTCGGGAGTCCTTAGTGAATAAATTCCGCATTCCGGTGACCCGTCTTGTCAAGCCACTCCACATTTCCGCGGTCAACGGAGCCAGGTTGGATTGCACCGTGCGTTTCCGCACGGAGCCCCTCCTAATGTGCATCGGACCTCATCACGAGGAAATTGTATTTTTTGTCCTTCCTAATTGCACTTCTGAAGTTCTCCTTGGACTACCCTGGCTTCAACACCATTCCCCAACCCTGGATTGGTCCACTGGGGAGATCAAGAGTTGGGGTCCCTCTTGTTCCAAGGACTGCCTTCAACCGGTTCCCAGTACTCCCTGCCGTGACCCTGTGGTTCCTCCTGTATCCGGTCCCCCTAAGGTCATTAAGGACTCTGCCTGCCACAGGAAATGCCTCTCCCCCCCTCCCAGTCCCATCAGGCAAGCCCCTGTGTCCCCTCATGGCCCTCGTCCTGGTGTCACACTGCCCCGTGCCAGGTCTCGCCCTCTGCCATCTCTCCCCATTCCTACTCCTGCTGTTCTGCCTGCCGTTGAGGAATCCCTCCATCCTTTCCCGGTGTCCTCATCCCAGGGGAGGCAGTTACCGGATAAAGAGAAGGGGAGACCTAAGGGGGGGGGTACTGTTACGCCTAGCGCTCCGGGCCCCCGCTCCTCCCCGGAGCGCTCACGGCGTCTTTCTCCCTGCAGCTCCCCGGTCAGTCCCGCTGACCGGGAGCGCTGCTCTGTCATGGCCGTTGGGGATGCGATTCGCACAGCGGGACGCGCCCGCTCGCGAATCGCATCCCAGGTCACTTACCCGTTCCCGTCCCCTGCTGTCATGTGCTGGCGCGCGCGGCTCCGCTCTCTAGGGCGCGCGCGCGCCAGCTCCCTGAGACTTAAAGGGCCAGTGCACCAATGATTGGTGCCTGGCCCAATTAGCTTAATTGGCTTCCACCTGGTCCCTGACTATATCTATCCTCCTCCCATGCACTTCCTTGCCGGATCTTGTTGCCATTGTGCCAGTGAAAGCGTTTCCTTGTGTGTTCCTAGCCTGTGTTCCAGACCTCCTGCCGTTGCCCCTGACTACGATCCTTGCTGCCTGCCCCGACCTTCTGCTACGTCCGACCTTGCTTCTGTCTACTCCCTTGTACCGCGCCTATCTTCAGCAGCCAGAGAGGTGAGCCGTTGCTAGTGGATACGACCTGGTCACTACCGCCGCAGCAAGACCATCCCGCTTTGCGGCGGGCTCTGGTGAAAACCAGTAGTGACTTAGAACCGATCCACTAGCACGGTCCACGCCAATCCCTCTCTGGCACAGAGGATCCACTACCTGCCAGCCGGCATCGTGACACTGACTTTGTTTTTGTGGGAGTACCACTGTTGTTTTTCTAGGTTATGCAACGTTCAGGAAAAGTGCCTGGTGGACTAACCAAGAACATTTGATGTCCTACGAACAGGATACGGGTGTGCGCCTTATGCCAAAAGTACCCACTGTGTCCAGTATTGCATAGTAAAACGCACGAGTGTCAGTGAAATCTGTTTATTTGGAGGCCGCAGCGCAGATGTTTTGGGAGTTGGCGAACCGGCTGCAGAGGATCTCCATTGGGGCCAAAGACATCTGCCTAAAAGTCCCACTGTCCGATGATGGAGAGGGGCCAGCGACTCCGGTGGGTGGAACGCCTGCTTGCATCATCCAGAGGAACGCCGCCGATGAGGCTTTCCCCATACCACCGGACCTGGGGATCCTGGGCGGAGATCCATACGGAGGAATCGGAAGTGAGCACACAGGCTGAGGCCACTTTCTCTACCCCTCCATCTACCCCCCGCCCAGAGAATACCCCCAGGTCCAGAAGCCCACAGCACGCTCCCGGTCACCACCGATGCACTTGTGGCTGTTTGGCAATGAGCCGAAACTGATCCAGTACATGAGAGAGTACCTTTTGCCACTGCCAGGGAAGCCCCATCCCCCAGTTCTGACAGCCCAGTCTCCTGCATTAGTGGAGGAGATGAGGGCACAAAAAAGGAAGGAGTATGGGCCAAAACCATTGCCATATGAAGTGCAAAAAGACACGAAGACCGTTGAGGCCCTGTACATAAGGAAACTAGACCACCCCCGAAAGGGAGAGCCACCCCTAGAGAGGTGCAGAGCCACGGTCATTAAGTTTGATAGAGTGTTGGGGTTAGGCACCCTCATCATGGTGGAACCATTCTAGTAAATAGAAGAGCAGTCAAGAGAGACTATCTCCCACCACATTTGTATTCTCTGGAGAGCAGGGAGATAGTGGAATAAACTCCGGTGAATGATGTGAGAGGAGAGTGGGTGGCAGCAGTGACCCATCGGAAGAACCCCACGCAGCTCCCTTTCGCCTACTTCCCATCGGACGACTGGGATGCAGACCCCTTTGGCTTCCTGTCTCCTAAAGCCAGAGGTATCAGTCAAGAAGAAGAAAGGTACCTGCCCATCATGGCATTGAAGTACAAACTCAAGTCATCTACAGATGTGCCCAGGCCTACTCCTTTCGCCGAGGAGGTTTGGCCTACTCACCGGGCAACAACACCTTGTCCCCCAATGGTGCAAGTCCACGTTGTCCCAGGTAAATTGGGACACTTATTTCAGTCCTTTGGAGAGGGCACAGTCCCGTGGTCCCCGTTACATGTTCAAGCCTAGGGAGCAGTCTGACAGGCGAGCCTGGGATGGGAAATTTCCAGGCTGACATTCATGTGTGATTATTTTGTTGCCCATTAGTCAAGAGACTGACTTTGTTTTTGTGGGAGTACCACTGTTGTTTTTCTAGGTTATGCAACGTTCAGGAAAAGTGCCTGGTGGACTAACCAAGAACTCTTTGCAACCATTTTGCGTAAGTTTATGTGCCCGGATTATGGCCGAGATTCTTTACTACAGTACCAGAACTGTGGAGCGGTACTCTAAAACTATTTATAAAGTAATATATTGGTTATTCTTTTGCACAAGTGAATGGAATTATCATTATTGATGTTACAAAGTGTATTTAAAGTGTTTATACAAAATGTCTAAAGTGTATAATATCCTCTCTACCCATGACAATTGTATATAAGGTATCCTGACTCTTTTAGGAGAAGTGTGTCCACTTACATCATTGCCATGGAAATGTACATAAAGGTATGGAGAGTAAAGTTTCTAGTTAACCACAGTATCTAATCTAATTTCATGTACAGATAGTCACATGTTTAGTCAGGACTGTAGCTGAATAGTCAATATATTCAGTCCACAATATTGATCAAATGCATCATCAAATCTGTAATGTCTATTATTTTCCTGTCCGTTGTACACCGGGAACTCTTGTGGCCAGAGAGTTATCCTGAAGATGTAAGTAGCACGTAAAGTGACAGAGCTATTGTGTATATAAAACATTTTCATGTGTTGTTACGCCTAGCGCTCCAGGTCCCCGCTCCTCCCCGGAGCGCTCACGGCGTCTCTCTCCCTGCAGCGCCCCGGTCAGTCCCGCTGACCGGGAGCGCTGCACTGTCATGGCCGTCGGGGATGCGATTCGCACAGCGGGACGCGCCCGCTCGCCAATCGCATCCCATGTCACTTACCCGTCCCGGTCCCCTGCTGTCATGTGCTGGCGCGCGCGGCTCCGCTCTCTAGGGCGCACGCGCGCCAGCTCTCTGAGACTTAAAGGCCCAGTGCACCAATGATTGGTGCCTGGTCCAATTAGCTTAATTGGCTTCCACCTGTTCCCTGGCTATATCTGCTCACTGCCCCTGCACTCCCTTGCCGGATCTTGTTGCCTTGTGCCAGTGAAAGCGTTTAGTGTTGTCCAAGCCTGTGTTACCTGAACCCTTGCTATCCATCTTGACTACGAACCTTGCCGCCTGCCCCGACCTTCTGCTACGTCTGACCTTGCCTCTGCCTAGTCCTTCTGTC
This sequence comes from Hyla sarda, assembly GCF_029499605.1. Lineage (NCBI taxonomy): Eukaryota > Metazoa > Chordata > Amphibia > Anura > Hylidae > Hyla > Hyla sarda. Next base: position 5,789,878 of record NC_079196.1, on the reverse strand, counting down.
CCACGCCTTCTCAGCAGTCAGCGAGGTTGAGCCGTTGCTAGTGGATACGACCTGGTTGCTACTGCCGCAGCAAGACCATCCCGCTTTGCGGCGGGCTCTGGTGAACACCAGTAGCCTTTTAGAACCGGTCCACCAGCACGGTCCACGCCAATCCCTCGCTGACACAGAGGATTCACTACCTGTAAGCCGAATCGTGACATGTGTTTTCAGAAAAATGTATAACTGCTCATCCTAATATTATGGGGAAAAGTAGCTTAAGCCGAAGGGCCCCATTAGCACAAGCATCAGGGTAAAGAGCCTCAGGCAGCCCGATCCATACCAAGTATTCACCCCCAAAAAAATCAGTTGCAAGACCAAAGGATCTCAAATATATTTTTATTTCAATTATCCCAGTATTCAAACCCCCAAAGATGGAGCATGTAAGGACATTGATTGTAATGCAGTTCGACTTTTCCCCAGTTCATCAGCCCTGTGAAGGACATTGGTGCAATGCCCCAGGAACTGTTTTTGTTGCTATCTCATGGCCTCAGTGGCCACCTTATATTCATCTGCCCTGCAGAACTGGGTGCCGAGAACAACTTTTGTTAAGAGGGGTAGTTTGTGGTGGCCCAGTACAGGAGTTGTACCCCTGTACCCTTGCTGTTCTGTCTGGCGGACTCTATTGCAGTGTCCCCTGAGTCCCCCCTTAATCTGCGTATCATAAATGGTTAATTATACCCTAGGGTTATTGTTACGCCGAGCGCTCCGGGTCCCCGCTCCTCCCCGGAGCGCTCGCAGCATCCTCTCATTCGCAGCGCCCCGGTCAGACCTGCTGACCGGGTGCGCTGCAATATCACTCCCAGCCGGGATGCGATTCGCGATGCGGGAGGCGCCCGCTCGCGATGCGCATCCCGGCTCCCGTACCTGACCCGTTCCCCGTCTGTCTTGTCCCGGCGCGCGCGGCCCCGCTCCTTAGGGCGCGCGCGCGCCGAGTCTCTGCAATTTAAAGGGCCACTGCGCCACTGATTGGCGCAGCAGGCTTAATCAGTATGTTCACCTGTGCACTCCCTACTTATACCTCACTTCCCCTGCACTCCCTCGCCGGATCTTGTTGCCATTGTGCCAGTGAAAGCGTTTCCTTGTGTGTTCCTAGCCTGTGTTCCAGACCTCCTGCCGTTGCCCCTGACTACGATCCTTGCTGCCTGCCCTGACCTTCTGCTACGTCCGACCTTGCTCTTGTCTACTCCCTTGTACCGCACTTATCTTCAGCAGTCAGAGAGGTTGAGCCGTTGCTGGTGGATACGACCTGGTTGCTACCGCCGCTGCAAGACCATCCCGCTTTGTGGCGGGCTCTGGTGAATACCAGTAGCAACTTAGAACCGGTCCACCAACACGGTCCACGCCAATCCCTCTCTGGCACAGAGGATCCACCTCCAGCCAGCCGAATCGTGACAGTAGATCCGGCCATGGATCCCGCTGAAGTCCCACTGCCATTTGTCGCCGACCTCACCACGGTGGTCGCCCAGCAGTCGCAACAGATAGCGCAACAAGGCCATCAGCTGCCTCTTCTGCTGAGACTGCCCTGCTGAACCTGGTCCAGGGTAATTCTTCTGTTGGCGAGTACGCCATCCAATTCCGTACTCTTGCCTCCGAATTATCCTGGAATAATGAGGCCCTCTGCGCGACCTTTAAAAAAGGCCTATCCAGCAACATTAAAGATGTGCTGGCCGCACAAGAAATTCCTGCTAACCTGCATGAACTTATTCATCTTGCCACCCGCATTGACATGCGTTTTTCCGAAAGGCGTCAGAAGCTCCGCCAGGATATGGACTTTGTTCGCACGAGGCGGTTTCTCTCCCCGGCTCCTCTCTCCTCTGGTCCTCTGCAATCCGTTCCTGTGCCTCCCGCCGTGGAGGCTATGCAAGTTGACCGGTCTCACTTGACACCTCAAGAGAGGACACAACGCCGCATGGAGAATCTTTGCCTGTACTGTGCCGGTACCGAACACTTCTTGAAGGATTGTCCTATCCGTCCTCCCTGCCTGGAAAGACGCTGACTCCGCACAAAGGTGAGACAGTTCTTGATGTGAACTCTGCTTCTCCACGCCTTACTATGCCTGTGCGGATATCTTCTTCTACCTTCTCCTTCTCTGCTATGGCCTTCTTGGATTCCGGATCTGCAGGAAATTTTATTTTGGCCTCTCTCATCAACAGGTTCAACATCCCGGTGACCAGTCTCGCCAGACCCCTCTACATCAATTCTGTTAACAATGAAAGATTGGACTGTACCGTGCGTTACCGCACGGAACATCTCCTAATGTGCATCGGACCCCATCACGAAAAAATTTAATTTTTGGTCCTCTCCAACTGCACTTCTGAAATTCTTCTTGGATTACCGTGGCTTCAACGCCATTCCCCAACCCTTGATTGGTCCACAGGAGAAATCAAGAACTGGGGTACTCCCTGTCGTGACCCTGTGGTTCCCAGTACTCCCTGTCGTGACCCTGTGGTTCCCCCGGTATCCGGTCTTCCTAAGGCTTATATGGATTATGCTGATGTTTTTTGCAAAAAGCAAGCAGAGACTTTACCTCCTCACAGGCCTTATGACTGTCCTATTGACCTCCTCCCGGGTACTACTCAACCCCGGGGCAGAATCTATCCTCTGTCTGCTCCAGAGACTCTAGCCATGTCGGAGTACATCCAGGAGAAATTAAAAAAGGGGTTTATCCGCAAGTCCTCCTCTCCTGCCGGAGCTGGATTTTTTTTTGTGTCCAAAAAAGATGGCTCCCTACGCCCTTGCATTGATTACCGCGGACTTAATAAAATCACGGTAAAAAAACGCTACCCCTTACCTCTTATCTCGGAACTCATTGATCGCCTACAAGGCGCCCACATCTTTACCAAACTGGACTTAAGAGGTGCTTATAATCTCATCCGCATCAGGGAGGGGGACGAATGGAAGACTGCATTTAACATCAGAGATGGACACTTTGAGTATCTGGTCATGCCCTTTGGCCTGTGCAACGCCCCTGCCGTCTTCCAAGACTTTGTTAAGAAATTTTTTGTGATCTCCTATATTCTTGTGTTGTGGTTTATCTGGACGATATTCTGATTTTTTCTGCCAACTTAGAAGAACACCGCCAGCATGTCCGCATGGTTCTTCAGAGACTTCGGGACAATCAACTTTATGCCAAAATGGAGAAATGTCTCTTTGAATGTCAATCTCTTCCTTTCCTAGGATACTTGGTCTCTGGCCAGGGACTACAAATGGACCCAGATAAACTTTCTGCCGTCTTAGATTGGCCACGCCCCTCCGGACTCCGTGCTATCCAACGTTTTTTGGGGTTCGCCAATTATTACAGACAATTCATTCCACACTTCTCCACTATTGTGGCCCCTATCGTGGCTTTAACCAAGAAAAATGCCAATCCTAAGTCCTGGTCTCCCCAAGCGGAAGACGCATTTGAACATCTCAAGTCTGCCTTTTCTTCTGCTCCCGTGCTCTCCAGACCTGACCCATCTAAACCCTTTCTATTGGAGGTAGATGCCTCCTCTGTGGGAGCTGGAGCTGTCCTTCTACAAAAAAATTCTTCCGGGCATGCTGTTACTTGTGGTTTTTTTTCTAGGACCTTCTCTCCGGCGGAGAGAGACTACTCCATTGGTGATCGAGAACTACTGGCCATTAAATTGGCGCTTGAGGAATGGAGGCACCTGCTGGAGGGATCAAAATTTCCAGTTATCATATACACTGATCACAAGAATCTCTCCTACCTCCAGTCTGCCCAACGACTGAACCCTCGCCAGGCTAGGTGGTCGTTGTTCTTTGCCCGTTTTAACTTTGAAATCCATTTTCGCCCTGCTGACAAGAACATTAGGGCCGATGCTCTCTCTCGTTCTTCTGATGCCTCTGAAGTAGAGGTCTCTCCGCAACATATCATTCCTCCTGACTGTCTGATCTCCACTTCTCCAGCCTCCATCAGGCAAACTCCTCCAGGGAAGACCTTCGTTTCTCCACGCCAGCGTCTCGGGATTCTCAAATGGGGACACTCCTCCCACCTCGCAGGCCATGCGGGCATCAAAAAATCCTTGCAACTCATCTCTCGTTTTTATTGGTGGCCGACTCTGGAGACTGATGTTGTTGATTTCGTGCGGGCCTGTACTGTCTGTGCCCGGGATAAGACTCCTCGCCAGAAGCCTGCTGGTCTCCTTCATCCTCTGCCTGTCCCCGAACAGCCTTGGTCACAGATTGGTATGGACTTTATTACGGACTTGCCCTCATCCCGTGGCAACACAGTTGTTTGGGTGGTCGTTGATCGATTTTCCAAGATGGCACATTTTATTCCTCTTCCTGGTCTTCCTTCTGCGCCTCAGTTGGCAAAGCAATTTTTTGTACACATTTTTCGCCTTCACGGTTTGCCCACGCATATCGTCTCGGATAGAGGCGTCCAATTCGTGTCTAAATTCTGGAGGGCCCTCTGTAAACAGCTCAAGATCAAATTAAACTTCTCTTCTTCTTATCATCCCCAATCCAATGGGCAAGTAGAAAGAATTAATCAGGTCCTGGGTGACTATTTACGGCATTTTGTTTCCTCCCGCCAGGATGACTGGGCAGATCTTCTACCATGGGCCGAATTCTCATACAACTTCAGAGTCTCCGAATCTTCTGCTAAATCCCCATTTTTCGTGGTGTACGGCCGTCACCCTCTTCCTCCCCTCCCTACTCCCTTGCCCTCTGGTTTGCCCGCTGTGGATGAAGTGACTCGTGATCTTTCCACCATATGGAAAGAAACCCAAAATTCTCTTTTACAGGCTTCATCCCGGATGAAAAGATTTGCTGATAAGAAAAGAAGAACCCCCCCCCCATTTTTGCTCCCGGAGACAAGGTATGTCTCTCCGCTAAATATGTCCGCTTTCGTGTCCCCAGTTACAAACTGGGACCACGCTATCTTGGCCCTTTCAAAATCTTGTGCCAGATTAACCCTGTCTCTTACAAACTCCTTCTTCCTCCTTCTCTTCGTATTCCCAATGCCTTCAATGTCTCTCTCCTTAAACCACTCATCATTAACCGCTTCTCTCCCAAAGTTGTTTCTCCCACTCCTGTTTCCGGTTCGTCTGCCATCTTCTCTGTGAAGGAGATTCTGGCCTCCAAGATTGTCAGAGGGAAAAGATTTTTTTTGGTGCATTGGGAAGGCTGTGGCCCAGAGGAGAGATCCTGGGAACCTGAGGACAACATCCTAGACAAAAGTCTTATCCTCAGGTTCTCAGGCTACAAGAAGAGGGGAAGACCCAAGGGGGGGGGGGTACTGTTATGCCGAGCGCTCCGGGTCCCCGCTCCTCCCCGGAGCGCTCGCAGCATCCTCTCATTCGCAGCGCCCCGGTCAGACCTGCTGACCGGGTGCGCTGCAATATTACTCCCAGCCGGGATGCGATTCGCGATGCGGGAGGCGCCCGCTCGCGATGCGCATCCCGGCTCCCGTACCTGACCCGTTCCCCGTCTGTCTTGTCCTGGCGCGCGCGGCCCCGCTCCTTAGGGCGTGCGCGCGCCGGGTCTCTGCAATTTAAAGGACCACTGCGCCACTGATTGGCGCAGTAGGCTTAATCAGTATGTTCACCTGTGCACTCCCTACTTATACCTCACTTCCCCTGCACTCCCTCGCCGGATCTTGTTGCCATTGTGCCAGTGAAAGCGTTTCCTTGTGTGTTCCTATCCTGTGTTCCAGACCTCCTGCCGTTGCCCCTGACTACGATCCTTGCTGCCTGCCCTGACCTTCTGCTACGTCCGACCTTGCTCTTGTCTACTCCCTTGTACCGCGCTTATCTTCAGCAGTGAGAGAGGTTGAGCCATTGCTGGTGGATAGGACCTGGTTACTACCGCCACTGCAAGACCATCCCGCTTTGCGGCGGGCTCTGGTGAATACCAGTAGCAACTTAGAACCGGTCCACCAACACGGTCCACGCCAATCCCTCTCTGGCACAGAGGATCCACCTCCAGCCAGCCGAATCGTGACAGTTATCTATTTCATTGTCTGTATAATGTTATATGCCTTTAAATGTTGTTGACAAGTCTTGTAACCAGGGAAGGTGTAAGTGACCAGATGACTTGTGGGTGACCTATAGGACCCTCCAGAGTCTCCCCCATATAAACCCTGGGAGGAGCTAGCTAGTTAGTTCAATGCATGGTGAGGTACAGTCAATGCCTGAGTGTCTGGTGTCCTGAGGAGGTCTACCACGCTGCCACGCTGCCACGCTTCCACTAACCAAGTGCCCTACAGGTGAATGTCAAAACCTGGTAAGGCTGGGTTTACATCAACCACAGTTTTAGGTCCAGTTGAAAACCGCATACAGGGAAAAATGAGCCGACCGGTTCACTCCGGTAGGCTCATTGAAATGAATTACATACGGGCCGCATTCGGCAGGGATACGGGAGCGCAAGTTTTTAGCTCCCCCTGCCGTATGCGCTCCCGTATGGGGAAAAATGTGATGTGAACCCAGCCTAAGTTACATATGGGGTGATGTCTGTCTAGTCAAGTCAGTCAAGATCAGTCTGTATGAAGGCATATTGTAACTTAGCATCAGAGTTATTAGTTTTCCCGTGTCTAGCCCAGGATCCATACCATCGGCTGGTGTAGAAGTAAAACCACACACTGGCGTCACGAACACAAGGGGTTAATGCCATCTGCCTCACACCCTCACCACACACTAACAAACCCCCTCCTCATGTAATTACCTCACTTCTGGGGTGACACACTGTAACAAGCCCCCTCCTCATGTAATCTCCTTACTTCTGGGGTGACACACTGTAACAAACCTCCTCCTCATGTAATCTCCTTACTACTGGGGTGACACACTGTAATAAACCTCCTCCTCATGTAAACACCTTACTACTGAAGTGACACACTGTAACAAACTTCCTCCTCATGTAATCTCCTTACTACTGGGGTGACACACTGTATCAAACCTCCTCCTCATGTAATTACCTTACAACTAAGGCGACACATTGTAACAAATCTCCTCATGTAATCTCCTTACTACAGAGGTGACAAACTGTAAGAAACCTCCTCCCCATATAATCTCCTTACTACTGGGGTGACACACTGTAACAAACCTCCTCCTCATGTAATCTCCTTACTACTGAGGGGACACACTGTAACAAACCTCCTCCTCATGTAATCTCCTTACTACTGGTGTGACACACTGTAACAAACCTCCTCCTCATGTAATCTCCTTACTGCTGGGGTGACACACTGTATCAAACTCCCTCCTCATGTAATTACCTTACAACTAAGGCGACACATTGTAACAAATCTCCTCATGTAATCTCCTTACTACTGGGGTGACACACTGTAACAAACCTCCTCCTCATGTAATCTCCTTACTACTGGCGTGACACACTGTGACAAACCTCCTCCTCATGTAATCTCCTTACTACTGGGGTGACACACTGTATCAAACTCCCTCCTCATGTAATTACCTTACAACTAAGGCGACACATTGTAACGAATCTCCTCATGTAATCTCCTTACTACTGGGGTGACACACTGTAAGAAACCTCCTCCCCATGTAATCTCCTTACTACTGGGGTGACACACTGTAACAAACCTCCTCCTCATGTAATCTCCTTACTACTGGGGTGACACACTGTAACAAACCTCCTCCTCATGTAATCTCCTTATTACTGGGGTGATGCACTGTAACAAACCTCCTCCTCATGTAATCTCCTTACTACTGGGGTGACACACTGTAACAACCCTCCTCATGTAATCTCCTTACTACTGGGGTGACACACTGTATCAAACCTCCTCCTCATGTAATTACCTTACAACTAAGGCGACACATTGTAACAAATCTCCTCATGTAATCTCCTTACTACAGAGGTGACAAACTGTAAGAAACCTCCTCCCCATATAATCTCCTTACTACTGGGGTGACACACTGTAACAAACCTCCTCCTCATGTAATCTCCTTACTACTGAGGGGACACACTGTAACAAACCTCCTCCTCATGTAATCTCCTTACTACTGGTGTGACACACTGTAACAAACCTCCTCCTCATGTAATCTCCTTACTGCTGGGGTGACACACTGTATCAAACTCCCTCCTCATGTAATTACCTTACAACTAAGGCGACACATTGTAACAAATCTCCTCATGTAATCTCCTTACTACTGGGGTGACACACTGTAACAAACCTCCTCCTCATGTAATCTCCTTACTACTGGCGTGACACACTGTGACAAACCTCCTCCTCATGTAATCTCCTTACTACTGGGGTGACACACTGTAACAAACCTCCTCCTCATGTAATCTCCTTACTACTGGGGTGACACACTGTATCAAACTCCCTCCTCATGTAATTACCTTACAACTAAGGCGACACATTGTAACAAATCTCCTCATGTAATCTCCTTACTACTGGGGTGACACACTGTAAGAAACCTCCTCCCCATGTAATCTCCTTACTACTGGGGTGACACACTGTAACAAACCTCCTCCTCATGTAATCTCCTTACTACTGGGGTGACACACTGTAACAAACCTCCTCCTCATGTAATCTCCTTACTACTGGGGTGACACAGTGTAACAAACCCAAAGGCTGTCTCGGCATGCTGGGATTTGTAGTTTTGCAATAACTGGAGGCACACTGTTTGGTAAACACTAATCTAATGATTGCGAGTTAAAAGCCCAAAAGCTATAACTGTGATCTAACTATAAATTCATGTTTCTATTCACTGATTGCAGCAAAGATATGGTGAAGTGGGGAATAATTCATTGCAGATATTCTGCAGCATGTACTTGTAAGTAGCAATCATATAAAAGAACAAGGTAAAGGGACCGGCTACTTTGGACAAAGTTGTCTACTTTTTTCCGATCTGACCTAACTGGTGCAAAAAAAGATAAAAGGATAAAAAAAAAAAAAAAAAAATCAGTAAAAACTCCTGTGTGATTCCATCCTTATAGAATTTCATGCAGAGATACATATTATTGCTCTGCAACGCCATACTGAGCCGTAATACAGCGTCCATGGAAATGTAATGAACAACCCCCGCCGTGTAGCCTGTGCCTCTCCTGCAGAGACATACAGAGGTCGGCGGAATGTTCTATCACGTGGCGGAATAATAAGTTATTATTTATAGGGGAGAATATGTTCATTACACAGGGCTGCGTGGAACACCAACAGTGTGCCGCCATACCGTCTCCTCCATTATAGATGGAGATATAGGAATGGACAATTAATTGTTCCTTGTAGCTCATAGACTGATGAGGAACCTCATTACAATTAATGTGAAACTCAAATCATCAACCTGGAAACATAAAACTGTATCTGCACAGACCCCCCGAGCGGCAGAAAATCTACAGAATCCATAGAAGAAAAGAAATTCAGGAGCAGCGACCGGTCACAAGATGAAATATACAGAATGTGAAACATCACCTAGAGCAGTGGTCTTCAACCTGCGGACCTCCAGATGTTTCAAAACTACAACTCCCAGCATGCCCGGACAGCTGATGGCTGTCTGGGCATGCTGGGAGTTGTAGTTTTGCAACATCTGGAGGTCCACAGGTTGAAGACCACTGATGAAGGGATTGACAGGCGGTGATGATGTAATCTCCTTACTACTGGGGTGACACACTGTAACAAACCTCCTCCTCATGTAATCTCCTAACTACTGGGGTGACACACTAACAAACCTTCTCCTCATGTAATCTCCTTACTACTGGGGTGACACACTGTAACAAACCTCCTCCTCATGTAATCTCCTTACTACTGGGGTGACACACTGTAACAAACCCCCTCCTCATGTAATCTCCTTACTACTGGGGTAACACACTGTAACAAACCTCCTCCTCATGTAATCTCCTTACTACTGGGATGACACACTGTAACAAGCCTCCTCTTCATGTAATCTCCTTACTACTGGGGTGACACACTGTAACAAACCTCCTCACGTAATCTCCTTAGTACTGGGGTGACACACTGTAACAAACCTCCTCCTCATGTAATCTTACTACTGGGGTGACACACTGTAACAAACCTCCTCCTCATGTAATCTCCTTACTACTGGGGTGACACACTGTAACAAACCTCCTCCTCATGTAATCTCCTTACTACTGGGGTGACACACTGTACCAAACCCCATCCTCATGTAATGTCCTTACTACTGGGATGACACATTGTAACAAACCCCCTCCTCATGTAATCTCCTTCCTACTGGGGTGACACACTGTAACAAACCTCCTCCTTATGTAATCTCCTTACTACTCGGGTGACACACTTTAACAAACCTCCTCCTCATGTAATCTCCTTACTACTGGGGTGACACACTGTAACAAACCCCATCCTCATGTAATCTCCTTACTACTGGGGTGACACACTGTAACAAACCTCCTCCTCATGTAATCTCCTTACTACTGGGGTGACACACTGTAACAAACCTCCTCCTCATGTAATCTTCTTATTACTGGGGTGACACACTGTAGCAACCCTCCTCATGTAATCTCCTTACTACTGGGGTGACACACTGTAACAAACCCCCTCCTCATGTAATCACCTTACTACTGGGGTGACACACTGTAACAAACCTCCTCCTTATGTAATCTCCTTACTACTCGGGTGACACACTTTAACAAACCTCCTCCTCATGTAATCTCCTTACTACTGGGGTGACACACTGTAACAAACCCCATCCTCATGTAATCTCTTTACTACTGGGGTGACACACTGTAACAAACCTCCTCCTCATGTAATCTCCTTACTACTGGGATGACACACTGTAACAAGCATCCTCTTCATGTAATCTCCTTACTACTGGGGTGACACACTGTAACAAACCTCCTCCTCATGTAATCTCCTTACTACTGGGGTGACACACTGTAACAAACCTCCTCCTCATGTAATCTCCTTCCTACTGGGGTGACACACTTTAACAAACCTCCTCCTCATGTAATCTCCTTATTACTGGGGTGACACACTGTAACAACCCTCCTCATGTAATCTCCTTACTACTGGGGTGACACACTGTAACAAACCACCTCACGTAATCTCCTTAGTACTGGGGTGACACACTGTAACAAACCTCCTCCTCATGTAATCTTACTACTGGGGTGACACACTGTAACAAACCTCCTCCTCATGTAATCTCCTTACTACTGGGTTGACACACTGTAACAAACCTCCTCCTCATGTAATCTCCTTACTACTGGGGTGACACACTGTACCAAAACCCATCCTCATGTAATGTCCTTACTACTGGGATGACACAGTGTAACAAACCCCCTCCTCATGTAATCTCCTTCCTACTGGGGTGACACACTGTAACAAACCTCCTCCTTATGTAATCTCCTTACTACTCGGGTGACACACTTTAACAAACCTCCTCCTCATGTAATCTCCTTACTACTGGGGTGACACACTGTAACAAACCCCATCCTCATGTAATCTCCTTACTACTGGGGTGACACACTGTAACAAACCTCCTCCTCATGTAATCTCCTTACTACTGGGGTGACACACTGTAACAAACCTCCTCCTCATGTAATCTTCTTATTACTGGGGTGACACACTGTAACAACCCTCCTCATGTAATCCCCTTACTACTGGGGTGACACACTGTAACAAACCTCCTCCTCATATAATCTACTTACTACTGGGGTGACACACTGTAACAAACCTCCTCCTCATATAATCTACTTACTACTGGGGTGACACACTGTAACAACCCTTCTCATGTAATCTCAATACTACTAGTTTTGCAACATCTGGAGGTCCACAGGTTGAAGACCACTGACCTAAAGGAATACAGATCAGAAAGGAAGAGACCACTACAAATGTATCAGCGCTGCTCAATGTAACATGATGTTTATCAATAAATATGTATATACGTAACATACAAACCTATATCAATAACATTAACCATAACAAGGCAGTAAGAGGTGAACGTGACCAAGACCACGACTATGAAGGGCGTAACCTGTAGATAAACGAATAAAATAAGGGAGGGTTCATCAAAACACGTACACCCCGCCTAAAGGTGCAGGGGGCGTTATGTATACGCATGACCCCTCCCACAAGTCATGAACGCTCTGCCTCTATTCTTGTATGTAGGAGCAGTATTATAGTAGTTATATTCTTGTATATAGGAGCAGTATTATAGTAGTTATATTCTTGTATATATGAGCAGTATTATAGTAGTTATATTCTTGTATATAGGAGCAGTACTATAGTAGTTATATTCTTGTATATAGGAGCAGTATTATAGTAGTTATATTCTTGTATATAGGAGCAGTATTATAGTAGTTATATTCTTGTACATAGGAGCAGTATTATAGTAGTTATATTCTTGTATATAGGAGCAGTATTATAGTAGTTATATTCTTGTATATAGGAGCAGTATTATAGCAGTTATATTCTTGTATATAGGAGCAGTATTATAGTAGTTATATTCTTGTATATAGGAGCAGTATTATAGTAGTTATATTCTTGTATATAGGAGCAGTATTATAGTAGTTATATTCTTGTATATAGGGGCAGTATTATAGTAGTTATATTCTTGTATATAGGGGCAGTATTATAGTAGTTATATTCTTGTATATAGGAGCAGTATTATAGTAGTTATATTCTTGTATATAGGAGCAGTATTATAGTAGTTATATTCTTGTATATAGGAGGCAGTATTATAGTAGTTATATTCTGGTATATAGGAGCAGTATTATAGTAGTTATATTCTTGTATATAGGAGCAGTATTATAGTAGTTATATTCTTGTATATAGGAGCAGTATTATAGTAGTTATATTCTTGTATATAGGAGCAGTATTATAGTAGTTATATTCTTGTATATAGGAGCAGTATTATAGTAGTTATATTCTTGTATACAGGATCAGTATTATAGTAGTTATATTCTTGTATATAGGAGCAGTATTATAGCAGTTATATTCTTGTATATAGGAGGCAGTATTATAGTAGTTATATTCTTGTATATAGGAGCAGTATTATAGTAGTTATATTCTTGTATATAGGAGGCAGTATTATAGTAGTTATATTCTTGTATATAGGAGCAGTATTATAGTAGATATATTCTTGTATATAGGAGCAGTATTATGGTAGTTATATTCTTGTATATAGGAGCAGTATTATAGTAGTTATATTCTTGTATATAGGAGCAGTATTATAGTAGTTATATTCTTGTAAATAGGAGCAGTATTATAGTAGTTATATTCTGGTATATAGGAGCAGTATTATAGTAGTTATATTCTTGTATATAGGAGCAGTATTATAGTAGTTATATTCCTGTATATAGGAGCAGTATTATGGTAGTTATATTCTTGTATATAGGAGGAGTATTGTAGTAGTTATATTCTTGTATATAGGAGCAGTATTATAGTAGTTATATTCTGGTATATAGGAGCAGTATTATAGTAGTTATATTCTTGTATATAGGAGCAGTATTATAGTAGATACATTATTGTACATAGTGGGCAGTATTATAGTAGATATATTCTTGTATATAGGAGCAGTATTATAGTAATTATATTCTTGTATATAGGAGCAGTATTATAGCAGTTATATTCTTGTATATAGGAGGCAGTATTATAGTAGTTATATTCTTGTATATAGGAGCAGTATTATAGTAGTTATATTCTTGTATATAGGAGCAGTATTATAGTAGTTATATTCTTGTATATAGGAGCAGTATTATAGTAGTTATATTCTTGTATATAGGAGCAGTATTATAGTAGTTATATTCTTGTATATAGGAGCAGTATTATAGTAGTTATATTCTGGTATATAGGAGCAGTATTATAGTAGTTATATTCTTGTATATAGGAGCAGTATTATGGTAGTTATATTCTTGTATATAGGAGCAGTATTATAGTAGTTATATTCTTGTATATAGGAGCAGTATTATAGTAGTTATATTCTTGTATATAGGAGCAGTATTATAGTAGTTATATTCTTGTATATAGGGAGCAGTATTATAGTAGTTATATTCTTGTATATAGGAGCAGTATTATAGTAGTTATATTCCTGTATATAGGAGCAGTATTATAGTAGTTATATTCTTGTTTATAGAAGAAATATTATAGTAGTTATATCTATCTCATTTCTATCTATCTATCTTTCTTTTTATCTATGTATCTTGGATTCCGTCTATTTTTCTGATGTCCTAATCTATCACCCGTTCAGCCATCCGCTCCCTCCAGACATTTTCGGGGTAAAGTGCATTTTGAATGTAAACATTTTTTCCTTACAAACATTGTTTATCACATTTTCACTTTCAGGCTCGTAGGTTATTTTATTCCTTTGTGTTTTCGGAATAGAACGTTCCGTCGGCCCCAGCTGTTTGATAAATTGAAATGAGCTTTTAGATGCAGTTTTCTGTGAAGCTGGAATAAGAGTCTATTATGGCGATCCGTTCCAAGAAGAAAAGGCTGAAATGAAAGGCATGACAGGTTCAGTCTGCGTATCCCGCTTGTCTGTCGCCGCCTGCCAAATCCTTATTTTTTTGGCAATGGCGGCCTCTCCCTCTTACGGTGCGCCGTCTCTTTATTATATGCTGTTGGGGAGGACGTTGTGTATTACGCGGGTTCAGTGGAGAGCTCCAGACTCTATTATAGCCCGGTGTCGGCTTTTATGTTCGCTCTTGTGCTATAATCATCACTTTTATTTTTCTATTTGGCAAAACACGGATCAGTGCAGGTGAGGACTGCGCCGAATGAGCCGGACGTGGAGGGTCAAGAATTATAGAGTGCGGCTTATAGAGGAGCTGGGGGGGGGGGGGGGGAATCTTAATTCAAAAAATGAGGATTTACATACAGAATCGAGCTGGAGGCTGCATATGGCTACAATGTTGCAATAATACTATAATAGTCTCATTCTCAATAAGAGGGAGAACATTCTGGAAGAAAACAGTCTGTAATATCATTCATTGGCGCTTATCATTTTACTAAACCAAGGTTTATGATAACTAAGAGCGGCTGTTTACTCTTTAGCCCCTTCCCACTCCAGGACACACACATTGGTCCTCGCCATATCCTGCTCAACGCAATGCACTGCAGAAGATCACAAGCAGGACTGAACGCGGCATCTATTGGGTTAAAGGAAAACGGTCACCCATTCACCCGCACTAGTGCATGTGAACAGGAGACTGATGCAGGGTTACAGACTGCCAAACCAACCTGCAGTCCGGAGCCCGATCCTCCAAAGGCCTCCCTCTTCTAGTGCTGACTTGCGCCTGCTGGATTTAAATATTCATAAGCGCTAGTGACGTTAGCGCTCGTGCCTACTGAACACTCACGTTACTGGCGATTATGAATATTCAAATCCTGCTGGCAGGCCCGCCTGAAAGTACAAGTCAGCGCTAGAAGAGGGAGGCCTTTGGAGGATCGGGGCTCCGGACTGCAGGTAGATATAGCAGTCCGAGACCCTGCATCGGTCTCCTGTTCACCCGCACTATAACTCGGTGTATCGGGTTATAGTGCTGGTGAACGGGTGACCATTTTCCTTTAACCCAATAGATGCCATGATCAGTCCTTATCGCGGCATCTGTGAGATTTACAGGGGAAGAGGGTTCCCCCTGTTCACCAAACGGTACCCTGCGATGTGTTTGTGAGGTTCCCTTTGGTTTCCATGGCAGCAGGGCAGCTGATGTCCTCCTATCTGACTAGTACAGCAGCCTGTGAGGTCTAGCTATAGACTGTGTGATGCTGATAGTTATACCGTGCTACAATACAGATGTACAGTATAATATAACCATAATCATATGAGCTGCAGCATAGTATAACAGGTAAAAAGTGAAAAATACAAAAATAAAATGTTTTCAAATTAATAAAGTGTTTAAAAAAATATAAATCCCTGTTATCACCCCCCCACAAAAAAAATTATATTTATATATATATATATATATATATATATATATATATATATATATATATTGTGACAGTGTGGCAAGGGAAGGGTGTATTTCCCTAGATAACCCTGGAGAAACAAATCTCCACCTGTGGCCTAATTAATGAGGTAGCAGAAAGGGGGAGTGTGTTTAAAAGGAAGTAAGTTAGGGTAGTCTGGTCTCTCCCCAGAAGACAGCAAGGTGGCTGTAGGGGGAGGCAGGGGTCCTGGTGAGGAACACACAGCCCACAGCAAGAGATTGCAAACTCTGTGTGTGAACAATGAGTAGAAGGTTGCAGGAGGCATAAGTTTAACTGGCCGGGAAAAGCCCACCAGATGATAGTCAGGGCATGCTGAATTGTTAAGTTAGTAACTAGATGGTCTAGAGTTTTGTTTGTTCCTGTGTTAAGTTTTTATTTATCCTGCAACCTGTCTAATAAAGCTGGCGAGGGGCCGGACTTGCATAAAGAACTGTTGTTTGCCTGCTGATTGAAGTGGAAATGTGTCCTGTGGCAGTGTCAAGGATGATTCCAGAGCTATCCGCAGGGTGAAATCCTTACAATATATAGAAATAAATAAATACATAACATACCCAAACCTATGTTTAGGGAATAAGTCAATTTAGGCTGGAGTTCTCCTTTAAAGACATAGCCCATTTTGGCTTTTTTTTGTTTATCCTCCTCGCTTTCTAAGAGCCATAATTCTTTTCATTCTACCATAAAATGTGATGCAAAACCGATAAATTATTTGTGGGCAGAATTTTTTTTTTGCAACTTTTGGGGGGGGGGGGGGGGGGTTGGTTTTTACACAATTTACTTTATGGTAAGAATGACACATTGGGGGATATTTACCAATGTGTTTTTGATGTTTTTTGTCGAGTTTTGCATAGGGGGCAATCATTAGACTGCATTCACTGTATAATATTGGGCCTATGGCATAGCATTATACAGTGTGATCGGACCAGGCTGAATCAGTGAGTGGCAATCCGCAGCAGGAGCCAGGTAAGGGGACCCTCCTCCGCCATTGCAGCTTATCATATCTCCCCGATCACATTGTGGGGGTACGATAAGCGCCACTGAGCTAACCGGCAACCTTAAAGTTAGTTTTAGACATCATGATCAGCATTAATCACAGCAGATAAAGGGTTAAAAATGGGTAGCGGCGAGATCGCCATTGCCTGTCATTAGCAGTAAGTGTCTAGCCCAGAGGACAATGGTGTACCTGTAAGCCCTGCATCCTTAAAGGGGTATTCCACTGCCACAATGTCCGGAACGCGGGGATCATGACATCACAACCACGCCCTTTTGTGACATCACGCCACCCCCCTTAATGCAAGTCTATGGGAGGGGGCGTGGCAGCTTCCACGCCCCCTCCCATAGACTTGCATTGATTGGGGCATGGCCGTGACATCACAACCCCCGCAGCCTGCACCCAGCTGGGGCAGTGGAGTACCCCTTTAAGCGGTTAAAGAAGTACTTCTTTGTTAAGCCACTTATCCCTCATCCCCACCAGGAGCGCTGTACTCGTGTATCTCTGGAGCTCTCATAGACAATGCAGGGAGCGTGTGCCAATTTTGCACTCCATGCAGAGGTGAGCTTCGGGGCCTCAATCTATAAGGAATTTCTGTCTAGATTTGGCGCTAGTTTGGCACAAGTGTCCTTTTTTTGCGGCTTTTTTGCACCTTTTGGTTTACACATTTCTGCAGATTTTGAGTTGTAATCCACTGATTTTGGCAATACACATCATATGGACAGGTTTTGTGTAAAGGCACGAAAAAAAATTTAAAAAAGGCGCAAAACCACCAAAAAGGCTCTAAAACGAGACCAGCCCAGACTAAGCTTAGTTTTTTGGTGTATGTAAAGAGAGAAAATTCTGAAAATGTGTATCTTCACAAAAAAAGGTGTAGAAAAATGTCTCACTTACACCTAAAATGATGAATGCCCCCCATAGGGGGGCATTCATCATTGTAGGTGTAAGTGAAGCATTTTTCTACACCTTTTTATTTGTGCTGGTAATGTGTAGGAACGCCAAATTTATTACATGGTCGCAGGGCATTTCATGTACACATTTTCAGAAATTTCACTTTCACATATGCCAAAAAGTTAAAGGGGTACTCCTGTGAAAAACTTTTTTTTTTCTTTAAATCAACTGGTGCCAGAAAGTTAAACAGATTTGTAAATTACGTCTATTAAAAAATCTTAATCCTTCCAGTACTTTTTAGGGGCTGTATACTACAGAGGAAATGCAATACTTTTTAGATTTCTCTGATGTCATGACCACAGTGCTCTCTGCTGACATCTCTGTCCATTTTAGGAACTGTCCAGAGCAGGAGAAAATCCCCATAGCAAACATATGCTGCTCTGGACAGTTCCTAAAATGGACAGCAGAGGTCAGCAGAGAGCACTGTGGTCATGACATCAGAGAAATCTAAAAAGTAAAGCATTTCCTCTGTAGTCTACAGCCCCTAAAAAGTACTGGAAGGATTAAGATTTTTTTAATAGAAGTAATTTACAAATCTGTTTAACTTTCTGGCACCAATTGATTTAAAAAAAAAAAAAAAAAAAAGTTTTCCATGGGAGTACCCCTTTAAGCTAAGTCTGGAACAGTGTAGTTTAGAGACTTTTCAGTGGTTTTGCACCTTTGTTTGCGCCTTTTCACAAAAAGGCGCCGTTCATAAAACTCGTCCATGTCATGCGTAGTTCCAAAATCAGTGGATTAAAACTTAAAATCTGCAGTAATGTGTAAACGAAAAGGTGCAAAAAAAAGACACTTGCGCCAAAATAGCGCCAAATATAGACGGAAAAAAAAGGTAAACACAATGATAAATGCCGGCCATAAACATAATACCAGAGTCCTCGACTATTGAGGGTTTGTTGGGCGGTGACCTTCATATAAGAAGGAAAATTTCATTTTGTAGAAAAATCTCAATTTCTGCCATTTCTTTTCAAGGCTTATTTAAAAAAAAAATAAAATAAAAAAACTCCCAATGACCTAAAGAGATTTAGTAGAAACATAAATGACATTACGCATCTATGAGCGAGCGCTCCGGGCTCCCTCCACATCACCCAGGACGTAGAATTCTAGATGAGGAAAGTCTAAGGGACTGTATTGGGCACCTGGGACGCTCCGCACAGACACATTGTATTTTCTCGGTGAACCGGCGGTTCGGGGGCTGTTGAGAATTCTCGCCCGCTCCGCCTTATTATGGGCCATTCCCTTCATGATAAATACAAAGAGAGTTTTGAGGCTTTCTTCTTAGAACAAATAAATAGAAATTTTTTGGAAGGAACGGGAGGCGAGATGTTTATGGAGACGTTCAGGGGGAGACCGGACTATGCAGAAAATCATTTTTATAACATTATCCGTAGATACCGGAGGATACAAACTATCAAATATTGAATAGCGGCAGCATCGGAGCGCAAATTACTGTCAGGAGGATGAATATTGCATGATTTCTACGGGAAGGTTTGCTCTATACGCTGTGGTGACCTTTACTGGATCTCCGGAGTGCACATTATATATGTATCACAGAGCATTTGCGCAGAATAGATACTTCTAGGTATTTTCATTGTTTGGTCTAAAATGGGACATTGGGATTTATGATCTGGGTCAACCCGAAAACCTTGACTCATTGTCGTCTCTATGTAGGAGAAAGGAGGATGATCGAAGCCCAATGACACAGATGATAGGGAATTCAATGGATTCCTTTATATGTTGATGCAAACGAACAGGATGTCCAGCGTAGGTATCGGAAAAATTATTTATTGTATAAAAGCTTCAATACATGGAGGACATGACAACGTGACGCGTTTCTTTCCTAGGCATGGACCTTAGTCATACAAAGTGTTAGTGTATGTACAGATCTTAAATAGGGTACACCTATTACCAGCCCACCAATGGCATGGTGGCGGCAAACAGGTGTACTCCTCCCCCTTCGCTGTATGACGGATACTTCAAAAACCCGGATACGGTTCCGTGCTGCCGACATAGAGCGAAGCAACAATGTAGCTATAAAGCATGATAAAAATGTAACAAAACAATAACATACACATATATCAAATTAACATTGTAAAAGTTTGTAAACACTCGAAAGGAAAAATCACATAAATAAAGTAATAATGTTTATCCTAAAAAGTGAACAAAAAAGAACAGGGAACAATGTGATGCATGGAGTAGGTATGGAGGAACGAGGTAAGAAATATTGTACTGCAGACTATTACACTAGTACCAGAGTATACCTCATGGTGTATTTGAATCATTGTGGAAAAAGAAAAAGTGTATCATCTCCCATCCACTCAATTGCAAAAAACATACAAATAAGGTTACAGCACGTAACAGGTATAAATACTTTTACTGGGACCATAATGTAGGGTTAATGCAGAGATCAAACCAGTATAGAAATATCAAAAAAATAATATATATAGAAGCATTTCTAATATGTCGCTGCAAAAGTCCTACATAGGGCTTAATATGAGAAGCCTAGAGAAAGGCAACCCCCTTTGGTACTAGTGTAATAGTCTGCAGTACAATATTTCTTACCTCGTTCCTCCATACCTACTCCATGCATCACATTGTTCCCTGTTCTTTTTTGTTCACTTTTTAGGATAAACATTATTACTTTATTTATGTAATTTTTCCTTTCGAGTGTCTACAAACTTTTACAATGTTAATTTGATATATGTGTATGTTATTGTTTTGTTACATTTTTATCATGCTTTATAGCTAAATTGTTGCTTCGCTCTATGTCGGCAGCACGGAACCGTATCCGGGTTTTTGATGTAGCCGCCATACAGCGAAGGGGGAGGAGTACACCTGTTTGCCGCCACCATGCCATTGGTGGGCTGGTAATAGGTGTACCCTATTTAAGATCTGTACATACACTAACACTTTGTATGACTAAGGTCCATGCCTAGGACCGAAACGCGTCACGTTGTCATGTCCTCCATGTATTGAAGCTTTTATACAATAAATAATTTTTCCGATACTTGCGCTGGACATCCTGTTCGTTTGCATCCACGTGTCACCCACGCCAGTCCGAGCGCTACGGGTTAGGGAGTGAGCTGGACTTTCTTCTAAGTGGTTTCCTTTATATGTTGTTTGATTCCGAATCAGTCGTTATAAATTACTAGGCCTAGGAGCATAGGCGTGCGCAGCCTATTGCATTAGGGTGTGCACCCTAAAGCACAAACTCACGCTGCGCGCGTGCATATATATATATATATATATATATATATATATATACGCACACAGTTAGTATAGTTCCCCCACATTAGGTGCAGTATAGTTCCCCCACATTAGGTGCAGTATAAGTCCCGCCACATTAGGTGCAGTATAAGTCCCTCCACATTAGGTGCAGTATAGTTTCCCCACATTAGGTGCAGTATAGTTCCCCCACATTAGGTGCAGTATAAGTCCCACCACATTAGGTTGGCAGTATAATTCCCCGCACATTAGGTTGGCAGTACAGTTCCCCCACATTAGGTTTGCAATACAGTTCCCCCACATTAGGTTTGCAATACAGTTCCCCCACATTAGGTTTGCAATACAGTTCCCCCACATTAGGTTGGCAGTACAGTTCCCCCACATTAGGTTGGCAGTACAGTTCCCCCACATTAGGTGCAGTTCAGTTCCCCCACATTAGGTGCCACCTAATGTGGGGGAACTGTACTGCACCTAATGTGGGAGAACTGTACTGCACCTAATGAGGGGGAACTGTACTGCACCTAATGTGGGGGAACTGCACTGCACCTAATGTGGGGGAACTGTACTGCACCTAATGTGGGGGAACTGTACTGCACCAGTACAGTTCCCCTACATTAAGTGCAGTACAGTTCCCCCACATTATGTGCGGTACAGTTCCCCTACATTATGTGCAGAACAGTTCCCCTACATTAGGTGCAGTATAGTTCCGCACATTAGGTGCAGTATAGTTCCCCCACATTAGGTGCAGTATATTTCCCCCACATTAGGTGCAGTATAGTTCCCCACATTAGGTGCAGTGTAGTTCCCCCACATTAGGTGCAGTATAGTTCCCCCACATTAGGTTGGCAGTATAGTTCCCTACATTAGGTTGGCAGTATAGTTCCCCACATTAGGTGCAGTATAGTTCCCCCACATTAGGTGCAGTATAAGTCCCTGCACATTAGGTTTGCAGTACAGTTCCCCCACATTAGGTTTGCAGTACAGTTCCCCCACATTAGGTTGGCAGTACAGTTCCCCCACATTAGGTTGGCAGTACAGTTCCCCCACATTAGGTTGGCAGTACAGTTCCCCCACATTAGGTTGGCAGTACAGTTCCCCCACATTAGGTGCCACCTAATGTGGGGGAACTGTACTGCACCCAATGTGGGGGAACTGTACTGCACCTAATGAAGGGGAACTGTATTGCATCTAATGAGGGGGAACTGTACTGCACCTAATGTGGAGGAACTGTACTGAACCTAATATGGGGGAACTGTACTGCACCTAATGTGGGGGAACTGTAGTGCACCAGTACAGTTCCCCTACATTAAGTGCAGTACAGTTCCCCCACATTAGGTGTAGTATAGTTCACCACATTATGTGCAGTACAGTTCCCCTACATTAGGTGCAGTATAGTTCCCCCATATTAGGTGCAGTATAGTTCCCCCACATTAGGTGCAGTATAGTTCCCCCACATTAGGTGCAGTATTGTTCCCCCACATTAGGCTGGCAGTATAGTTCCCCACATTAGGTGCAGTATAGTTCCCCCACATTAGGTGCAGTATAGTTCCCCCACATTAGGTGCAGTATACTTCCCCCACATTAGGTGCAGTACAGTTTCCCCACATTAGGTTGGCAGTATAGTTCCCCACATTAGGTTGGTAGTATAGTTCCCCACATTAGGTGCAGTATAGTTCCCCCCACATTAGGTGCAGTATAGTTCCCCCCACATTAGGTGCAGTACAGTTCCCCCCACATTAGGTGCAGTACAGTTCCCCCACATTAGGTGCAGTACAGTTCCCCCACATTAGGTGCAGTACAGTTCCCCCACATTAGGCTGGCAGTATAGTCCCCCCACATTAGGTGCAGTATAGTTCCCCCACATTAGGTGCAGTATAGTTCCCCACATTAGGTGCAGTATAGTTCCCCCACATTAGGTGCAGTATAGTTCCCCCACATTAGGTTGGCAGTATAGTTTCCCCACATTAGGTGCAGTATAGTTCCCCCACATTAGGTTGGCAGTATAGGTCCCCCACATTAGGTGCAGTATAGTTCCCCACATTAGGTGCAGTATAGTTCCCACATTAGGTGCAGTATGTTCCCCCACATTAGGTGTAGTATAGTTCCCCCACATTACGTGCAGTATAGTTCCCACACATTACGTGCTGTATAGTTCCCCCACATTAGGTGCAGTATAGTTCCCCCACACTAGGTTGGCAGTATAGGTCCCCCACATTAGGTGCAGTATAGTTCCCCACATTAGGTGCAGTATAGTTCCCACATTAGGTGCAGTATGTTCCCCCACATTAGGTGTAGTATAGTTCCCCCACATTACGTGCAGTATAGTTCCCACACATTACGTGCTGTATAGTTCCCCACATTAGGTGCAGTATGTTCCCCCACATTAGGTGCGGTATAATTCGCCACATTAGGTGCAGTACAGTTCCCTACAAAAGCAAAATAGACATGGAGGCCACCAGCATCTGGGGGTGCTACCTTCCTACTGGCAGGAAGAGGGGGTTAATTTGAGGGTACTACCTTCTTACTGGGGGGGGGGGGTTAATCTGGTGGTACTACCATCCTACTGGAGGGAGGGGGTTAATCTGGGGGTACTACCTGCCTACTCGGGGCCCCAGATTACGCCCCTCCACCCCGGTAGGCCGGTAGTACCGAAGATTAACCCCCTCCCCCCAGCAGGCAGGTAGTAACCCCCAGATTAACCCCCTCCCTCCAGCAGGCAGGTAGTACCCCCAGATTAACCCCCCCCCCCCAGTAGGATGGTAGTAACCCCCAGTTTAACCCCCTCTCCCCCCTGTAGGAATGCAGTACCCCCAGATTAACCCTATCCCCCCACCCTGTTAGAAGGTAGTATCCCCCTGATGACCCCCTCCCCCCCCCCCAGTAGGATGGTAGTAACCCCCAGTTTAACCCCCTCTCCCCCCCTGTAGAAATGCAGTACCCCCCAGATTAACCCTATCCCCCCACCCTGTTAGAAGGTAGTACCCCCCTGATGACCCCCTCCCCCCCAGTAGGATGGTAGTACCCCCCCCCAGTTTAACCCCCTCTCCCCCCCCTGTAGGAATGCAGTACCCCCCAGATTAACCCTATCCCCCCACTCTGTTAGAAGGTAGTACCCCCCTGATGACCCCCTCCCCCCCCCCAGTAGGATGGTAGTACCCCCCAGTTTAACCCCCTCTCCCCCCCTGTAGGAATGCAGTACCCCCCAGATTAACCCTATCCCCCCACCCTGTTAGAAGGTAGTACCCCCCCGGTAGGAAGATAGTACGGTGCCCCAGACCCAGTAGGCAGGTTGAAATAACATTCACTCACTCAGCGCGGTAATCCTGCGAGCCGCGTACCTTCACGTCACGCTCTGGGGCCGGCGTCCTTGAATACAGAGTGACGTCCTGATGGTCATGTGACGGCAGTAACGCGCCGTCACATGACCGGACCAACTGAAGGTGAGCCAGAGCGGAGCGGGGGCGGGGCACGAGGCAGCGCTGTGCGGTGCGCCTGACGGACAGGCGCACCGCACAGCGGGGGGGGGGGGGGGGGTCTGGGCTGGTGAAGGACGGTCGGGCACAGATGGGTGGTGCTGCGGAGCGTCTTGGTGTCACCCGGTGCGGGCCGCACCCGGGTCGCAACGCCACTGGATTAGGGTGTGCCTGGGCACACTCGACACACCCCGTGCGCACGCCTATGCCTAGGAGAAGAATGACACAGACTCCAAAGCTGTGTACAGACTCTTCTGAGTTTACTTAGAGACCAAGATTCTTATAGCACACAAGAGAGAGAATGGCGCACTGCCAAATTATAGGCAGCTACAAACATATGTCCAATTTTATAAGCAGGAAATAAGATGTGTGTAAGGCATCAAACTGAATGGCCTTGAAGCTTTCCCGTAAGCTCAGCACTTGTAACCTTGAATATTGCTAATGAAGTTCATGATCTGTTCATAATGAAGAATACAGACAAGATGTCGGATCATAGACAACATGGCTGATGATATGCAAGATGGAGTATAGCGTATTTTTCGCCGTATAAGACGCACTTTTTCTTCCCCAAAGCTGGGGGGGGGGGGGATAAGTTGGTGCATCTTATACGGCGAATACACACCTACCTGCTGCCATCAACGGCCGGGACCCGCGGCTAATACAGGACATCACCGATCGCGGTGATGCCCTGTATTAACCTTTCAGACGCAGCGATCAAAGCTGACCGCCGCGTCTGAAGGGAAAGTGACACTAACCCGTTTGCTCAGTCGGGCTGTTCGCGACCGCCGCGGTGAAACTGCGGTGTCCCGAACAGCTTACAGGACACCGGGAGAGACCTTACCTGCCTCCTCGGTGTCTGCTCCGTGCCGGGATCCCCTGCATGGCGGGCACTCTCCTTCGATGTCATCACATCGTCGCGCATGCCGTCCCGTCATCCAATAGGAGCGGCGTGCGTAGCGACGTGATGACGGCGACGGGATGACGGAGAACGTGGATCCCGGGGAAGAAGACGTCCAGAGCGTCGAGGACACCACGGGGACGCGGCGACAGCGATGGAGCGACATCCAGGGCAGCGGTGACGGCTCCAGAGCGGCGGGGACACTGGAGTACTACCTCCTATCCAGTGGTCTTCAACCTGCGGATCTCCAGATGTTGCAAAACTACAACTCCCAGCATGCCCGGACAGCCGTTGGCTGTCCGGGCATGCTGGGTGTTGTAGTTTTGCAGCATCTGGAGGTCCCCAGGTTGAAGATCACTGTTGGGTTCAGAATCTTTTTTTTCTAGATTTTGCACCTTTAAGATTGGGTGCGTCTTATATGCCGGTGCGTCTTATAGGGCGAAAAATACGGTAAATTGAAAAAGGAGTATATAAAAGAGTATATGAAAATGTATAACAAGCTGACCTCCCTCACACAAAGAAAGGGAGTTGTGTTTTTTATGTGATGCATAGACCAGATTCACACAAAGTGACGCATTCATTCTTCATATATATTACAAGTGGGTTATGCTCCCAATTGTGCCCTTGAAATAATGTAAATAAATAGTACTATAATGTTTATATACTATATTTTTAACAAGTACCACAATATCATACAAATAAATTGTAGTGCTATACTGTACACATGAAAAATACTGCTACATCACACACAGTAATGCTGCCGCTTTAAAAGAATGGACAAATATAAAAAGTACTGCTACTCTGTATACATAAGTAACACACTCACTGGCCACTTTATTAGGTACACCTGCTCAATCGCTTGTTTACACAAATAGCTAATCAGCCAATCACATGGAAGCAGATCAATGCATTTAGGCATGTAGATGTGGTCAAGGCAACTTAGTGACGTTCAAAATGAGCATCAGAATGAGGAAGAAAGAGGATTTAAAGGGGTACTCCGTCCCTAGACATCTTATCCCTTATTCAAAGGAAAGGGGATAAGATGTCTGATTACAGGGGTCCCGTGTAGGGTGACTTGCATTGAGGGGGCATGGCTGTGATGTCACGAGCCTCTGCCCCACATCGCCAGTCATCTGGATGTCTGGGGTGCCGCGGTCAAGATCTCAGGGGTTCCCAGACTCCCGCAATCAGACATCTTATCCCCTATCCTTTGTATAAGGGGATAAGATGTCTAGGGGCGGAGTACCCCTTTAAGTGATTGTGAGCGTGACATGGTTGTTGGTGCCAGATGGGTTGGTCTGAAGATTTCCCAAACTGCTGATCTACTGAGATTCTCATGCACAACTATCTCCAGGGTTTACAGAGAACGGTCTGAAAAAGAGACAATATCCATTGTGCGGCAGTTGTGTGGAGGAAAATTCCTTGTTGATGTCAGCGGAGAATGGGCAGACTGGTTCAGGATGACAGGAAGGCAACAGTAACTGAAATAAACAGTCATTACAATCAAGGTCTGCAGAATGCATCTCTAACTGCACATTTGCAACCTAGAAGCAGATGGGTAGAAGCAGATGGGCTACAGCAGCAGGAGACCACACTGGGGGACACTCGTGTCAACTTAAAACAGGAAACTGAGGCCACAATTCACACAGGTCACCAAAACTGGACAATGAAAGAACATTCCAGCTGTGACATTGAGATGGGTCAGAATTTGGTGTAAACCACATAAAACATGAATCCTTCCAGCCTTGTATCAGCGGGTCAGGCCGGTGGGGGTGTAATGGGGGTGGGGGAGGGGGGATTTTCTGGGCACGACACGATCATGTGGCTTCCTATCAATATAGACATTTTATTTAAACAAATCCATCACCATATGGGGCTGACAAATGTGAAATACATTTTGATAGGAAGCCTGTTACATTTTAATAAATAAGACGTTCCTGTATATTACTGACAACGAGACAATTCCTTTATAATGTGACATCTCATTGTCTTGAGTTGTATCCAGGCTTTGTTTTACCTTCCCCCTCTCTTCATACCGTGACCCAGATGATGTGTCCTGTAGCGCCCCCCTCAGTACTCGCCCTTTATAGCTTCACCCACAGTCTTTGCCTCCCGTCAGTCTCTCAGCCTATTCGTTGCGACGCAGTTCAGATTCTTTTCCCCGCGTCCCACACAAGCCCATTCAGGAGATGAATGTTCATATTACTGATCGGAGGCGACAATAATCATGTGGTTACAAGTCTCCTCATTGTCGTCTCCTAACAAAGTGACTTTAAATGAGGAGAGAAAAAAACCCGAAAGGAGACGACGACTTCTTCATTTCATGTCATTACAATATGGTCGGCACCATTACCAGCGACTCTTCATGTCGGGCGTAGAAAGGACAGATGTTAAATGTAAGAAAACCATTAAGTCGTCTGAATGAACTCGGAATCTGCATTAAATGAAGTGTCTTATAAACCACAGCTGTTGGAAATTGCTTAGGGCTTCCATGGGAGACTTTAAATCTCCTCCCGGGGCCTTTTTTCGGCGGTGTTTGAATGGAATGGATGGTTTCCGTGACTTAGATACAGCTGTCCTCTCTATTACTGCGCTTTTATTATTGTATCCTTATGTTATTAATGTGATTGTGGAAATACTTTACTTCTCAATTACATTAGGAGACTTCACCTTTTAGAGACTTTAGTTTCACGTAAGAGGACGAGGTAACGCCGAGAACAATTTCAAAAACTTTTTCAGGGTTGTTCCAAAAGTAAAGATGAACTAACAAAGAACAAAGAATAAACATCTAAAAATTGTCAAAGAATGTGGAATTTTGGCTACAATTTAGCTACAAGGCTTTTTATATAGTTTTTACTTTTTAATGATATTTGGGCATTTAAGATCCAGAAGAGATAAATAATTCAAAGTTTATAAGGCCCCTTTCACACTGCCGTTGCTTCCCGTCAAGATAAGCCATTTTTTGTGACCTTAAAGGTGTACTTCGATGGAAAACATAATTTTTTAAATCAACTGGTGCCAGAAAGTTAAACAGATTTGTAAATTACATCTATCAAATAATCTTAATCCTTCCAGTACTTTTTAGGGGCTTTATACTACAGAAGAAATGCTTTACTTTTTGAATTTCTCTGATGTCACAAGCACAATGTTCTCTGCTGACCTCTGCTGTCCATTTTTAGGAACTGTCCAGAGCAGGAGAAAATCCCCATAGCAAACATATGCTGCTCTGGACAGTTCCTAAAATGGACAGCAGAGAGCACTGTGCTCGTGACATAAGAGAAATCCAAAAAGAAAAGCATTTCCTCTGTAGTATACAGCCCATAAAATGTATTGGAAGGATTAAGATTTTTTCCACGAGAGTACCCCTTTAACGGCCGTTCTTGTGTCTCCCATTTACTATTATGGGGACCGTCAGGCACCATTGTTTTTTTACAGGAATAGCGGGAGAAAAAGATGGCTCTTGCAGTAATTTTTCTACCGCTATTCTCCCCGACTCCCCTGATGCTCATCACGCTGCCGTGTCATAACGGCAGTGTGAAAGTAGCCTAAGTTGTATTAATATACAAGAATATACTATATATATATATATATATATATATATATATATATATATATATGGAAAGGTCGTAGTTCCAATGTTGAAATTACATTCATTTAAAAAAATAATAATTTATATATCAGACAGGAGGCTCATATCTTGCATTAAACCTTTCTTTTAATGCCCATAGCAGAAAATTACAGATAATTTATTTCATTAACATTAGAAAAATTTTCATTAAAACTGCAACTCCCTGCAGCCCCTGGAGTCCCCTCCCCTGGGTCGGAGACCCTATATAAGGGGGTGGCTGGACCTCCTCTTCCTCTTTCTTTCTGCTCATGGCAGCTGGTTAAGTATATCATTGTTCTCTGATTTTTTCTCTGATTTGTGCCAGGTCTGCGGGCATTTGGGGGACCCCCCATTTTAGTGTCCCCGTGTCCGTGTCAGTCCTGGTTCAGTTCATATATATATATATATATATATATATATATATATATATATATATATATAATATATGTATTGTATATATATTTAGTTTCTCTTATATTTTATATATATATTTTATATATTCTTTGTATTTTCTTATATTGTTCTGTTCTTTTCTTCTTTCTTCATTCTTACTTTGGTTTCTGCGCCATCTTTCCACGGTGTTTCCTTCTCCCCTTTTACTCTTTGTTCCCTCTTTCTAGCGCTGAGGTAATTTTCCCTATTTCCTCAGGCGCCATCTTACCTTGTTGTTCGCGCCGTCTTCCTCGGCTTCCTCCTGCCACTCGCACCCTTTTCGCGGGCTCAGCGGCGGGGAGGCGTGTCTGAGTGACGCGTTCCTTGCGACGCGCCTCTTTTTCTGTTACGCGCCCAATCAGAGGAGTTTACAGACGTAGTCTCGCGAGACTACGGCTGTAAACCCTGTTTGCTGAGATCCTCCTCCTCTCACCGGCGCCAGTGTTGAGCGAGCGGTAAGAGGAGCGACAGCAGCTTAGATATTGTCCAGTTTGCAGGTTAGCTATTAGGTGTTCTCACCCTTGACTACTCCTTAGAAGAGTCCAGTGGGCTATAATAGGTACACTATACTTGTGTATCTTTCCCTCTTAGCATCTGCTCTGTGGCATTAGGTTAACTCTTTATAGTGACTGATTATCAGTTAGGCTACTTGTAGCCATTATTGTACTACACATAGACTGTGAGATGGCTGGAGAAACTTCCACACAGGTTGATGAGACCGTGGACATTGAAGCTTCACAGATAAGGTCTGCTTCACAAATCCAAGCATTCATCTCTAAGTCCATCCAGGCAGCCCTAGCTGCCCATGTACGTTCTGACCCCTCTGTACCCTCTGCCTCTAATGAGATCTCAGGCAGGGGTAAGGTGACTCATAAACGGAAGCACATGAAGTACACTCTGACTCCCCGGCAGGGGAAGTTTATAATATGTCCCAGGCAGAACCCGACCCGGTCTGCCGCACCCCGCATCCAAAAGTTCACTCTCGACCCTTGGGCCCCAAGGAGAACTACAAAGGGCTGAAGTCCGCCAGGCGGACAAAGCCAGACTCGTTCGATACGTCTAATGACGAATCCTCAAGCGAGTCCGGCGAGTCTGATGTGGCTCAGGCCACAGACTCTGAGGAGGAAGATGCGGGGCTTCAGGCGGAGTATTCTGATACCGCACCAGAAATGCCCAGCGAGGCAATCCTAGATGCTCAAGGTCAACCTCTGTTTAACTCCAATGAAATCACACACCCACACTCAGGGGACTGGGCTCCGTTGCCACATGTGGCACAATACATTGAACACTGGATTAGGCGACCTTTAGACCGCACTAACCGTAACAAACTAAGGGCGGAATGCCCTAGACCAGAAATAGACCCGGTCCTCCTTAAATACTTGACCCGGGCGGGGTAATATTCAAAAAAGAGAATCGAAAGATCTTTCAAACTGATCCAAGATTGCATACTAGATATGCTGGGGCCGCTTACCAAAATTTTGAATTTATCTGAACAAGCAGCCGCGGCTGCCCAGCCAGTGGATCTCACACAATTGAGGGGTTGGGCCCAGCGTGCGATTTGCATGCTGGGCAGCGCCAACACGGCTTGTTCAGTTGAACGTCGCCGTTCTATACTGATGAAACTAGAACCCCAGCTCAGCCACTTAGCTGAAAATGAACCCGGCCCTTCCGCTGATGGTCTCCTCTTTGGAGAAGACCTAATTAAGAACATTAATAAAGTGGTCAGTTTGCTCTCCAGCCTGGATAAGGCACAGACATCATTAAAGAAAGCGGGCCAGCCAACCAAGGTTTTTGGCAAGGCCGGTAGAGGCAGGCGCCGATCTACTGGCCGCTCAGCCCATTATAGGCCCTATATTAGAGCTGCGCACCAACAGTTTGCTCCCGCTCAACAGCAATATACTCTGCCCGTGGCCCAACCGGCCCGTTTCTTCCCGCCTAGAGGACGCCCCTGGAGGGGACGTGGAGGTCGCGGATTTCCTAGATCTCGGCCATCGACCGGTGAGTATACGTTCTCTTTCCATTCCACACACTGTAGTGGGGAGCAGACTGATGTATTTTACCCACGCCTGGTCCATGATTACGGCAGACGTGTGGGTCCTCAATACGGTAGCAGGATACTGGATAGAGTTCCAATCTCTTCCTGTGCTGAATGTCATACCTCAATCCATTTGGTTTTCAGCGAAAAATATAGAACTCATAGACAACGAGCTTCAGGAGCTCTTATCCAAACAGGCGGTTGTAGAGGTAGACCCTGGATTTATAAGCAACATCTTTTTGGTAAAGAAGAAGGATGGCGGTTATCGACCAGTGATAAATCTAAGAGATTTAAACCAACACGTGGTATATCGTCACTTCAAGATGGAAGGTATCCATCTGCTGCGCGACCTTCTCTGGCCAGGAGACTGGTTGGTGAAGATCGACTTGAAGGACGCATATCTTACCGTCCCCATTCACCAATCCTCCCAACCTTTCCTACAGTTTCGGTGGGGGGACCGAATGTGGCAGTTCACCTGCCTTCCATTCGGATTATCATCGGCCCCTTGGTGTTTCACCAAGTTGCTGAAACCGGTAGTGGCGGCTCTCCGGAGCATGGGCGTCCGGCTTATCATCTATCTGGACGACCTGCTGATCATGACACGCTCCAGAACGCATGCCCTGCTGCACAGCCAATGGGCGGTTTCTTTAATGGAGGACTTAGGATTCCTCATCAATCACAAGAAGTCTGTGCTGACTCCCTCGCAGGAGATGGAATTCCTAGGTTTCCTAGTGGATACCAAACGTGCCATCCTGCTGTTACCAAAAGCCAAAATAGCTCTGATTCGGAAAGAAATCAGAGCGACTTTGCGCAAGACCCAGGTTTCTCTAAGGATGATTGCGTGCATAGTCGGCCTATTATTGGCCTCTATTCAAGCGATCTTCCCGGCTCCACTTCATTATCGGGCCCTTCAATGGCTCAAGACCCTCCATCTTCACCAGGGCCTCCGATATGCGGACGAGATTACCCTTTGTCCGGAGACAGTGGAGGAATTGTAATGGTGGCTGCGTCACGCTGTCGAATGGAACGGCAGTACTATCTTCAATTCCTGTCCAGACGTCATAATAGAGTCCGATGCGAGCCGCCAAGGTTGGGGAGCTAGGATACTACCTGCGGCCAGGATACTACAGGAGGGAGATGGTCCGCAGAGGAGTCTCTCCTCCACATCAATGCCCTAGAACTCTTGGCAGCGTTCTTCGCTATCAGGAGTTTTCTCCCGCTCACTGCCAATTGTTGCGTACTTTTACGCATGGACAATGTGGCTACGGTTCAATATGTCAACCGCCTTGGGGGTACGAGGTCCAGAGTTCTGGCGGACATCGCGTCCGAGTTCTGGAACTTCTGTCTTTCCTGGGACATCGCTCCGGTTGCGGAATATCTTCCCGGTGTATCCAATATCGTAGCGGACTGGAATTCTCGCTATTTGAAGGATTG
This sequence comes from Hyla sarda, assembly GCF_029499605.1. Classification (NCBI taxonomy): domain Eukaryota; kingdom Metazoa; phylum Chordata; class Amphibia; order Anura; family Hylidae; genus Hyla; species Hyla sarda. The sequence goes on along the minus strand of NC_079196.1, from coordinate 5,756,937 downwards.
GATGTTAGACCGTTCTATCTTCCGAACGTTGAGGGAGCTTTGGGGTCCATTACACACGGACCTCTTTGCATCCCGTCTCAATCGACAATTACCTCGCTTTTTCAGCTGGAGGCCGGATCCAGAAGCGTCTGCTGTCGATGCTTTCCGCCAGGTATGGTCCCGGGGAACACACTATGCGTTTCCCCCATTCAATATGATTTTCAAGCTCCTTCTCCAGATACTGAGTCAGAAGGCGACGGTGGTGTTGATCACCCCTTGGTGGCCGACACAACCGTGGTTTCCCCTCCTGTTTGGGATGACAATCGACTATCCTCGGTTGCTTCCTCAATCGCCTCTCCTTCTCACGAACCCGACCATGGGTCCTCACCCGTTGGTGTTGGAGGGCAACCTTCCACTCCTTGCGTTGTTGGTTTCGGGGTCCCGGACGCTGGTAGTGACCTTTCACAATCGGCTAGAGACCTCCTCGCCTTGGCCTGGGCCCCAGGGACTAGATCGGCATGTAGATCAGCCTGGGCTTTGTGGGTTCGTTGGTGTGATCAACGGCAAATTGATGCCGTTCAAGCACCTGTGTCAGTGATTGTGAATTATTTGGCAGATTTGTTGTACTTTTAATGAAAATTTTTCTCATGTTAATGAAATAAATTCTCTGTAATTTTCTGCTATGGGCATTAAAAAGAAAGGTTTAATGCAAGATATGAGCCTCCTGTCTTCATTTAACTTAGATTTTCCGTCACAGTAGCTAGGAAAATCCCAATTTATGCACTAATGGCTGATTTTCCATAGACTTGCACATAGACCATTATTACATAAAAAAATATGTTCCTTTTAAATTCCATAGCCTTAAATGGGTACCAGAAACTTATACAGATTTGTAAATTACTTCTATTTAAAAATCTTAATCCTTCCAGTACTTATCAGATGCTGTTTGCTCCACAGGAAGTTTTGTAGTTCTTTCCAGTCTGATCACAGTGCTCTCTGCTGACACCTCTGTCCATGTCAGGAACTGTCCAGAGCAGGAGAAGTTTTCTATAGGGATTTCTTTGTACTCTGGACAGTTCCTGACATGGACAGAGACTGTGGTCAGACTGGAAATAAATTCAAAAAGAAAATAATTCCCTGTGGAGCATACAGCACTGGAAGAAGTACTGGGAGGATTAATATTTTTAAATTGAAGTAATTTACAAATCTGTTTACATTTCTGGCACCAGTTGATAAAAAATAAAAAAATTCCACCGAGTACTCCTTTGAGCTATGATCCACCATTGTATTTTAAGGCATATTTAAATAAAAAAAAACAATCTGTAAAATTGCAGAAAGTTGTCATCCATCTTTTACAAAATGAATGTGCTTTATGTAAGTATACAGGAGATTGTTGTTTGTGCACATGTATAGGGGGAAAAAAACAGCCAGATTTTTTGCATTTGTAAAAATAAATAACATTTAACTTATTTGTGGAAACATAAAAAAAAAAAAAAAAAATACATTTTTTTGTGATTGTTCACATGTTTTGTCTCACAAGCTTAAAGGAGAACTCCAGTGGAAATAAGTGGAAAACAAATGTTTTTAAATCAACTGGTGCCAGAAAGTTAAACAGATTTGTAAATTACTTCTATTAAAAAATCTGAATCCTTCCAGTACTTATCAGCTGCTGTATGCTCCAGAGGAAATGTGTGAAGTTCTTTCCACTCTGAAAACAGTGCTCTCTGCTGACACCTCTGTCCATGTCAGGAACTGTCTGGATTAGAAGCAAATCCCCATAGAAAACCTTTCCTGCTCTGGACAATTCCTGTCAGGGACAGAGGTGTCAGTAGAGAGCAGTGTGGTTAGACTGTAAATAACTTCACAAATTGCTCTGTAGAATATCTGTAGAATACAGCAGCTGATAAGAACTAGAAGGGATAAGATTTTTAATTAGAATTAATTTACAAATCTGTTTAATGCTATGGCATCAGTTGATTTGAAAAAAAAAAAAAAAAAAAAAGAAATCCACCAGAGTTCCCCTTTAATTCAATTTTTTTTTTTTATCAATTTAAAGCACAACTCCAGTGATGACTTGGGTGGCAGGATACATGTTTACATTTCATCACCACAGTCTGAGCCATCAAAGCACGACAGCGCTGAATCTGCAGATTTGGCAAGTCTCAGGCACTTTCACTGTAGTTTTGTGCAAGTCTCGGACTCGGGCAGCAAAGTGAAAATTTGCTAACACCCCAACCCCCACCCCCCACCCCCTCCGAGCAATCACTGGAGTTGTGCTTTAAATAATGAATTGTCCCCTCCTAAAAGGGTATTGAAAGGGGCAGAAGGAGTTTTGACTTCATAATGATGTGGGCGTGGCTTATTGGCTTATTGGTGGGTGTGGCCTTAAAAAATGTGACTAAAATTGAAAGCAAAAGATGAAAAGAAACATAAGCCAACAATTCTGATGGAAATAAAAAAAAATGCATCCACTAGAAAAGGAAAAAACAAAAACACAAAAAAAACCTTATTTTGCCAAATGTCAAGAATATTTTATACCGCAAAAAAAAAAAAAAAAATGCCAGGAATAACGCTGTTTGCATAAGCTCTTAAACTATATAGCGTAAATGATGACAGATAAGGTAAAAAAATAAATAACTAAAATAATGTAAGTAAAATGGAATTGTATTTGGACGGTGAATGATATCACTGGTGTTTAGGAAATGATCTATAAATATATGGCGCACTGTTAATCCGCCCGTCTTCCCATTGATCTAGACCCCATTTAGTAATGAGAAGATACCGCGGCCGATCTCGCCTCCGGGGCTCCCACTATAAACCCGTATAATTTATAGCCGGAGTTAAATGATGAATTGAAGCATTTTCTTCAAAACTTCATCATCGACAGGGAAAATCTATTTGGCCCAATTTTTGAAAAGGAGATAAAAGGCGCAAAGTGAATCGAATGTTGTGAATGTGGGAGATTTTCCTGCTCATGGAGAATAAAAGCGCATTGCATTAACACTGTGGACAGACAATATCGACAACATTTCTTGGCTTTTCCCAGCGATCAATAACTCTGACTATAAGGAATGAGTTAGTTACAAGTGACGGCCGGCGCTCCAGGTAATAAAGAAAAACTCTGCCGTGTCATGACTTCTCCTCTGACCCCGTCCGTCTCATATATTGGAGGAAGATTTCGGGTGTAAATCAAGTTTTTTTTCTATTTTTTATGTATCATTAGTTCATTATTTATTTAACTTTTTCCAGTCCCTGCTACAAAGAGCAATTATACCGCCCATACATATAAGAAAGACGATGGCTGAAATATTATACCGCCCATATACATGAGGAAGACGATGGCTGAAATATTATACCGCCCATATACATAAGGAAGACAAAGGCTGAAATATTATACCACCCATATACATAAGGAAGACGATGGCTGAAATATTATACCGCCCATACACATAAGGAGGACGATGGCTGAAATATTATACCGCCCATACATATAAGGAAGACGATGGCTGAAATATTATATCGCCCATATACATAAGGAAGATGAAGGCTGAAATATTATACCACCCATACACATAAGGAAGACGAAGGCTGAAATATTATACCGCCCATATACATAAGGAAGACAAAGGCTGAAATATTATACCACCCATATACATAAGGAAGACGATGGCTGAAATATTATACCGCCCATACACATAAGGAAGACGATGGCTGAAATATTATACCGCCCATACACATAAGGAGGACGATGGCTGAAATATTATACCGCCCATACATATAAGGAAGACGATGGCTGAAATATTATATCGCCCATATACATAAGGAAGATGAAGGCTGAAATATTATACCGCCCATATATATAAGGAAGACGATGGCTGAAATATTATACCGCCCATACATATAAGGAAGACGATGGCTGAAATATTATACTGCCCATATACATAAGGAAGACGAAGGCTGAAATATTATACCGCCCATACATATAAGGAAGACGATGGCTGAAATATTATACCGCCCATACATATAAGGAAGATGAAGGCTGAAATATTATACCGCCCATATACATAAGGAAGACGAAGGCTGAAATATTATACCGCCCATACATATAAGGAAGACGATGGCTGAAATATTATACCGCCCATACACATGAGGAAGACGATGGCTGAAATATTATACCGCCCATACACATAAGGAAGACGATGGCTGAAATATTATACCACCCATACACATGAGGAAGACGATGGCTGAAATATTATACCGCCCATACACATAAGGAAGACGATGGCTGAAATATTATACCGCCCATACATATAAGGAAGATGATGGCTGAAATATTATACTGCCCATATACATAAGGAAGATGATGGCTGAAATATTATACTGCCCATATACATAAGGAAGACGAAGGCTGAAATATTATACCGCCCATACATATAAGGAAGACGATGGCTGAAATATTATACCGCCCATACATAAAAGGAAGACGATGGCTGAAATATTATACCGCCCATACATATAAGGAAGACAATGCCTGAAATATTATATCACCCATACACATGAGGAAGACGATGGCTGAAATATTATACCACCCATACATATAAGGAAGACGATGGCTGAAATATTATACCGCCCATACACATAAGGAAGACGATGGCTGAAATATTATACCACCCATACATATAAGGAAGACGATGGCTGAAATATTATACTGCCCATACATATAAGGAAGACGATGGCTGAAATGTTATACCGCCCATACATATAAGGAAGACGATGGCTGAAATATTATACCACCCATACATATAAGGAAGACGATGGCTGAAAAATTATACCGCCCATACATATAATGAAGACGATGGCTGAAATATTTTACCGCCCATACATATAAGGAAGACGACAGCTGAAATATTATACCGCCCATATACATGAGGAAGACGAAGGCTGAAATATTATACCGCCCATATACATAAGGAAGACGAAGGCTGAAATATTATACCGCCCATACACATGAGGAAGACGATGGCTGAAATATTATACCGCCCATACACATGAGGAAGACGATGGCTGAAATATTATACTGCCCATACATATAAGGAAGACGATGGCTGAAATATTATACCGCCCATATATATAAGGAAGACGATGGCTGAAATATTATACCACCCATATACATAAGGAAGCCGAAGGCTGAAATATTATACCGCCCATATACATGAGGAAGACGATGGCTGAAATATTATACCGCCCATATACATAAGGAAGACGAAGGCTGAAATATTATATCGCCCATACACATGAGGAAGACGATGGCTGAAATATTATACCACCCATACACATAAGGAAGACGAAGGCTGAAATATTATACCGCCCATACACATAAGGAAGACGAAGGCTGAAATATTATACCGCCCATATACATAAGGAAGACGAAGGCTGAAATATTATACCGCCCATACATATAAGGAAGACGATGGCTGAAATATTATACCGCCCATACATATAAGGAAGACGAAGGCTGAAATATTATACCGCCCATATATATAAGGAAGATGAAGGCTGAAATATTATACCACCCATACACATAAGGAAGACGAAGGCTGAAATATTATACCGCCCATACACATGAGGAAGACGATGGGTGAAATATTATACCGCCCATATACATAAGGAAGACGAAGGCTGAAATATTATACCGCCCATATACATAAGGAAGATGAAGGCTGAAATATTATACCACCCATACACATAAGGAAGACGAAGGCTGAAATATTATACCGCCCATACACATGAGGAAGACGATGGCTGAAATATTATACCGCCCATACACATAAGGAAGACGATATTCTGCACCTAATGTGGGGGGACTACTGTATACTGCACCTAATGTGGGGGGACTACTGTATACTGTACCTAATGTGGGGAACTACTGTATACTGCACCTAATGTGGGGGGACTACTGTATACTGCACCTAATGTGGGGGACTATACTGAACCTAATGTGGGGAACTATACTGCCAATCTAATGTGGGGGACTATACTGCACCTTATGTGAGGGACTATACTGCACCTAATGTGGGGCAACTATACTGCACCTAATGTGGGGAGCTATACTGCACCTAATGTGGGGAACTATACTGCACCTATTGTGGGGAACTATACTGCACCTATTGTGGGGGACTATACTAATGTGGAGAACTATGCTGCACCTAATGTGGAGAACTACAACCTAATGTGGGGAACTATACTGCACCTAATGTGAGGGACTATACTGCACCTAATGTGGGGAACTACAACCTAGTGTGGGGAACTATACTGCACCTAATGTGAGGGACTATACTGCACCTAATGTGGGGAACTACAACCTAATGTGAGGGACTATACTGCACCTAATGTGAGGGACTATACTGCACCTAATGTGGGGGACTATACTGCACCTAATGTGGGGAACTACAACCTAATGTGGGGAACTATACTGCACCTAATGTGGGGAACTATACTGCAGATTATGTGAGGGACTATGCTGCACCTAATGTGGGGAACTATGCTGCACCTAATGTGGGGAACTATACTGCACCTAATGTGGGGAACTATGCAATTGAAGAAAGTCCTGTCCAGCGCTTGACTTGGGGGATCAATATTTTATTCGGATGCCATGGAGAACAAACAGGTACATAAAAAGTGACGCGTTTCGGCTCAAGTCACTATTTCCTCTATAACACTATAGAGGACATAGTGTTATATATAGAGGACATAGTGTTATATATATATAGAGGACATAGTGTTATATATATAGAGGACATAGTGTTATATATAGAGGACATAGTGTTATATAGAGGACATAGTGTTATATATATAGAGGACATAGTGTTATATATATATAGAGGACATAGTGTTATATATATAGAGGACATAGTGTTATATATAGAGGACATAGTGTTATATATATAGAGGACATAGTGTTATATATAGAGGATATAGTGTTATATATATAGAGGACATAGTGTTATATATATAGAGGACATAGTGTTATATATAGAGGACATAGTGTTATATATAGAGGACATAGTGTTATATATAGAGGACATAGTGTTATATATAGAGGACATAGTGTTATATATAGAGGACATAGTGTTATATATAGAGGATATAGTGTTATATATATAGAGGACATAGTGTTATATATATAGAGGACATAGTGTTATATATAGAGGACATAGTGTTATATATAGAGGACATAGTGTTATATATAGAGGACATAGTGTTATATATAGAGGACATAGTGTTATATATAGAGGACATAGTGTTATATATAGAGGACATAGTGTTATATATAGAGGACATAGTGTTATATATAGAGGACATAGTGTTATATATATAGAGGACATAGTGTTATATATATAGAGGACATAGTGTTATATATATAGAGGACATAGTGTTATATATATAGAGGACATAGTGTTATATATAGAGGACATAGTGTTATATATATAGAGGACATAGTGTTATATATATAGAGGACATAGTGTTATATATATAGAGGACATAGTGTTATATAGAGGATATAGTGTTATATATAGAGGACATAGTGTTATATATAGAGGACATAGTGTTATATATAGAGGACATAATGTTATATATAGAGGACATAGAGTTATATAGAGGACATAGAGTTATATATAGAGGACATAGTGTTATATATAGAGGACATAGAGTTATATAGAGGACATATTGTGATATATAGAGGACATAGAGTTATATAGAGGACATAGTGTGATATATAGAGGACATAGTGTTATATATAGAGGACATAGTGTTATATATAGAGGACATAGAGTTATATATAGAGGACATAGTGTTATATATAGAGGACATAGTGTTATATATAGAGGATATAGAGTTATATAGAGGACATAGTGTTATATATAGAGGACATAATGTTATATATATAGAGGACATAGTGTTATATATAGAGGACATAGTGTTATATATAGAGGACATAGTGTTATATATAGAGGACATAGAGTTATATAGAGGACATAGTGTTATATATAGAGGACATAGAGTTAAATAGAGGACATAGTGTTATATAGAGGACATAGAGTTATACAGTGGGGGGAAGTGTCTGCAGTAATATCAGGATGTATTAATTTACTGAAGGAGTAGTGGGTGCATGAGCTGTAATTGCCGCCATATGGAATTCTAATGACTTATTAGCAGAGTTCAACCTACACAGTATAATGTCACATATGTCAACACTTTACTTACCAAATGTCATTGTGTGTAATGGGTTAAAGATCTTCAACTCTATCAGTTGTCCCAGAACGTATACAGTACAGAAGGAAGAGAAGACATGGACAAAAAGTGCTACAGAAACCTGATATGGTAAAGATATCTTCATAATAGTGATCGAAACAGTGCACGAAAAAACAAGCAGACAATAACCGATACCGCACAGACGCTACGTAGACAATATAACACATATAGACTTCACGATGCAAACACTTTTCTCTCTTTTTTATTGTTGCATTTTACTTACTATGGTGTAAAAAATATTTTCCCCAAAGGTCTTTATTAAAAATGTTCCTGCACCACATGTTCTTATGTGTAATGAATAATGCAGTCTGCTCTGGCCAATCAGCAAAGACAAAGGACGACTTCCGGCTCCCAATCGGTAAAAAATCCAAGTGTAACAAGCATATAGATAAAATAAATCACAAACGAAACGCGCCAACGCGTTTCAACTTATCAACAAGTCTTAGTCATGGCACCAAATACATTTTACAGTCTCAATACCCAGGCGCTTAATTATTAATTATCCCGGGGGAAAAAATTTAAAAAGGGGGAGGGGGAAAAAGAAAAATGAGGAAGGGGAGGGGGGAAGGGAAAGAAGGGCAGCGGGAAAAGAAAAAAAGAAGGGAGAAAAGGAAACAAATAGAAAGGGATAAGGGCATAGATGAACACATTAATAATGGATGTATAATAGAATACAAAACATGTGTCTTTATATAATATTCATGCCTTAATATCGTCCGACCAAACCAGATGAAAAGAATGAGCAGCAATAAAAAACACAACATATTCAACTTCCAGAGGCTTCACTGAATGTAAGACAAATCATGTTTATAATTAAGTCCAGACGTGAAACGAGTATCCAGGGACGATATCCAAAATACCTCCGGTCTGAATACTGCTTTACACCAGTCCCCACCCCTCTGGGGGGACGGACTCTTTCTATGCCACTGCTCTGGCCAATCCAAGGTGAAATCCATCAATAGAGTCGTCTGACGACTCTCCAGACAATGGCTACTTTTTAAAAATAATTTCTTAGCTGATTTATGATGAAGATGACCTTTGATCTGGTCATAAATCAGCTTAGAAGATAGTTCAAGAGAGAGGAGGTAAGGGCTGTAGACTAAGGCATCAGGAAGGAAAGATAAGGGCTGGAAACTGAGCTGTCAGGAGAGGAGAGATAAGGACTGGAGACCAAGCTATCAGGAGAGGAGACTGAAGAATGAGCTATCGGAAGAGGAGAGATAAGGACTGGAGACCAAGCTATCAGGAGAGGAGACTGAAGAATGAGCTATCGGGAGAGGAGAGATAAGGACTGGAGACAACTATCTGGAGAGGAGAGAAAGGGCTAGAGATCGAGCTATCAGGAGAGGAGAGATAAGGACTGGAGAATGAGTTGTCAGGAGAGGAGAGAAAGGGCTGGAGACTTTGCTGTCAGGAGAGGAAAGGAAAGGGCTGGAGACCAAGCTGTCAGGATAGGAGAGATAAGGACTGGAGACTGAACTATCTGGAGAGGAGAAAAATGGCTGGAGTATGAGCTGTCAGGAGAGGAGAGATAAGGACTGGAGACTGAACCATAAGAATAGGAGAAATAAGGTCTGGAGACTGAGCTGTCAGGAGAGGAGAGATAAGGACTGGAGACTGAACCATAAGAAGAGGCGAGATAAGGGCTGGAGACTGAGCTGTCAGGAGAGGAAAGATAAGGAGGAGAGATAAGGACTGGAGACTGAACCATAAGAAGAGGAGAGATGAGGGCTGGAGACCAAGCTGTCATGAGAGAAGAGATAAGGAGGAGAGATAAGAACTGGAGACTGAACCATAAGAAGAGGAGAGATAAGGACTGGAGACTGAGCTGTCAGGAAAGAAGAGATAAGGACTGGAGATTGAACCATAACAAGAGGAGAGATAAGGGCTGGGGACTGAGCTGTCAGGAGAGGAGAGATAAGGACTGGAGACAGAACCATAAGAAGAGGAGAGATAAGGGCTGGAGACCGAGCTGTCAGGAGAGGAGAGATAAGGAGGAGAGATAAGGACTGGAGACTGAACCATAAGAAGAGGAGAGATGAGGGCTGGAGACCGAGCTGTCATGAGAGGAGAGATAAAGACTGGAGACTGAACCATAAGAAGAGGAGAGATAAGGGCTGGGGACTGAGCTGTCAGGAGAGGAGAGATAAGGACTGGAGACAGAACCATAAGAAGAGGAGAGATAAGGGCTGGTGACTGAGCTGTCAGGAGGGGAGAGAAAGGGGCAGGAGACCAAGCTATCAGAAGAGGAAAGAAAAGGTCTGGAGACTGAGCTGTCAGAAAGCTCTTTTGATGGATTTTAATCTGAATGTGACATAAATGCCTCATATGTGAGAATATGCCGGATATAGAAGACACTTAAAGTAAATATTTTCAATAATAACCTGAGGAGAAAATGTCGTTTACTTCACAATAAGTCAAATGCAATAAATATAAAAGCCTTAAGATGTGGATATGTCTGTAAGTCCTGTGTGATACCGGTCTAATGGGACTCTCTATGGGACTGGTACAAATCAATAAGGAAATGCCCTCATTGCTATGGAGGTAATGTCCCTATAACCCCAATATAATCCATTTGGGACTTCACCCTATTACTTTTCTATGACTATTAATTGGCCGCAGGTTTTCCCTCCTGTAACTTTCCTGCTTTGTACCTGACTGTGATTTCTCCTTTGATCGTCCACAAACCATCGAGAGATCAATAAATAAACTCTAAAGTTTAATCTAAAAATTTCCATACATATTAAATGTGTTTAGCATCCTCTCAGCCGCTGTACGGCCGCCATGGTCGGACGTTTTATCTCCATATTAGAAAGTGCTGGGGATGTTTATTTATATCCCCTTCAGATGCCGAAATTTCAGCTGTGGCCGCCAGTCATGGTTTATACGTCAGTGGCCCTAATATTCCGCCAAATAAATTGTATTAAATTCCGTCAAATATACGGGAAGACATTGAAGGTTTATTGTACTTAGATCAGCGTTTTCCAACCAGGGTGCCTCCAGCTGTTGCAAAACTACAACTCCCAGCATGCCCGGACAGCCAAAGACTACAATGTATAACCTTTCTACAGGGTAGCTGATAAGTATCTGACTAATTGGGAGGGGGGGGCGGGGGTCCAACTACTGTGACCCCCCATCAATCACAAGAGCTGAGGTCTCTTGTCCCACCATGGGAATGAAGTGGTGGTTGTCCCTTCAAAAACTTAAAGGGGTATTCCAGGCAAAAACTATATATATATATGTATATATATATATATATATATATATATATATATATATATATATATATATATATATATATATATATATATATATATCTATCTCAACTGGCTCCAGAAAGTTAAACAGATTTGTAAATTACTTCTATTAAAAAATCTTAATCCTTTCAGTACTTATGAGCTTCTGAAGTTAAGGTTGTTCTTTTCTGTCTAAGTGATCTCTGATGACACGTGTCTCGGGAAACGCCCAGTTTAGAAGAGGTTTGCTATGGGGATTTGCTTCTAAACTGGGCGATTCCCGAGACACGTGTCATCAGAGAGCACTTAGACAGAAAAGAAGTAATTCACAAATCTGTTTAACTTTCTGGCACCAGTTGATTTAAAAAAAAAAAAAATTTCCACCGGGGTACCCCTTTAACGTTGCATTAAAGAAGAACTCTACCAGAAAACATCTTCTCCCCTATTCAAAAGATAAGTTGTCTAGTTGCGGGGGTCCCACCATTGGGGACCCCCACGATCTCCACTGTGGCACCCCAGTCATCCGGTGCACAGAGCGAACACCACTACGTGTCGGAAGACTGACGACTACAGCCATCACGCCCCCTCCCATAGACATGAATGGAGGGGGCGTGGCGTGACATTATGAACACGGAAGCTCCAAGCTTCCCATGTTCCAGACGCCACTGATGCCAGCGCTGGGATTGTGGGGGTCCCCAGCGGCTGGTCTCCCGTGATCAGACATCCTTTGGATAGGGGATAAGATGTCTTCCGACGGAGTACCCCTTTAACCCCTTAACGACGCAGGACGTATATTTACGTCCTGCGCCGGCTCCCGCGATATGAAGCGGGATCGCGCCGCGATCCCGCATCATATCGCGTCGGTCCCGGCGCTCATCAACGGCCGGGACCCGAGGCTAATACCACACATCGCCGATCGTGGCGATGTGTGGTATTAACCCTTTAGAAGCGGCGGTCAAAGCTGACCGCCGCTTTGAAAGTGAAAGTGACCCGGCTGCTCAGTCGGGCTGTTCGGGACTGCCGCGGTGAAATTGCGGCGTCCCGAACAGCTGACCGGACACCGGGAGGGCCCTTACCTGCCTCCTCGGTGTCCGATTGGCGAATGACTACTACTAGATCCAGGCAGGAGCAGTCAAGCGCCGATAACACTGATCACAGGCGTGTTAATACACGCCAGTGATCAGCATAGGAGATCAGTGTGTGCAGTGTTATAGGTCCCTATGGGATAACAATGATCAGTGTGTGCAGTGTTATAGGTCCCTATGGGATAACAATGATCAGTGTGTGCAGTGTTATAGGTCCCTATGGAATAACAATGATCAGTATAAGAGATCAGTGTGTGCAGTGTTATAGGTCCCTATGGGATAATATTGATCAGTATAAGAGTATAAGAGATCAGTGTGTCCCTATGGGACCTATAACACTGCAAAAAATATAAATGCGCAAAATAATTCCAAAGTCCAAAAAAGCGTATTTTGGTCACTTTTTATACCATTAAAAAATGAATAAAAGTGATCAAAAAGTCCGATCAAAACAAATATCATACCGATAAAAACTTCAGATCACTGCGCAAAAAATGAGTCCTCATACCGCCCTGTACGTGGAAAAATAAAAAAGTTATAGGGGTCAGAAGATGACATTTTTAAACGTATACATTTTCCTGCAGAAGTGCGACAAAATCAAACCTATATAAGTAGGGGATCATTTTAACCGTATGTACCTACAGAATAATGATAAGGCGTAATTTTTACCGAAATATGCACTGCGTAGAAACGGAAGCCCCCAAAAGTTACAAAATGGCGTTTTTTCTTCAATTTTGTCGCACAATTATTATTTTTTCCGTTTCGCCGTGCATTTTTGGGTAAAATGACTAATGTCCCTGCAAAGTAGAATTGGCGACGCAAAAAATAAGCCATAATATGGATTTTTATGTGGAAAATTGAAAGAGTTATGATTTTTAAAAGGTAAGGAGGAAAAAACGAAAGTGCAAAATCGGAAAAACCCTGAGTCCTTAAGGGGTTAAAGGTGTACTCCGGCGGAAAACTTTTTATTTATTTTTTTTTTAAATCAACTGGTGCCAGAAAGTTAAACAGATTTGTAAATTTCTTCTATTAAAAAAATCTCAATCCTTCCAGTACTTATTAGCTGCTGAATATTACAGAGGAAATTATTTTCTTTTTGAAACACAGAGCTCTCTGCTTACACCATGACCACAGTGCTCTCTGCTGACATCACGAGCACAGTGCTCTCTGCTGACATCTCTGTCCATTTTAGGAACTGTCCAGAGCAGGCTATGTTTTTTATGGGGATTTTCTCCTAATCTGGACAGTTCTTAAAATGGACAGAGATGTCAGCAGAGAGCACTGTGTTCATGATGTCAGCAGAGAGCTCTGTGTTCCAAAAAGAAAAGAATTTCCTCTGTAGTATTCAGCAGCTAATAAGTACTGGAAGGATTGAGATTTTTTTATAGAAGTCATTTACAAATCTAAAAAAATTTGGTGCAGCTCACAACCAAAAATCTGAGGATAGTGTGATTAAATACCGGAACCCACTGGTCAAGGAAAATCAAAGAATATAGAATATAATCACTCCTCCAAGATCTCACCTACAAGAGACACATCTCTATTCCTACTGAAGAAAGGGTCGAGTGAATACTGGCTATAGTACCCTGAAACGCGTCTCTATTCCCACTGAAGAAAGGGCCGAGTGAATACTGGCTATAGTACCCTGAAACGCGTCTCTATTCCCACTGAAGAAAGGGTCGAGTGAATACTGGCTATAGTACCCTGAAACGCGTCTAGGCTATAGATTTCATCTTTATCAGGCACTATATCATCTTATGGATATACATCCAATGTGGACGCGGCACAGTGGCATTTGCTGTTTCAGACGAACTGATTCAAACATCCGTCCTTTACCATTGGTCCGATCCGAGTCTTTGGACTATACAACTGACCTGCCGTAGAGCGAACTATCCCCGCCGGGATTTCATCCACCACGAGGGACACCACGATATACCAACACTGCATCTGCTTGTCCATCACAGAGGGGGAGTATGGCCGGTACATAATGCGCTACGCCAAGTGCACCCCCGGATCGGTGACCGCTCTAACATCGCTGCCTGTCCCATCACAGCAGATCCCTACAGCAGTACCCAGCGGGCGTCCCCAGGATTTGGTGAGATCATAACAATTACCACAGTGATACATACATTGAAGTCAGTGACAGTTCGATTTATTGGACTGATAGAGTCTGATTTGTGTCCAGCAGAGATCGGACCATACATTACAAATTTACCACATTGACTGCCGCTATATTGAACCATTGGATGCCGGACTATTAGATTGATGCCAATTTATTATTTTCCAGAAATGTGAATAATGTTCTAAAATTTACATATTATGTGAATATCCCCACTAGGGCCCAGTGGTGGTTTATTCCTATATTAGTGCCATGATATATATTTTATCATATTTTTTATATTGACATTTTTAATAAATTTAAATTCTATTCCAATTTAGCAATTCTTGAAATATCATTATGCACCTTTTGTAGGTGAGATCTTGGAGGAGTGATTATGTTCTATATTCTTTCATTTACAAATCTGTTTAACTTTCTGGCACCAGTTGATAAAAAAAAAAAAAAAGTTTTCCACTGGAGTACCCCTTTAAGTTTGTCCTATATAACACAGTACACGCAGAACAAGACTAAAGCACCAAGAAGGTTATTCACAATCCAAGCTCCTCGCTCCGTCTTTTTATTTAGGTCACTATAACATTAGAAAAGTTTCTCCCCGAACCACAAGGAAGCGTTTTACCTGCGAATGAATGTGAAATAATTTCTTCTCCTCATCCCGGACCGAAGGGGCGATGAACCAGATTGAAACCAAAGATTGAAAAATGCATCAACTTATTGAAAAAGATTAAAAAAAAAACCTTTTCAGGGATCGGCTGCGAGGAAGCTTGAAGCAATTCTCCGGAACTTTTCGCTTCTTCAATTGGAGCGCATAAAGCATCCACCACCCATGAAATATTAATGTAACGTTTCAGGAAGGTTTCCGTCATTAGATTGGGTCATTTTTCTTTTCTTTTAGTTTTTTTTTCCCCCTTTATCTGACATTTTTAGCTGACAGTGATGTTCTGTTTGAAGCTTTAACATCTGGTGTTTCGCCTTTTTTAGGTTTTCTCAAAGACTGAAGGAACTTGCCGGGTCTGCAATGGTATAAAAAGACTAAAAATATAGATTAAAAAAAAAAATCATCATATTTTCTTTTGACTGACTGACTGCTCCTTTTTGACAAAAATTGACTGACTGCTTCGAGGATTCAGGAGGTTGAGCCGGTATAAAAGACTTTGTGCCGACAAGAAAGGACCGAGAGGTTTATCCAGTCAGCATGTAAGGAAACTTTTTTGCTTATGTTTTTGTTTTCTAAATTTTTTATTTTATTTTCATTTTTTTTTTTTTACTCCTGTCTGAATTTAAATAAATTTAAAAGAGTAACTCCGCCCCTAGACATCCAAGGATAGAGGATAAGATATCTTATCACTGGGGTCCCTCCGCTGGGACCCCCTGCGATCTCTGTGCAGCAGTGGGCATTATAAACAGTATGTTTAGAACATAGGGTTCCCATGGCGAAGACGGTACGTCATGCCACGCCCCCCCCATTCATGTCTATGGGAGGGGGCGTGAAAGTCATCACGCCCCCTCCCATAGACATGAATGGAGGGGGCATTGCGGGACGTCTCGTCTCAGCGTACTAATCCTACTGTTTAGAATGCCCACTGGGGAACAGATAAGGGGTTAATATGTCTATGGGGTGGAGTACACACAAATACAGTTTTTTTCCATACAAATACTTACCCATTCCACATGATAATCTGCATGAAAACCAAGCTGCATTTGTTTCCTAATGTTGTCTGCTGATCCATGGTTTCTGATGTGGATTTGAAATACGTGTCATGGGGGGGGGGGGATGTTAAAACTGTGTCATATGGAAATTTTTGGAAATAAAGTTCCTCTAAATGATGGCGCTGGTCCCCAAGTATTTTCATAGGGTTTTATTTGCAACGCGTTTCGATCCCGGACAGGGATCTTCAATACAATATCAGGCATCCTGATAGATGCCTGATGAAGATCCCTGTCTGGGATCGAAACGTGTTGCAAATGAAACCCTATTGAAATACTTGTGACCA